>NC_034612.1:32867002-32883545 GCF_900095145.1 Mus pahari
GGCTGGGGGGGAGGACGGGGGGGGGGGGAAGGCCCGCATTAGCCCCTTTTCTGAAGAGCAGGGACAGAGAGACAAGTGTCTCTCAATTTGTGAATCTGCCTTGATTCCCATTTGGGGTGACAGGCCTGGGCCAGCGCACCTTGTGCATGGGAGCAGAGCCACGGCTTCGTGCACGCTAGGCGGTCACTGCACCTGGCGCACTCCAGCCCCAGAGCACTCGTGACTGTTTTGGGGGTCTGGAGCTATTTTTTTTGTTGTTGTTGTTGTTTTCTGGTTTGGTTTTTGTTTTTGTTTTAACACATGGGGAAGCTGAGACTGGAGACTCAGAAAAGCTAATGCCTGACCAAGGTCACAGGAGGGGTGGGGCCAGGACCCTATGGTAAGCTTAGTATATCGATAACACATTTCAGGTTACTGTGCCGGCATTGCTGGTGACCCCGGCTGCTTTCTCTATTTCTCATCATCTCTCATTCACCGTCTCTTGCTGCTGGTGACCAACATATGTTCACCTCTTGTTCTTCCAGTCAGGAACATCCAAGGTTAACTATAAGATGCGGCAAGACGGGGGCCATTTTCTCACGACAAGACCATGACCATCCTACGACCTTGCCTATGGCCAGTCCTAAACAACTTTTTGTTTCCAAGCACTTGAAACAAGCACCTAGAATCCACCCACCCGGATGTACCAACCCCTTTCCTTAAGCACCTCATCATCTGGCCTGCTTACAGGTGAGGCTGAGCCCATCTGGCAGATGCCTGGCCCTGGAGAAAAAGAGCCCTCATCCCAGCCAGCAATCAAGACAACCTCAGGAGGACCCCTCTGAAATGGCTGCAGTGCCACCCAAGAGAACCTTGTCCCCAGAGAGCAGCCCTGGTCTCTTGTGGGATCCCAGGAAGACAGCAATGCAGCCAGCCTGCCCTAGAAGGCTGGAGTTGAATTGGTACTTCCGGTAGGGAGGAGCCATGGAAAGAGGCAGAAGTTTTTCTCCAATGGTGAGGAAGTGGGTAGGGCAGAAGGCGGGGCCAAGAGTTCAGGTTAGAGTTAAGCCACTGAGGGTCTTTCCATTTCCTCTTCGCTCACCCTCCTGGACTGGGCAGCACTCCGGGCTCCCTGGGAGCTGCCGTTCAGGGATCAGAAGGCCAGGCACGACCAGGTCCCCTGGCGCCCAGCGGTGGGCACCGTCAAGGGGGGCCCTGAACCTCCCCTCCGAGCTGGGTAACAGTCAGTCCCCAACCCACCGAGGGGCCAGCCTTACTTTCCGCTACTGCTGTGGCTCTTCCCTCTCTTGCAGGGGGGCGACAGGGCGCTCGGGGTGTGGGTCCGTTTCCTCGGCCTGCCAGGGCCTCTGCGTGCCAGGCTTCTATGGGCATCCTCGTGCCTGTCCCTTAAAAAGAATTCACAGGCTCGGCTAGGAACCTGGGGTGGGCGGGAAGCGGAGTGGGGCACTTGGGTCCACGCACACACCTGACCACTACCAAAGTCGACCTACTGACCAGCTATCCAGGATGGGGCACAAACCGGGGAGACACTCACCCGGAGTCCCGGCGTCTCTGGAGCTTGACCAACTCCCGCTGTTTCTCTTTGTACCGTCGCTGGACCTCTGCCAGTCGCATCCGGAAGTCCAGCTCCAGCGCATCCATGTCCTCCAAGGAAGATTTCATAGCAAACATCTGCAAGGGGTACCAGGAGGAGAGAGATAGAGAGACAAATGAGGAGGATGCTGCCTGCTGATGCTTGAATCCCATTGCTGCCCCCTATTCTGCTTGGTTTGCTTCAGAGACAAGGTCTCATGCAGCCCAGGCTGGCCTTCAACTTCTAATCTCCCTGTCTCATCTTCCTGAGTACTGAGATCACGGGTGGACAGCACCATGTGCAGTTTCTCCGAGGCTGGGCTCAAACCTAGGGTTTCTGGCATTACACTTGGAGTTCAGGTTGGTGTGCAACTCACTAAGTAGCCCGGCCTGGAACTCTCATATCCTTCTTGCACTTGCTGTTGCCTAATGCCCACCCAGCCGAGTGGTACCCACACTTAAGATGACACGACTAAAACACTACCCAGAATGGTCTAATGAGATAAATAACAAGTGTGTTATTCACACACGAGGGCTTGAAGTCTGTCCTTCGAGCTACCTGAGACCACAAAGGCAGGAAAGGGTAGCCCCAGGCCTCATTTCCATTATGCTTTCATGCTGATCCATCTCGCAGCACACACGAGGACAGGCCTGACATAGTGTGAGAACGATAGGAAAGCCAAGAGAGGGGAGATGACCCAAAAGGTGGAGGCGGCTGGATGGTTGGATCCCGCCCATCGGCCTCTGCCTCTCAGGCCTCCGGGAGGAAGGGAGGACGAAGGCTCACCCGCTCCTCCTTCTTCTGCATCCAGCTATACTTCTTGTTGGAGTTCAGTTCACGCGGAAGCCGCAAGTTCTTGAGTGGGTCTGAGAAGGGGCTCTCCAGCACCTCCTTCAGCATGTGGCTGCTGGCGGCCAGCAGGCTTTCCAGGGAGGGTCGCACCACCAGGTTTGGCTCTGGGTCTGGGGAAGGGAGAGAGGCCAGGGTGTCAGTGCTGGGACCTGGACCACAGGCAAGATGGCCGTACCCACGCTGCCAGCCACCAAGAGGCCAGACCAAACTCCCAGATACTATAGTCAGCCCTGGCTCTGGGCCACACAGCCACACAGCCCTGTGGTCTACTGCACTGTGTGTGAAAGGCCAGGAATACCTCGGAGTAACCAAACACTGGCAGAGGTTCCTTCCCAGGACAATGGATATCCCCACCTGTCTCTACTTGATTTCTCCTTCGTGAATATGTTGTGTCCCACATCAGAAAACTGGTCTAGGGAATCAGGTGTGGTTCACACCCATCACCCCAGCAGGAGGACTGGGCTCAGGCTACATAGAGACCCTCTTTCCAAACAAACAAATAAATCCTGGGGAAGGGGGAGGCACAAATGGCTGGAGATGGCTCAGCAGGTAAGGGAGCATTCTGCTCTTAAAGGGGATCTGAGTTTAATTCCCATCACTTAGTCAGGCACCTCACAGCCACCTGTAACTCCAGCTCCTGAGATCCAACCCCTCTGCACCAGGACTCACGTGTACACACACACACACACACACACACACACACACAGTACACATATACACACACACTTAAAATTGTGTGTGTGTGTGTGTGTGTGTGTGTGTGTACCGAGAGGCAGAAGCAGGTGGCTCTCTAGTAGTTCAAGACTAGCCTGGTCTATAAAGTGAGTTCCAGCACAGCCAGGGCTACACAGAGAAACCCTTTGAGGAGGAGGAGAAGGAGGTGGAGAGGGGGAAGAGGAAGAAGAAGAAAAGAGAGAGAAATAAAAAGCACAAACTTGACTAGAGGAATAGCTGGGTGAGGGAAAGACCTACTGTGCTCAAATACCCAGGACGTGGGTAAAGCCCAGCACAGTCACACATTTACAGTTCCCGTGTTCCTAAGCCGAGTCAGGAGTCAGGCAGAGGAAATTTCCCAGAAGTCCTGAGAACCAGCTATCTGGCATGGCCTGTGGCAAACAGGGTGTGATGGGAAAACAGACTCCCAGAGATTGTTTTCAGACCTCCACACATGTGCTTCGGCATGTGCACATAACACTAACACACATGTGCATGCATGCACACACATACACACACAAATATGTATCTTAAAAAGCAGAAGTCAAGGAGAAAGAATGGTGTAATGCCCCAACATGCACAGGTCTCCTCAGGGGGAGGATGTGACCCAGTGTGTGCTAGAGCTCAGGAATGTACTCTCATGTTCCAACATTCCTAACACACCCAGCCTCCCGTATAAATACTGAAACACAGTATAGGGCTGGGGACGTTGGCTCAGTCGATAATGTGCTTGCTCAGCGAGCGCCAAGCCTGAGGTTCAATCCCTGGCACCATAGAAAAAGGCATACTGGCCCACAACAGTAATCTCAGCACCCAGGAGGCAAAGGCAGGGGGTCAGGAGTTCAAGGTCATCCTTTGTTACATACGGAGTTGGGGCTTCCTGAGCTCTGCCTGAGCTAGAGCTGCCTCAAACTCACAGGCCTCTGCTGCAGCCTCCTAAGTGCTAAAACTAGAGACTTGCACCACAATGCCTGACTATTTTAATTTTATTTTTATTATACCTTATTGCTGTGTGTTCATGCACGCACACATGCATACATGCACCCAAGTGTGTATATGCACATGTATGTGTATGAATGAGAAACAGAGAAAAAGAAAAGGTGCTATATAGACAAGAGTGTGTATGCGGAGGTCAAAGAACAACTTTCAGGAATTGGTTCTCCACTTCCATCCTGAGTTATAGAGACTCGAACCCAGGTCTTCAGGCTTAGTAGCCAGCACCTCCCTCACTCGGCTGTCTCGTAGGTTCGCTTTGCATTTTCGAATTGATATTTTTTTTTTCCACTCTGAAATTTAACCAGTTTTGCATGCTTGAGAAAGAGATGCAAACCTCCCTCCGTGTCTGAAGGTCAAGAGGGCGAGCATGAGTAATCCCAGCCCGTAAACAATAATCAGGCTCCACAGCCCTGTTCCTAACACCCAGACAGACTCCTCTGCTGGGGACTGTCCTGCATCAAGCTCTGTCAGTCACTGAAGCCTCCCTGAGTTTCCCCACTAGATGGCAACAGTGTCTTCCTGAACCAGTTACAACCAGAATTACTGCTGCCAACAGAGGTGACAAAAAAAAAACCAAAAACCAAAACCTCCTCCTCGCTCATTGAAAAATCAGTGGCTTGGGGTTTTATTTCAATTTTTATTTATATAATGATTGAATTTTTATTTTGTTTTGTTATTTTGTTTTATTCTGGGGCTGACCTGGGACTCACTATGTAGACCAGGCTGGCCTTGGACTCCTAAAGATGTCTCCATTTCTTTTTTGTTTTTGAGACAGCACCTCATGTAGTCAAGGCTAGCCTGGACATAAGAGTGTGACTTTGACTAGGCGTGGTGGTGCACGCCTTTAATCCCAGCACTTGGGAGGCAGAGGCAGGTGGATTTCTGAGTTCGAAGCCAGCCTGGTCTACAGAGTGAGTTCCAGGACAGCCAGGGCTACACAGAGAAACCCTGCCTCAAAAAAACAAAAAAACAAAAAAAAAAAGTGTGACTCTGAACCCCAGACTCTCTTGGTTCTGCCGGGTGACGGGTTATCCCACCACGCCTGGCTTATACAGAACAAGAGATGGAACCAGGGCCCTGTTAGGCACCCACTGTACCCTCGGCTACAGCTTCAGAGCTTCCTGCCTTACAACAGTCTTCAGTCTGGCTCTCACAGCTGCAACTCCAGCCCTGTGCCACCCAGCGGAGGGCTTTATGCTTGTGAGTTGGGTTGTGAGCTAAGCCAGCTCTCCAGCCCAAGTTTTACTTATAAAATAAATGAACTCCATGCAGCAGTGAACCCACCAGATTCCTAGCACATCAGACTGAAGTGGGCTAGCCTTTTCTGCCACACCTCTATGGCTTCAGCATCCTCATGGAGGCAGAGGTGGTGGAGCCAAATTACAGAAAGGAACCAGTTTGCCCTCTCCCTTCACATCACCAGCCTGATTGGTCCAAATCGCACCAAAGCACACATTCCAAGCCAGACCCCAACTTAGCAAACTGGATGTGAATCCCAGTCATCTTGAGAGCCTCCTGTGGCAGCCTGCTAAATACCAGCACCACGGGTATGCGACATCACAACCAACCAGGCGCAATGGGGTGTGGCCTATGTACAATGGTTTCTACAGAGGGTAGAGATTATTAAGGCAGGCCCTAACTTTATATATATATAAAATATATATAATATATATAATATAATATATATATATACAATCAGTACCTATCAGAGGGAGTCAAAGTCTAAAAACAAAGACAGGCAAAGGTCAGGCATCTACAAACAGAAGAAAATGACTGGACAGGTCTACAGCATATTTACAATCCCAGCACTCAGGAAGACGAGGCATTGGGAATTGCTCCAACTCCTAGCCAGCCTGGGCTTCATATCTGTCTTTAAAATGAAAAAATAAAAAGAAAGAAAGAAAGAAAGAAAGAAAGAAAGAAAGAAAGAAAGAAAGAAAGAAAGAAAGAAAATCTCTAGTCAAAGGGGCCCAGGCCCTGGTAAAGTGCAGAGCAAATTCCAGCGCACACATACACCAGCTTGTGGCTGTCACGACTAGGGGGTGACTGGGAGATGGGCCCAGGTGTTGCTCATGGCTGACCTTTGATTTGGGGGTTTGTCTCTAGTGGGATTGGGAGAGGTTCCTCAAAAAGCAACAGGGGTCCAGTGTAGCGGTGCATAAAAGCAACCCCTGTTCCCCAACAAAAGGACTTCCTTCGTGTGTGTGTGTGTGTGTGTGTGTGTGTGTGTGTGTGTGTACATGTGTGCAGGTGCATGCATGTGAGTGCATGTATACATGTGTGTGCGTTTGTGTGTGCATGCGTGCATTAATATGAGTGGCCCCACCCCCACAGAACACACCAAGTCAGGTGTCAGTCTCCCTCCTTATTTGAGAAAGGATGTCTTGTTCTTGTGTATACGCCGGGCTCAGAGGCCACTGAACTCCTGGAATGCTTCTCCTTCCGCCCCCAAGTCTGTTGTAGCAACAAAGGAATTTCAGAGGCACGCTGGCCTGGCTGGCTGCAGATGGGTTCTCGGGATCTGAACTAAGGTCTTCACACTCATTCGACGACAGGGCGTTACCCTTGGTGCCGAATCCCCAGGCTTTTTGTAGTAAAAAGCATGAACCCCAGTGGGCCCAGGATGAGGTGTCTCCGAGTTCCTACTAGGACTTCTGGGAAAGATGCAGACTCAGCCCAGCTGAGCAGGCCAGCAGGCATGGGAGGAACTACTGGAAGCCCCGGGGAGGAGAAGGAGCCTGGCAAAAATGAGGTCAACAGAGAAAAGTAGAACAGGAGACAGAGGCAGAAAAAGGAAGAACCAACTGGATATGCACAGGAGAAAAAGAGTCAAGACAACTTCAAGCACCCAGACCGTGCCTAATGCTAGGTCCTGATTGCTCAACTTGGGTCCACCAGCAGATAAATTCTCTCCTTTTTCTTTTGGGTGATGGGGTGGGGGGCTGCGGAGGGTAAGACAGGACCTAACACAGTCGAAGCACGTGTGGAACTCGAGGACATCTTCCCTTTGCTACTACCTAGGTCCCAGTGGCAGGTGCCTTCACCCACAGTCACCCCTCTTGCTGCCAACATCCCACCCACCCTCTCAGAACCCTTGCTTTCATGACACATCATACCAGGGGGAGGGGGTGGAACTGGGGGCTTAAGTCCATCACAATGGCACCTCTGGTTACACACATTTCTCACGCCTCCTAGCTCCACTTCAATACTGGACATGGAACCCCTGGTCAATGGCTAAAGCAAGCACTCTACTATCCCAACTCACACTTGAACCAGAAAAGGGACTATCTATTTACTTATTCACTTTGCACTTCTGGGGATGGTACCAAGACCCTCTGGCTAGGCAGGGGCTCTACCACTGAGCCACACCCCCAGCTCCTCACTGGGGGATTCTAGGCAGGGGCTCTAACCACTGAACCACGCCGCCAGCCTTCTTTTTACTTTTTATGGTGAGAACAGGGTCTTGATTGGTTGCCTAGCCAGCCTTCTAGTCTCTAGTCCAACTGGCCTTAAACTCACAACCCTCCTGCCCTAGGCTCCCATGAGGCTGGGATGAATGGGGTTGAATGCCACTAAGCCTTATTTTATAATTAAAAGCAAAAACAGAACCAAACAAAACAATCTGTGAATAAGACATATTCTGGCTATCTTCAAAGTTTTTAAGAAAAAAAAAAAGAAAAAGAAAAACCCTAGATCTGTAAATCTACTCTGAAGGTCTGGGTAGCCCGGACCAGGTTGGCCTAGCTAGAACCACTGGGCTCTGGAACAGGCCAGTCATAGCTCAGGGATGCTGAGATGAAAGGCGTGCACCCCACCACTAAATAAAAAAAAGTCTTGGAAGCCCTCAGCCCAGTGCTTACCTGCAGCCTCCTGGCCCCTCCGGTCCAGCTCCAGCTCAGCTATCTCACTCAGGAGGGTGATGCCCTGCAGGAAGCTGTGTTCCAGGGCTAGGCTGGGGGCTGTGTCCAGCTTCTCCCCGGCTGGGACTCCAGGACCCAGGGAGGGCAGAGGCCTGGCCTGGGGCAGCTCGGCTGCAGCCACCAGTGCATTCATGCCTGCCAGTGGGTCATCCAGGCCAGGCAGGAGGGATTCAGAGTGGGTCTCTTCCAGATAGCAGGTACTGGCAGGAGCAGGCACAGCCTCCTGGGCCTCCAGGTTGAGACATTGGTCCTCTGGGACAGGCAAATTACAGTCTGAGAGCTCAAGGCCGGGCTGAGGCTCAGTCAAGGATGGCTGGGGCAGACTGTCCCCAGGCTCTGCCTCTGCCGTGGGCTCCTCCATCGGCACATCCAGGGGCACCTCCACTGGCTCTTCCTTAGTCTCTACCAGTGGCTCGGGTGTCAGCTGTGTGCCCAGCTCCAGGGCAGCCACGTGGGGCTCTGTCCTGCTCGGTAGCTCCACCTGCGGTTCAGCAACCTGTGCAAAGTCTGATGCTTCAGAGGGTTCCCGGCAGCCCGGACCTGCTGTGCTCAATGCCTGGGCCTCGAGAGGACTACCTACGCGGCCACCTGCAGGGCTCGCAGCCACCATGTTCTCTGGGACGGGCAGGGCCAATGGTGACTCAAGGGGAGGCAGCTCTGTGGGGCCCTCTTCGATATCCTCAACCTCGGCCTTCACCTCCCGGTCGGCCAGCTGCTCCTCCTCCGGGCTGTCCCGAGGTGGCTCTGGGATCTTGGAGGGTGTCAGGCAGATGGGCTTATCCTCAGGAGACAGTGCCAGGCGCTCGGGCCCATCCGCCGGGAGTGGCACGTCCGGGGCAAGGCCATCGGCATCAGAGGCGGCAGCGGGTTGCAGCAGGAAGGGGTAGGGTCGCCCGTAGTGCGGTGGCAGGGCTTGGAATGGATACCTGGGAGGGATATCTGTCAAGGACAGAAGGTGTCAGTGGAGGGGCTCCCCATGGCTCTGTCCCCTGCTTGACGAGCTGCAGGGGAGGGGGCAGTGGTCCCCTGCCTCACCTCCACTGCCCTCTGAAATAACCCAGGACCCTTCTACATGACTGAGCCTTGAGAGCAAAGTCGGCGGCCACCGTCTTGTCCTCATGAAGATGAATCAAGACTGGAACAGAAGGGGGCTGGCAAGATGGCTCAGTGGTTAAGGGCACTGACTGCTCTTCCAAAGGCCCTAAGTTCAATTCCCACATGGTGACTCACAACCACCCCTAACAAGATCTGACACCCTCTTTCTGGTGTGTCTGAAAGCAGCTAGAGTACTTACACATAATAATAAATAAATCTTAAAAAGCTTAAACAAGCTCCGTGAAGATTTGTCAGTCAGCCCAGGCTGTATGTCACACCAATAAGGCATGTGTTCAAAACTCATGGTAGCACATGCCTTTATTCATGTGAACTCACCAAGCACTGTGAGTTCAAGACCAGCCCAGGCTACATAGGGAGACACTGTCTCAAAACCCAACAGAGAAAAATCCTTCACAGTAATACAGTTTAACCCTCAGTGGCAGGGCCAGCTGGAATGACAGAGGCAGTTTCAAGCCTGACACACACCTGGACAGTGGCCAACAGGAGGAGCCCAGGGAAGCATGCGTGTGCCAGGCATGCCAGGCATGTGCTCAACCCTTAGCATAGCATCACACCAAAGGGCTCCAGAGCGGGGCAGTCCCTGTACAAACTAACATGACACTGAGCCCAAATCCTCCCAAATACAACCTCACAATCTTTATGGTCCCCAGAAATGTAGACATAAACCCCAGCCCTGAAAGCCACCTGTGGCTAGTCCTGATGTACCAGGCGCTGGGACAGCATGTGTGTGTGTGTGGGGGGGGGGGGTGTCAAGGAGGCTGCCCAGATGGGAACCGCTGATGTTCCCACGGTGACTACATACGGAGATCCCAGGTCTGGCTTTTTGCTGTGTCCTGAGCATCCTGCAGGATACTATCAGGCCTACGTCTCCTGCACTCCACTTACAGGAGTGCGACGGGGAAGAAATCTCAGTTGCATTCGTTTCAGAGTTGGGCAACGGGCTCTACAGAGTACTCAGCAAGAGGGACTATGTGAATGAATGAATGAATGAATGAATGAATGAATGAATGAAGCCAGTAGATGAATGAGTGAGTCAATGAATAAATGAATGAATGAATGAGCATATGAACAGACAAGCTGAGAGAGGAAACCAGGCCAATGAACACTCAGGAATGCAGTGTCCCACGGCAAGGCAGCCCTTGTCCTACACTCCCACCTGTGAACAGGGCCTGGAACGGACTGGGCGTCTCCTTCTCCAGCTCCAGGTCTTTCTTCTCCACCACGTTCTCAGGAGCCTCTTCCTTTCGGGTGAGCCCAGGGGTAGGAGGTGGGGAGGCAGGTGGCGGGCTGCTGGGGTGCGAGCTAGGTGTGGCGGGGTAGGTATAGGCTGGAGGCTTAGACACATCCTCCACCTTCTGGATGACCTTGGCCTTCAGAGAGGTCACGGGGGAGGCTCGGGGAGACGGGGGTGGGCTCACGGCCTTGCTGTGGCTGCCTGCCGGGCCGTTGGTCAGGCCGGCAGACTTGCGAGGCAGGAGCCCAGGGCCTGCGGCACTCAGGCCGGCCTTGCCCGTGGTCTCCGGGCTCCTCTTGCTAATCTTCTCCTCCATCTCCGTCCGATGCTCTTGTGCTTTCAAGCGCTCCTGCTGAGGGGTGGGAGAAGGGATGGGGTAGGCACAGCGGTAACCATCGCCTGCCCGGTCCCTGATGCTTTCCACTCCAGAAAGTATCAGGCAAGATCCAAGGTCCAGGCCACGCAGCCCTCCCCACCCCAAGGGAACCAATCCACCACAGGATTCTACCATGGTGCACATGTAATAAATGTGACGTTCTACAGAACCCGGAGAGCGGGCCGGGGGCGGGGCACAGAGCCCTGGGTGTTACGAGGAGGGACCCTGGCCTAAAACTCCTTGACACCATGCAGGCAGAGATTTCCATGAGGACCCTGGCCCGGCGGGGACCCTCACAGTAGAAGCAAGGGGCCATTAACAATAATGGGAGAACCCACACCCTGGCACTTAGTGCTTAGTACCTGCTCAGTACTAAGTCGCATCATGCAAGCACCTCAGTGGGGAACAGGAACTCCCTGAGGCGTTTACTTGACAGCCACAGAGAAACCTAGCTGTACAATAAGCAGTACTCACAGGGCCCGCAGCAGCTAGTACCCAAAATGCAGGAGCACTTGGTGCTCCTGTGGCCCCCTGGACCCAAGGACTGAGTAACTAACCCTAGTACCCCTACTTCCTGGGAACGGAAGCTTCTAGACCATAGAGGTCCAAAGTCAGAGGGGACCCTCTGAGACCCCTTGGGTATTCCCAGTGCAAATATCTCCAATCCACAGGCCAACTCCCCGCCCCCCACTTCCCTTCTCCCTCATGTTCCCACCCAGCGCTCGCTCTAGCCTACAGGTTTTTTTATTTGTTTCTCATTACGGATGGTTGTGAGTCACCATGTGGTTGCTGGGATTTGAACTCATGACCTCCAGCAGAGCAGTCAATGCTCTTGACCGCTGAGCCATCTCCCCAGCCCCCACAGGTCAACTCTTGGTTTTTCCCGCTGCTCGCGGGGGTCCCGTCTGTCCTGAGTGCCATTCGTGACAACCGGGGGTCTCTGTTCAGATGCTTCCTCCCACAGGAAGCCCTCCCTGACTGCCACTACCTTCAGGTGGCTGTGGCTTAGGGCATCTGCCTCCCACCATGGGGCCAGGACTCACCACCAGCTGTGCGCTCCGCTGCAGCTCCAGGGCCTGGGCCGCCTGCTGTTGCAGGTAGAGCAGCTCTTGCTGCCGCAAAAAGTGCTGCTGAGAGAAGAGCTGCAGCTGCTGAGCGTGGTGCAGGGGGCTGCGGCCCGGCGGGTACAGGGCAGGCCAGAGGGGAGGCACCGCCGCGCGCTCCATCAGCTCGGCTGCAGAGACAGACAACAGGGCGCTACACCATAGCCTCCGCTCCCATGTGGGCTCCCACCCCGTTTCCAGAGGGAGACGCTGAGATCCGATGCAGACACAACAAACAGGACCCCGCTGGCTTCCTCAGCCTGGAACATCATCCCTCACCCTACACTGATGGGCACCACAGCGCAGCCTGAACCCCCGCGTAGAATGAAACCAACCTGTCACCATGGGAACTACACTCCATGGTCTGCAGAGTGGGCCCCAGAAGGGACAAGGACACCCAGGTGACCCTGACTGAATTCTCATGGAATTCCCAAGATCTGCTCTCTGGACACAACTGATGTTCAGGCTTCCCTGGACCTCCTTGTCCCCACCCCATATACAGAGCCGTTACATCCCCATGGGTGGCCAGGAAAATCCCTGGCTGTGACTCAAGGGTCACTTACCAAAATGAGGCAGGTGATCACTAGGGATAACCACCAGCTGGCCAGACTGGGGGTCCCTGACGAACTGGTAAGCTGACGGCAAGGAGCCCCCTAAGCCAGGTGGAAATGCAGGGGCCATGCCCTGGTGCAAAGAGGGGGGTCCCAGGCCTAGGGGGAGAAAGCCAAGTTTATACAAACATCAGGAGAGTCTCAGCCCACTGACAGCACTGTAGTCCCCGATGTCCACTGAGAATCCCAACAGGAACCTTAAGAGTTTAGGCAGACTGGGGACACGTATGTCACTCCCATCTTACGACAGGGAGCCAGAGAAAGACTAACTTGGTCCCAGCCTTCCCTCAAGGAAAGAAACCCCATAAAGCTACACTCACCATAAGGGTGTCCGGCAAGCCACATGGATGTACTACCGGAGCGAGGCAGCCAGGGGTTCGTGGCCAAGTGAGCCGTGGGATCAGCAGACCAGCGTCCTGAGCCTGCCAGCGTTGGGCCACCAGTCACCATGAGGTTGGGGTTCAGACCATTGGGAGCGCAGCTGGTGGGGTGTAGACGGGCCAAATCAGCCAGTTCCTTACTTTCCCTGCAAAGAGGAACAGAGGCATGGGAACCGCCGGTAGCCTAGGAATGGGGGGTGGGCTAAGCGAGAACCACGGCCCAGGGAGCTGACAGGCACTTAGCATGAGCCTGGGAACAGCTAATGGTCTTCACCAGTGGCTGGAGGGACCTTGAGTCACATGAACAGACAAGCCTAAGGAGACAAGCCTAAGGTCTCAAGGACCATGGTGGAGCGAGTGCAGAGGTCACCTCAAGACCCCTACTCCAGAAGCCCCCAGCCCGCACTTTCAGGCCCCCAAGTCCTCACCGGAGCAACTTCTCCTGGTCCCGGTCCAGCCGTGTCCCTAGCAGCCGATCCTCCCGGTGCCTGGCTCGATCACACTCATCATCAGTCCGGCCATGCCCTGGGGGCCAAGGTGGCAGTGAGTTCCAGTCTCCCATGACACCGCTCATATCCACCCCCCACGTATACCCCACGGAACCCTCTGGCAACCCCAGCAACACAATCCTTTAGGACCCTTGAACCCCACTGAGGGGGTCTTTGATCCCCAAACTTCCTACCCATCCCCCCACCCCAGAAGCCTGTCTGTCACATTCACCTGTGATCACACTAACAGATACAAGTTTAAAAACAATAAAATCTATCAAACAGGCACGGGGTGCATGCCTTTAACCCTAGCAAAAAAGGGGGGAGGGTAATGGGGCAGAGAGGAGGCTGAAGACCAGAGTTCAAGTTTAATCATCTAAACCCACAGGAGAGACATGGACTCCTGCAAGATGCCCTCTGATCTCCATGTGTGCAGATCCCATGCCTATGCCCATACATGTACATGAACACACAAAACTCATGCCCTTCTCTTTCATCTTTATTTTATGCTTATAAGTGGTGTGCCTATGTGTGTATATGCTATACTCATGTCTGTGTGATGTGCTGGAGGAGCCCAGAGAAGGATGTTGGGTCCTCCTCCACAACAAGCCCTAGAGGCCACTGAACCATCTCTGCAGTTCACAGAAATGTACTTAAAAATTGAAACTGACAGGGGGACTCAGCAAGGAAAAGTGCTTGCGGCCAAGCCTGAGGTCCTGAGTTCAATTCCCGGAACTCACATAGTGGAAGGAGGGAAACAAGCTCCTACTGGCTGTCATCTGTCCTTGACACATATAAGGTAACATGGTAACATGTCCACGTATACACACACACAGACACACACGCACGTACACACGCACACACGCACATACATCTACACACACATGCGTGCACGTACACACACACACATATGCATGCAATCAACAAACGGTATAGAGAGGAGGCTGGGAATGCAGTTCAGCTGGCAAACCACTTACCTAGCAGCCTGAGGTTCTATCCCCCCTGTAGAAGGACGCCAGGTACACACACAGAAAAGGATTTTAAATTCAAGGTTATCCTTAGCTACACAGCAAATTAAAGCCAATTTGGGCTACGCTGTGAGCCTCTGTCTCAGTAAATAAATAAACTGATCAAAGTAGTCAGTCTTAGCCTGGCCCAGCAATGTCTCAGGTGACAGATGGCTTTGGAGTCCCACTGAGGACCCTGTCTAAATACCCTTGACAGGGTCTACAGTAGACCATATTCAGGACCCTCACAGGTCAAGGTCCCACTTGAGATGCAGCGACTGAGCTCCTGCACCCCATCTAGCTCCCTGTACCCTGAAAACTTCAGAGTCCTGAAGAGCACTGTCTCTGCCCAAGACAGACTCAAGAATCCACAGAGCCTTCTGGTCTCCTGGGGAAGATGGAGATGCAGCCATCCAGAGCCTCAGAAGAGCTAGGATCCAGTGCAGCCACGAAAGCGGGGGATGGGAGCCCAGACAGCCTAGACAGCCTAGAATCAAACATGCTAGAGAGACAGCCTAGCGGCCTCCTATGGGACAGTGCCAGTCCCCAGAGGCAGAGAGAGTAGGGCCAGGAAGTCTTCCTGAAGTAACGCTCAGGGTTGCCTAGAGCATCTAAAAACCAGGCCAACACAGGAGACACGCCCCCCCCCCCCCAACCAGTGTTAAGTGGTGAGAGCAGATGGAGGTGGGTCAGAGAGGGAGGTGGCTCTAGTCCCCAAGGGTCCTTTTCCCCAGAGCCACAGTCATCAAGCTCTTAACTTACAGGTCGCAGTGACCGGATGGATGAGGAATGGGAGGGGAGGGAGGGAAAACGGAAGCAGGAGCAATGGGGGCAGAGGAGGGGAGGCCCAGCCAGGACACCCCTTGCCTCTGGGACCCTAGAGTTCTCACTCTGACTGATCCCTCCTGTGACGGTTAATAAATACTGTCAGCCCAACGAAATCTATAATCACCTAGCAGGTGAAGCTCTGAGCATGTCTGTGAGGGGGTCTCCACAGAGGTTTCACGAGAAGACCCATTCCTGAAGGTGGGCAAACCTACTCCCTGGGTCGCTCGCTGGCTGGCTCAGGCTGAGTGAGAAGTGGCACCGCAGGCCGGGGAAGGCTCAGTGCATAGAGGCTCTTGTAAGCCCGCCTGGCAGCCTAAGTTTGATCCCTGGGACCTAGGTGGTAGACAGAGAGAAGAATCCCTGCAAGCTATTCTCTGACCTTGACATGTACAAGACAGACAGACAGACAGACAGACAGACAGACAGACAGACAGACAGACAGGCGATAGATAGTTTTTTGTTTTTTAAAGAGAAGAAAGTGGTTGCACAGACGGCTCAGCAGTTAAGAGAACCTGTTTTGTCTGACATTCTAAGAAGTAGAGCTTAGGTCCCAACACCCACGTAAGCAGCCAGGCGTCTGGCACACACCTGCAACTACAGCTCCAAGGGACAGGAGACAGGAAGACAACTGGGGCTGCCTGTCTGCCAGCTGAGCCAGGAAGACTCGAGCTCCAGCTCTCTCGAGAGACCCTGCTTCAAAGACTTGTAGGAGAGGACTAGAAGGCGACATCTAATACCCTCTTCTGGTCTCCACACATACACACGCATACGCACATACACCTGCATACACATATACCCACACAGATACGTGTGCATAAATCAGTAAATACAGTTTTAAAGGAGAATGTCCGCTGAGCCCCAGCATCCACCACTCTCTGCTTCCGGACCACACATGCGCCGTGACTGAGCCCCAGGCGCCCGCCTGCAGCCACGACCTCCCCACCATGACAGCCTACACACTCAAACCACGAGCCAAAAGAAACTATTCCTTCCTTCTTCAGTAAGTGTTTTCACTGGATATTCCATCAGAGAAACCAGAGAACTCACACACACACACACACACACACACACACACACACACACACCCCTAAGCACAGTAACAGTCAGAGTAGCAGGTTCTAACCAGAGCTGGGATGACAGCTAAATTGGTGAAGTGGTTACTGTGAAAATGGGGCTGGAGGGCTGATGAGATGAGATGGCTCAGCGGGTAAGAGCACCCGACTGCTCTTCCGAAGGTCCTGAGTTCAAATCCCAGCAACCACATGGTGGCTCACAGCCATCCGTAACAAGATCTGACTCCCTCTTCTGGAGTGTCTGAAGACAGCTTCAGTGTACTTACATATAA
>NC_034612.1:32884045-32904045 GCF_900095145.1 Mus pahari
CAGGGCTATACAGAGAAACCCTGTCTCAAAAAAACCAAAAAAAAAAAAAAAAAAACACAAGCCGGACATGGGTAGTGCATGCCTTTAGTCCTAGGCCTTGAGAGGCAGGGGCAGGTGGATCTCTATGATTTTGAGGCCAGCTTGGTCTACAGAGCGAGTTTCAGGATACAAAGAGGTACCTTGTCTCTAAAATACATACACACATACACACATACATACATACCTTAAAAGGGTAGAAGAAACTGAGGAAGACACACCTCTGGCCTCTAGATATAGACACACACACACCCCTATGAACAATGACAGACACATATACATACAAATACCTCTGGACACAGACAAACAGAAAGGCATGCACATGCACACACACACCACACACACCACACACTACACACACCCTATACCACATCCCCACACACCACACACACCCCACACTACACACACCCTATACCACACCCACACACCACACACACCACATACCAATGGCAGATCTAGAAGAGGCTATACTCGGAACCAGGGAGAAAGTGCAGCTCAGAAGGGACAGCAGGTTTGAGGCAGGGCACAGGCACAGAGAGCCTCCCAGAGTCCCACAGCTGTGCCTGGAAACCATAGCCTGAGCTTCCTTGTCCCAGGGGAGATGCCACATCAACCAGGCTCACACACTCCCAAGGGCTCAGCCATATGGGAAGGGCACGTGCCACCAGTCTCTGTGTCTGAGACCAGCTGTGGGTATGGCACTTGCTGATGGGGCCTCAGAAAGGAGAGGCGCCTGGAATGTAGACCAAGCTCAGGGACACAAGACCTCTGTACACCCTGACTGAATTGCCCTGGGTTACTTCCTGTCCCAAGTGTCACCTGTCACTAGACACCAACAACTCAGAGCAGCCTTCATGCCCAGGGCCACTAGGCAGAGCTCCAGGTCACTCTCTCCAAACTGGCTGGCTCCCAAGGAAACATAACATGACTGTGGCACCTGACCCCATGCTCCAAGGGGTTCCACATCTACCCACATTGCTCTGTAGCTCCCTATGGTCTCCAGGCTCTGCTCACAGTCACCGTGAAGAGCCAAGCCCCTGCTCTGGGCTCATACTGTGGGGTCCAGATGTCCCGTCCAGTCTCTTCATGCAAGTCACATGTACCTCTTCCCTAGGGGCATGTACACTCTCTTCCCTGCACACACAATGCCCTTCCACTGGACCATTCAACACAACTTCAGCTCTGTCATCGCCTCCTCCAGGAAGGAAGGAACCGCCCTGACCACCTCTCCTCCATCGCCTTCCTCATTCACCTCCCTCACTGCACTGATCACAGCATGGCAGACTGTGGCTGGTTCATCACCCAACTACCTGCACCAGAGCGTAAGTGCTGCGACGCTCAGGTTCTAAGCAGGCCACCCATAGCCCCTCAGCCATCTCCTCTCTACACAACACCGGACAGAGTAAAACTCAGTCAACAAACAGGTAAATGCCAGGAAGGACAGACATCAGTCTGAAGAGTGAGATATGCAAAAGAAAAGGTACCTGTGAGCACCCTGAGGCGGGAACCGACACAGGAGCAGAGAGAAGGCCACAAGAGCCAGAGGGGATAAGCAAGAAAGGGATCAGAAAAGAGATCTCAGTGACAGAGCTCCGCCTAGAATCCCCCAGTGAGGGGCTGGGGTGTGGCTCAGTGGTAGAGCCCCTGCCTAGAATCCCCCAGTGAGGGGCTGGGGCGTGTGGCTCAGTGGCAGAGCCCCTGCCTAGAATCCCCCAGTGAGGGGCTGGGGGCATGGCTCAGTGGTAGAGCCCCTGCCTAGAATCCCCCAGTGAGGGGCTGGGGCGTGTGGCTCAGTGGTAGAGCCCCTGCCTAGAATCCCCCAGTGAAGGAGTAGGGGCGTGGTTCAGTGGTAGAGCCCCTGCCTAGAATCCCCCAGTGAGGAGCTGGGGTGTGGCTCAGTGGTAGAGCCCCTGCCTAGAATTCCCCAGTGAAGGAGTAGGGGCGTGGCTCAGTGGTAGAGCCCCTGCCTAGAATCCCCCAGTGAAGGAGTAGGGGCGTGGCTCAGTGATAGAGCCCCCAGTGAGGGGCTGGGGTGTGGCTCAGTGGTAGAGGCCCTGCCTAGAATCCCCCAGTGAAGGAGTAGGGGCGTGGCTCAGTGATAGAGCCCCTGCCTAGAATCCCCCAGTGAGGGGCTGGGGGTGTGGCTCAGTGGTAGAGCCCCTGCCTAGAATCCCCCAGTGAGGGGCTGGGGTGTGGCTCAGTGGTAGAGCCCCTGCCTAGAATCCCCCAGTGAGGGGCTGGGGTGTGGCTCAGTGGTAGAGGCCCTGCCTAGAATCCCCCAGTGAGGGGCTAGATACTAGCAAAATTACAGCCAGTAGGTAGCATACGTGAAACAATGGTTTTCATTCCCAACAGTGAAAAAAAGCATCAGATAACAGACAACTTCCTCAGCCCAAACGTCTACCACATCCTCTTCTCTTTCCACATGCACTTAGGAGCCTTTTGGGCACAGGTATTTTGGACACTAAAATCATGAATGACCCTAAATACAAGAGGAATACCCTACCATGTCATAGAACCCTATTCAGACTAGAAGACTTGTCCCCTGTCATTCGATCCCAGAATAACCAGGTGCTGCTGCAAACCCCCATCATCAGAGGACCAGCTTCCTGGGCTAGGTATCCCCACCCAAAGCAAGAGGATCGTTTAGTCAGTCAGCAAACATCCACTAGGCACCAGTCACCGAGACTTCCATGCGGGGAATTCAAAGACAGGGCACACAAGGAACACATCCTGACTCAGAGTCCAAAGTCTCAGATGTTGTAGGGACACCTGGGCACAGTCAACAAAGGGATAAGGAGTGTTCGGCCAGGAAAACAGGCATAGGCCAGCTGTTGCATTGGGTGCTGTAAAGAGAGACACCGCTAGGTGCCGGGTGGGGGTGGGGAAGGGGCAGCAGAGGCCTTTAACTTCGGCAGAGACAGGAGGGTCTCTGTGAATCCAAGCCCAACCTGCTCTGTGCAGTGAGTTCCTTTCTCATCAGGGCTCCATAATGAAACCCCCATCTCCAGAAATAACAGGCAGACAGACCCGGGCCCAGCACCACACCCCCGGGGCAGGGCGTGTCCCAGAAGCCTGCTCTGACTTGACATGTGGGTCAGAGTGTAAGACACAACACCTGGCCTTGCTAGGTTGTCTGGGAAATAGGACTTAAATGATTCCAGGGGAGAGGCCACAGAAGAAGTTGCTTGCAAAGACCATGAAAGCCAGAAGGCAGCAGGAGGCAGGGCAGGGCAGGGGAGGAACCCCGGAGAAGGCAAGGGTGTCTAGTCTGGAGATCCCATGGGAGCATTCTTCCCTGGGCTGTGGTCTAGGAGGCTAGGGACATGGAACAATGCCTGCCTGGGTTGAGAGGTTGCACAAGCAAGGACCAGCTGGATGCGATCTTTTCTGGACCGTCACTCAACCTTTTGTGAAGTCACCAGGGTACACCGGAGGAGTTTCAATGCCTGGACACACAAGGTCCTCGACACTGCAGCAGGCTCTGCCCTTAGCTGACATGGTACAAGGCTCAATAAACATGTTGAAGATAGGTCTCCAAAATACACAAGGACTCAAGGACATCGACCAACTTACCAAGCTCTGGGGAAAGATTCAACCTCACTATGGATTAAAAGAAACAAGCCCATTGTGGTAACTAAAATCCGAAATGCCAGCACTTTGCAGAAGGGTAACAAGGTTGAAGCTAGTTTGTCTCAGTCTTAGCTATAACAAGACCTTGTCTCACAACAAGAAAAAATAAAGGGGGGAGGCGGGAGAGAGATGGCTCAACAGATACAGTGCTTGTTGCGCACGCGCAACGACAGTAGTTCAGATCTCATGTCAGAGCTCTTACAATGAAATAGGAGGCAAAGGCTGGGGAGTCCCCAAAAGCCCACAAACCTGGCAGTGTGGTGTACACAGTAACAAACAAGAGGCCCTGCCGTACACATGCATGCACGCACGCACGCACGCACACACACAATAGATGAACACACACAGACACAACAGATAGACAAATAGACAGACAGGAAAATGAAAGGGACAAAAAGTAATTTGAGCGAGATAATCCGGTGGATACAATTGCTTGCCCCGCAAGCTTGACGACCTACATTTGATCCCCTGAGTCCAACAGAAGGAGGAGAACCAACTTTAGGAAGTAGTTCTCTGACCTCCCTATCTGCACAGCAAGCACACGTTCAGACACTCATGTGCACACACACACCCACTTGTGTGTGCACACACACAACTGATAATAAACCATCATTTTACAAAAGAAGCAGCAGCAACCAGGGTGCCATTGACGGCTCAGCAGGTGAAAGGGATGTGAGGCCCTTTCTCAGCTCTGTGGGCACTAACACACTTGTGACATCACACATGTGACACACATGCACATACAGTCTTGTTTTCTTGTGGGTTTTTTTTTTTTCAAGTTAAAAAAGATTCACTAAAGCCTGTCAGGAAGCCGCCTCTTACTGTTCACAAGCATTCATTCATTCATTCATTCATTCATTTGGTTACCCAGCGCCTATCATGCTTGAGGCCCCACGCTGACTGGACCCCAGAGGTACTGAATGAGTCAACGCCCGGCTCTACCCCACTGGAAGGCTTACGGTTGGTCTATTCCTAGGAATCCATAGGACAGAACAAAGCAACTCAACACAGCACAGAGGTGCTTACGTGCAAAAATATTCCACACAGCGTTCTCCACACAAAAGAGATCAGGCAAAGACTAAAAATGCCCACCGGGGAACGGAGACCTAACTACAGTACCTGCTGCTGTGTGCTCTCCACAGAATATTAAAGGCCGTAAAAAAAAATGGTACTTGTAAAGAGTCTGACATCTCGGGAGAAACAACCCACACTGTGCCGTAGGAGCAAGCGTAAGACCAAGGCTGTGCCGCACTAGCCGCTCCACAGGTAGACACAAATTGCATGGGAAAATGAATTCAGGGAGAGCCGGGAAAGTGTTTGGGGTGCTGGGGAAACAATAATGGTCTTTTTCTTCCTTCTCCTCTCCTGCACTTACATGTCTACGTGGGTAATGGGAAAGGCAATCAAAGTTTCAATAGCAGCCATGATGGGCAAGTGGGGAACCGGGAAGCAGTGCTAGGAGGGAGGGAAGGAGGGAGGGAGGATTGGGAGAAAAGACCAAGAAACCAGCCAGGAATCCCAGCACTCCAGAGGCAAAGGTGAGTGGATTTCTGTGAGTTCAAAGCCAGCCTGGTCTACATAGTAGGTTCCAAGCTAGCCAGGGCTACACTGTGAAAGCCCATCTTTAAAAAAATAAAACAGGGCTGGAGAGATGGCTCAGCAGTTAAGAGCACCAACTTCTCTTGCAGAGGTCCTGAGCCCAATTCCCAGCCACCACATGGTGGCTCACAACCATCTGTAATGGGATCTGACGCCCTCTTCTGGTGTGTCTGAAGAGAGCAATGGCGTAAGTATAATAAATAAATAAATAAATAAATCTTTAAAACAACAACAACAAAAAACCCAAAACAAAACAAAATAGAAAGCCAGAGGCAGGGAGACCCAAGAATAGGGATGCAGAGGCAGAGGCAGAGGCAGGGATCGGGCCAGGCAGTGTGGCACACACTGTTAATTCCAGCACTCGGGAAGCAGAGGCAGTGGCAGGTAGACGTCTGTGACTTTGAGGCTACAGAGTGAGTTCCAGGGCAGCCAGGGCTACATAAAGAGCCCTATCTCATAAAACCAAAAGAACAAAAAACAAAAAACAACAAAACCCAAAAAGAGCCAGATATGAGGCAAAGAATCTGTGGAAGATCCTGGGTCAACTAGGCTGGTGCCTGCAGCCCCAGTGAGAGAGACTGTCTCCAGCCAGTCAAGTAACTCGGCGTGTAAAGTCACCCTCTACTAAGCCTGAAGACCGGGGTTCCATCTGCAAAACCCACGTGGTGGGAGAGGAGCCATACAATTTACCCTCTGGCGTCCCCATGTGCTCTGTGGTGCGTTCACATGGCTGTGTAGGACACACACACACACACACACACAGCGAATACAGTAAGACAGAACAAACAGCCAAGGTTGTCCTCTGACCTCTACACTTGCACACACCTGTCCCCACACCCACATTAACATTTAAGAAGAGTGGGGACTATTCCTGTTTTAATTCCCAACTATTAAGGAGATTGTGAGTTCAAAACCCATCTAGACTACATAGCAACCCAACTGGGGAGAACTAGGGGCTGGGGGTGTGGTTCAATTGTTAGAAGGCCCGCCCAGCACGCACATCCTAGGACCCATCTCAGGACTACATAAACAGTCGTCTCAGGGCACGTACTGTTACCACAACACCCAGCACTCAGGAAATGGAGAAAAGGGAAATAAAAGTTCATTGTTGGCTACAGAGCCAGAGCGAGTGAGCTATAATACACAGTCTATAGATGACTGTCCCCCCAAAATAAAAGGAGGGGTGGAGGGGGTGGGACGGCAGAGCACTTGCCCATCTTGTGCATGAGATCCTATGTTTTTAAAACCACTACCACCACCACCACCACCACCAAAACAATAACAGGACCAGCACCTACCTTTGACATTGTTCAGTGACAAAGAGCGTTCCTGGTCTACCAGCCCAGGCCCCAGCCGGCTACTGCTCCCACTGTCCTTCTGCCTGGCCACAGCCACAGCAATGCCAACAGGCGGGTGTCGTACTTCAGCTTCCCCCTGGGCACCAGAGCCCTCTCGCCCAAAGGCCTTGGCGCTCTCAGGTCTCTCTGGGTCCCGTTTCAGCTGCCGGCCCCCTCCGGCTGTAGGGACCCCGGGGTGTGCGAGTCGGGCCTGGGCTCTAGGGGGACCCGCAGACGTGGGCGTGGGTTCAGGTTTCATGGTGCCCAGGCCTCCAAAAGGGCTCTTCTTCCCACAGCCACCGGGACGCACGGCCACCGCCTCCCGAGCAAAGCTACCGCTGTATTTGATGAGGCTCTGCATAGCAGAGGCCTCTCCCGGTCCGTGGGCTGCCGGGTGGAGGTCAGCACCCGGCCTGCCGCAGGTGGCCGAGGCACGGGGCATTGCGCCCCCGGGGTCCAGGTAGGCCTTTTTGGATGCCGTGGCGACAGCTGCTTCCTCTTCGGCTCTGCTGGCATGGTGGTGCTGGGCCGCCAGGACAGCCATCTGCGTGGTGGCAAAGTTGCCCAGTTCAAAGGGTTTCCACTTATGCTCCGGCCCGGGGGGCCGGGATGGTTCCAGGCCAAAGAGCTTAGCAGTCTGCTGGGCAGCAGAAGCGCTCGGGCCTCGGGGTGCGCGCTCGCAAGGCCTCGGATCAGCCTCGGGCTTGAGTAGTTCCTTGGGGGGCAGGTAAGCTCGCGCATCCGGGGAGGAGCGGGAGGAGCGGGCTGCTGGGGGTCCATCGGACGGAGGCGGACGCTTGAGGGAACGGATGACCGAGCTTTTCTCCCGCAGGACCTCTGGCCGCTCCAGGCGTGGAGATCCGGGTGGACCTTGCAGGACCCCAGGACGGCCCGGCTCGCGCTCCCTGGCCCGGACATCGCGAGCCTGGGATGCTATCTGGATGGGTCCCACCCGCTCATCAAAGGCCTCCACAGAAGGCACAAAGGTGGGTGCCACCACGCGGTGCTCACGGCCTGGTTCACGGAACACGGTGTAGACACCGGCTGGCGTAGAGGAAGGGGGTGCAGGGGGACCCTTGGGGGGCAGTGGCGGTGGTGGCGGCGGTAGTGGGGACCCACAGGGCCTTGCAGCGGGCAGCAGGGCCTCAGCCCGCCGCAGCAGCCGAGCGTTCTCCTCCTGCCTCGCCACCTCCTTGGAACCTCCACGGCCCAACTCGGCCACCAGCCCCGCGTCCACCACGCCATTGCACAGGCTCAGGGCCGACGGCGGCAGTGCACCCTTGGCTTTGACCTCTGCCAGGAAGGGCGACAGGCGCTCAGCCAGGCGTGAGGCTCCTCGGTCCTGGCGGCCCTCCGCTCGGGCCTCCTGGGTCAAGTCCACCACACCTCGGGGGCCGGACACCTCCTCACGTGCCCGAGGGTCTTTCTTGCCAAACATCGGAGGAGGGTCTCCGCCACGGCCTGCGCGATCCTTCCCTGTACCTTCCCGGGAGGAGCCTTTGGCTGGACCGCCTGAGGAGTGGCCACTGGGAGTTCTGGACGAGGGCGTGTGAGCATGCAGGGTCCCCGGTGCGGGCAGGTAGAAGCCATCTAGGGAGAAAAGGACATAGTGAATCAGGACCATTACCCACTCCTAACCCCGAGACGCCCTACCTTCACCCAAGGATGCATTGTACCCCAGAGAGAGAACGTGCAGGGGCCTGGTTGGTCCTTCAGAGAGAAACCAGGCAAGGCTAGAAAGTGAATAGAAACCTGGCTTTAACCATCTTTATCCTCCCAGGCCTGTCTCCTCATTGGTAAAGGAAGAAAGGCCAAAGGTCATTTTCAGAGCTATCAGGAGCTGATGAAAAGGCTGTGGGTAAATTCACGGACAGGTGGGGGCCCTTTGGGGCTGGGTCTCTGTGATGGTTTGTGTATGCTCTGCCCATAGAGTGGCACTATTAGAAGGTGTAGCCCTGTTGGAGTAGGTGTGTCACTGTGGGTGTGGGCTTTAAGACCCTCACCCTAGCTGCTTGGAAGTCAGTCTTCCACTAGCAGCCTTCAGATGAAGATGGAGAACTCTCAGCTCCGCCTGTGCCATGCCTGCCTGGATGCTGCCATGCTCCTGCCTTGATGATAATGACCTGAACCTCTGAGCCTCTGAACCTGTAAGCCGGACTCAATTAAATGTTGTCCTTTATAAGAGTTGCCTTGGTCATGGTGTCTGTTCAGCAGTAAAACCCTAACTAAGGCAAGGTCTCAAAAAGGCATTGTTGAGGCCTAGCATTCAGGAGATAAAAGCAGGTAGATAGATGTTAAGTTTAAGGACATCCTTAGCTATGAACCAAGGTCTAGGCCACTGTGGACTACATGAGAGAAGAGAGGGGGCGGGGAGAAAGGACTCAAGGAGGGGGAGGGAGAGGAAGGGAGGGCAGACCGTCAAGTCTGAAGATCTGGTTAGGTCTCCAGCCTATCTGGTGGAAAGAGAGAGCCCCTAAAGCTGGCCTCTGACCCCCACACACACAAAGCAGGAAGGAAGGAAGATGATTCAATTACTGATTTTAAAAAGAGTTAAGAAAATATCAATGAAGGGTCAGGAATGACGGCGCACATCTTTAATCCCAACACTTGGAAGGCCGAGACAGGTGGATCTCTGAGTTTGAGGCCACCCTGCTCCACATGTTGAGTTCCAGGACAGCCTGGCTTAACCAAGAGAACCCCTGAGAAGGAAACCTTGGTGAAGGGGCTGCGGAGGGGGCCACTCTCTGGCAGAGCCCTTTCCTAGCACAGGGCGCCATCTTAGGGACCCTCCAATAAAGAGGTAAGTACTGCATATAAGATACCTGGAACCCCAAGGAGGACCCCCGAGAGAAACCCCCAGGAAATCACTCTGCCACCCCCTCCCTGCCTAACAACCTTTACCACCCCTTCCTGCCCCCTTACCTTTCTGGGTATCGAAGATGCTGGGCTGGCCCAGCTGGCTGAGGAGGGGGCTCCCACTGCTGGGGGGGTCCAGGTGGTTCAGGTGGAGGTAGGATGGATACAGCCCACTGGGCAGGTGGGAGAAGCCTAAGGAGAAGAGAAGAGAGGTCTAGGCTGCTCGTGTTTACCCACGAATGCCCCACTAGCAATTGCTTCTCTTTGGAAAAAGCCACAGTGGCCTGTCAGTCCCCTGGTACAAGAAGTTCTCATGGCACCACCCAAAGCCCCTGCCACTTCAAGCCTTCCGTGAGGCCCAGAAAATCCACAAGGGCTTGGATACAAGTTCAAACACTCCCAGGATCAAAGTCAGAATGGACCTAACCAAGAGGAGATTCAAGGCGTTATTCTCACTTAAAGCAACCCTGAGAAGACCACACATTTCCTGTCCTCTCATTTTACAGATTAAAACCAAAGCAAAGCAAAGCAAAGCAAAACAACAGAGTCAGAGTGGGCCAGTGTCTGACAGATCAAAGTGCAGCTAAACCCGGCTGAACCGAAGTCACCGGAGCCTGCAGCTCAGACGCAACCTCGGGAGAGTGTGGACTCTGGATGAAGTCATCATGGGTCTCTCCTCTGCTGTATGCCTCGGGACTGACTACTTGCCGTCTCTGAACACTCAAGTCAGCATCTCTAGCTGCCCAGTCTTACATTGACGTCCAAAGGGAGAGAGTGGCGTGACTTCAAAACGGGTGTGGCCACAGGTGACAAACCAAGCATGGGCAGCTAGGGACAAGCAGAGAAGGCACACAGGGCACAAGGGGCCAGGGGACTGGGGTCCTACTGGAAAGCAACAAGGGACACACTATCCCTGGCCCTCGTCTGAGGTCTGTCCCTGGCCCTGAGAACTGGTGTCCTTTTCTCCATCATCAGCTGCTACATACAGACCACCAGACAGAGCTACGGATGGCACTCCGGAGTCTTGCCTGATGTGCACGAACTCCTGAATTTGAGTCCTCATGACCCCAAATAGACACGACACAGGTGCACTCTGGTGGTACAGACCAGTAATCCAGACTACCCAAGAGACTGAGGGCAGGCAGCTCAAGGCTAGCCTGGGAAACTTAGTGAGACCCTGCTACAAAATAAAAACTAAGGTCAGGTATGGTGGTGCACGCCTTCCATCCTAGCATTCCAGAGGCAGAGGCAGGTGAATCCCTGTGAGTTTAAGGCCAGCCTGGGCTACACAGTGAAGACCCTTCATTACAAAACAAACAAACAAATAAATGGGGGTTGTCCAGAAATGTGGCTTCACACATGTAATTCTAATTCTTGAGAAGCAGAGGCAGGACGATTACTGCAAACTCAAGGGTCAACACAGTGAGTTCCGGGTCAGCCGGCACTACTTAGCAAGACTATCTGGAGGAAAATAAAACAGGGCAAAAGAACCTACTATGCATGTCACAGAACAAAACAGATGCCCAATCTACAGTGTTAAACACCAAACTAACGCTCTGCCGCAGGTAGCGGGTCCTCTGCAGGTCCGTCGTGCATCAGATGGGCACCCCGGCCCCAGCACAGATGCTGCAAAGGATGCGGGAGACCTAAGAACATCGCCCCAGGACCAGGCCATGTCTGTGGTGTATGTTTGCTGTGGCTATCAGCATCTCGGGAAGAACTGAGGAGTGAGCCGACGACACGGTAGAGGTGGCCTGTGCTCAACGCTCACCTGGCTCAGCTCGGTGGGAGGAGCTCAGCCCACACCAGCAACCATCCTCCCAGCCCAAGGCAGACAGAGACAACACAGCCTTCACACAAGGCGTTAAATACTCATCGCTGGATTCACATGTCTGTCCTGAGAGGCCCAGAAAAAACGGCTTTAGTAACTTTCTCTGTACAGGAAAGACCACTCTGTTATGTCCGACACTGACACTTTTAGCCACAGCCAGGCAAAACACAGCAAGCAGCCTACACCCCGGTACTGGTGGGCATTCATTCTGCCTCCAACCCCACTGAGTAGGGAATAGCCCAGACAGTCAAAAGCAGGCAATAGGGGTCTCCCAGAGCTACAATGTCCTGGGTTCTAGGTGAGTCCAGAAGATCCACAAGATGTAAGAGGACCTTAATGTCAACCAACACCCCAAATCCACCAGAGACAGAGGTGGAAGAGGGGCGACTTAGGTTCGTTCAATTCTCAGTACTGCCAAAAAAAAAAAAAAAAAAAAAAGGTGTTGGGCAGTGTTGGCGCACGCCTTTAATCCCAGCACTTGGGAGGCAGAGGCAGGCGGATTCTGAGTTCGAGGCCAGCCTGGTCTACAGAGTGAGTTCCAGGACAGCCAGGGCTACACAGAGAAACCCTATCTCGAAAAATCCAATCAATCAATCAATCAATCAATCAATCAATAGGCAAGACCAGAGTACCCAGGCCAGAGGCTCTCCACAATAGTGTGGTTGTGTGTGTGTGTAGGTAGGAGTAAGTGTGTAGGAAGGTATTCCATTGAATATACACCAGTCCCTGCCCTCAAAGCGCACGCCACATGATCAGGGAACAACCACACAGATAAGGCTTGTCTTTCACCAAGTATCCATGGGAACAGGACTTGAGCAGCAGAGGAGGAGGAGCCAGTGGGCTGGGGTGAGAGGCTGCAGGCAGAGGCATGAATGGCTTATGCAAAGGCCCTGTGGTAACAAAATAAGCGCTAAGTGCTAGAGGGGACACCCGGAGGAGGCCACGGTGAGAAAAGGTGTTGAGAATGGTGTTGGGGACATTAAAATTGCCATCACCGTGGGGACAGTGGCCCAGCAGCCCTCGGCCCCTCCCAGCTGGCCCACTCCTTACCTTCATGGGCGTGGGCAGCCCACAGCTGCACCATGGGCAGGTTGCTGGGGGTGGGGGAGCTGAAGGAGAGGTCAGAGGGCAAGGATACCGGGCTCCCCTGAGACGAGGCCGAGGGCCCCATCCCGCTGGACACAAAGCTGCCCAAGAAGGCCTCGCCTGCAGAGAAAAGGGAGGGGGGTCCCTGTCAGGCAGCCAGTAAACCAGGCCATGCTACCTGGACCGCCATCCCAAGGCCCTCCACTGCATAAAGTCTTCACAGAGAGAGATCAAGAGGCATCACTTGGCCAGCCCCAGACACACCCTATGGGTCCAATCACCATAGTGACCAAGAAAGAAGGCCAGACTCCCCCGCCCCCAAGGCCCAGAACCCCAGAGAATGCTTTTACTACTGTGGCTGCCGATCGATCGACAGAAGCCTGAGTCGGTCAGAATGGAGGGTGGGGGGTGCCTTCAAGGACTGCCCAGGCCACAGAGTAAGGGAGGCAATGGTCACAGAAAAAGAGCTCATATTCTGAGCTTAGCGCACAACACTGTCCAGAGACCAACGTCCCCGAGGAGGTTGCACATCATGGTCACCCAGGATGTGCAAGAGCCTCTGAGTGGCTAGTGACTGCTTATCCCCATGTAACTGATGGGGAAACTGAGGCCCAGGAAGGAAAAGCCTCAACTTAGCAACTCCCTGGACACCCAGCAGGGCATCTCGGAGCCCAGCATGACAGGCCTGATAGGCAGAGCGAATCACAAAGGAAAAAGAAAACAGAAGGAGTAAGGAACGCTAACACACATATAAACATCAGCCTGAGAAGTTCTAAGCTAGCCTGGACTGTGAGGTGAGCCTGTCTCAAAAAAAAAAAAAAAAAGTTTTACAAAAGGTGGATCCTATCATGATACCTCACATCTGTTATCCTAACACTCAAAGAAGCTGAGGCAGAGGATTGCTGCAATTCAAGGCCAGCCTGGGGTGCACAGCAAGTTCCAGATAGTCTGGTCTACAGGGTGAGACCCTGTCTAAAAAAAACGCCCAAAGCCAATCTGGGAATGCACAGTGCCTACCTAGAAGACAGGGGGGACTAGATTCGAACTTCAGCACCAAGAAATAAAAAATAAAAATAAAAAATTACCAAACAAAAACAAGGTAGGAAGGAGGCATACAATGAACAGGAATTATATAACAGATACGCTAGTTTTAGGAACAATAATAGTAAATAGGCCAGATGTTCCGTGGGTGATTCAAACTCTCCCCAGGACACCCTGCAGGAGAGGGTGTGGAGCCCTGAACACATGGCTGGGTCCAGCGCTCTAGCCAAGCACCCACCAGGTGCCCATTCTGGTTGGTCTCCAGAGGAAAGCTGTGCTGAGTTCTCCAGAGCCTTCTTCTCTAGTCCCTCAGAGGTGGGCACTGTTTGCAGACAACGCAGACAGGATGTGTGGCTCAGATGCCAGCAGCAGGCCGCTGGTCTAAGCCACAAGGCTCTCACAGACTCCGCCCACATACATACGCAGTTCAGTTTCTGGGTTCCTGAGAGCCCTCCCATGTAAGCCCTATACAAAGTGTCCACTGACTGCCTCCCTTGGGGGGATAGGATTATTATAAAATATGCCCCCAGGCCCTTGGGGGTACACATGGGTAAAATGAGTAAGAGCAGAAGCTAGAGACCGCGCACACCCTCGGATCACATGCCTGTCACCATGGCCTATGTTCAGCCACCATCGCTGAAGCCCAGCCCCTCACCAGAATCCAGCGCCAACTCCCGTGGCCCAAGGGCCCTTGTAGCCGGTCAGCACATCCATGTAGCCCAAGCCTGGGAAGGTAAGGCCTCTGGGCCCTGCCAAACCCTAGGCTTCCTCCTTGAGGAGGCAGACGGCCGGTAGAAGGCTCCGGAAGCCAATAGCCAGGGGTTTGCGCAAAGGCTTACGTCAGCCACGAGTTCTTCCTGCCTGGGCTGTGCGGAAGCAGAGGGCCCAGGCCTGCCCCTGCCTGGGCTTGTGAAACCCAGCAAGCAGCACTCCAATCCAAAGAAGCGTTGGGACACGGATGCCACCAACGGTTCCTGTCACCACCGGGGGGGCTCTAAGGGGCCTCAACTACCTCCTCCCAGGCTTGGGGTGGTGACAGCCAATGACGATGCTCTCTGGTCACAGAGTTGCAATCCTAAAGCAGGCACAAAACCAGGAGTGGTGGCCATAGGACAGTCACTAGAACTACTCAGGAGGCTGAGGCAAAAGGATGGAAAGTTCAGAACCACTCTGGACTGGAGTGAGTCAACGCCTAGTCACAGCAAACTCAGTCTCCATAAAAGGTAGGAAGAGCTGGGAAGAACAGCTCAGCAATAAAGACCCAGCCTAGAATCCCTCAATAAGGTGTTTGGGGTGTCTGTGGTAGAGCCCCTGCCTAGAAGCCCCCAATGAAGCCGGGCGTGGTGGCGCACGCCTTTAATCCCAGCACTCGGGAGGCAGAGGCAGGCGGATTTCTGAGTTCGAGGCCAGCCTGGTCTACAAAGTGAGCCAGAGCTATACAGAGAAACCCTGTCTCGGAAAANGAAAAAAAAAAAAAATCCCCCAATGAGAGGCTGGGGGCGTGGATCAGTGGTAGAGCCTCTGTCTAGAATCCACCAATGAGGGGTTAGGGGCGTGGCTCAGTGGTAGAGCCCCTGCCTAGAATCCCCCAATGAGGGGCTGGGGGTGTGGCTCAAGGCTCTGGGTTCCATCCACAGAACCTTAAGTAGCTCCTACATAACCATAACGTCAAGACTATCACCCTCCCTGACATCCTCAGCAAAGCCGCAAGCATAGCTCTGACAGGTACAGGACTGGATAAATGAACAACACACACCAACAGAGAAGACCAAGGAGCAGCAGACACTCCATGCTGTTGGACATGGTAGCCACTGACCGTGTGTCACTCCGAAGTCAGAACTGCAACCATGGAAACTGAAGAACTGTTTGTTCTATTTTATTAAATCTCAATTAATTTAGATTTAATTCAGCCATGTTCTAGGCTGACGGTCTTTTCCTGGCTAGAAACAGAAGGAGTGGACATGAACTGTCAGTCTCTGTGGGGAAGAGCTGGGGACACAATGAGATTCTTAGAGCAAAGGCCACATTCCAGACTCATTTCTGCGTGCATAGGTGTGTCACATGTGTATGTGTTCATTCAGCATATGCACATGTAGAAGCCAGGAGGATGTGGGACGCCTGCCTCCAACTTACTCACTTCAGACAGCCTGAATCTCTACTGGGCCTGGATCTAAACTGATGGTTGTCAAGACCCAGAAACAGCCTGACCACACCCACCTGTTAATGTAGGTGCTAGGATTTGAACTCGTGTCCTTGCCTGTGTATAGCAAACATCTTTCTGCTGAGCCGTCTCCATGGCCTCTTGACAAAGTCTTACTATGTAGCCCAGGTTACCCTAGCCCTCACTATGAAGCCCAGGTTGGCTTCCCAGGTCACGCAGTCCTCCTGACTTAGCCTTCCTGAGTGACAAGATCACAGGCGTATACTACCCCTTCTAACTCATGGCTGTCATTCTGGCCATTCTGTAAATCTCCCTGGGCTATGTGAAATACATAACACATTTATCATCTTCTCCCTCCAGGTTGATGTATGGCAAGATTCAAGACACTTCTGTTTGTAAAATGATCTGAGCTTGGTCTGCCCACAGGGTGCCATGTAATGCCAGCTGTTGTCACAAATGACTGGCTAAGTGACACCTCGGGGGCCAGGGTTTGAGGGGGTCCGCTTGCCCTACCCACACAGTTTACCTTTCTCAGATAAGTGAGCACTTATGTCACTAACACATTAAGCATCGCCAAGCTGTGTATTACAACTACAAATCATATAGCTGCATATTACATGTGTTTTCGCCCATGTGTGCCCATGCACACAGAGCCCTGAAGTTGACCTCAGATGTCTTTCTCAACCACGTTCTAGCTCTGAGTTGGTTAGAATGGCGGGCTAGTGAGTCGGAGGCATCCTCCTGCCTCAGCCTCCCCAGGACCTGGATTCCGGGCAGGTAATACGTGCCTCTTGTTTTTTCCTCACAAAGGTGCTGAATATCAGTCTAGTCCAGATGCTGCGAATGTCATCTCCACCCTCCCCCACCCCAAAAGAAAGGGGAAAAAAAAAAGTCAAACTATCCCATTCAAGCACTGAGCAGGTCCAAACATGTTTAGCTTCCCGGATCAGAACATTCATCCAAAAGGGCGTTAAAACTCCAAACTTCTGAGCTCCCAAATCTCGGGAATCTTTTTCCACAAGTCTTACGGCACTTCCGTATCCTGGCTCGCTATCCTGAAGCCCTGGGGCCCAGGGACCTTGTTACTCATTTTGCATATTAGGAAATTAAAGACATGAACAAATGCCTTTAATCCCTGAAACTTGGGAGACAAGGAAAGGCAGATCTCTGAGTTCAAGGCCAGCCTGATCTACAGAGAGAGTTCCTCAACAGCATGGACTACACAGAGAAACCCAGTCTCAAGAAAAAAAAAAAAAAAAAAGAGGTCAATTGTGGGGGCACGCCCATGTCATCCCAAGGTTAAGGAAGTAGAGACAGACAGATCCCTAGGGCTCAGTCAGTCTAGCCTATTCCATACCACTGGGACCCTGCCTCAAAGAAAATAAACAGCTTCCTGAATAATGTCCCCCAAAGTTGTTCTCCCCAAAATACCTGACCCCCCACACACACACTCACACTTAAAAACAAAGTAAAAATAAAAATCATAAGCACATCTGAATATTATGAGTGAAGCCCTGGTTCTGTCCCCAGTGTTTCAAGAACGAAGCAAGTCTTCAAAAGTTGGGGGTTAGCAAGGGGCCTCCTGCTCAGTCAGGAAGAGCACGCAGTTGGTTGTCTCTGCTTCTTGGGCAAAGATTTAATGGCACTCATAAAACTCCCAACTTTCCCGAGCCGTTTTCCTCCACACCAGGCTGTGTGCCAAGCACATACCTCATCGGCTCCTGTGACCCCATGCCCATCACGGAAGGAGTTAGTCACACTGCACCCAGTTAGGAAGGAGAAAGCAAAGAGACCGTGGCTTGCCCCGGTCATCATGCAAATCCAGACACTTCCTTATCATCTCCGATAACTCGACAGACGGATCTGTGGCGATCTGGGGTGCAATCCTCTCAGAGACCTAGATGCCACTGTAGGCACCAGCAGCATCTCGCCTATGCTATGGATGGAATCAGGAGAAAGCCTACTTGTGACCATACTTGCGCTTTCAACAATAATCCAAAAGTGCTAGGTATAAACCCCAGAATTAAACAACTGGCTGATTAAATCCCATGCCATTCTGAAAGGCCTGATGGGACCTCGCTTGTACCCCTCTGATCTATTCTGCTCATCGTAAGTGAACCACCTCTCTCCAACACCACGTAAGCCGCGTACACCATGCTCGCTCGGCTCACTCATCACCGGCACCCGGCCATTCCAAACACTTCATCTTGTTCGGCATCCTGTCTCCTCTTACTCACAAAAGGGTGAGGATGTAGAGCGCAGCCCTAGGATCCCAGCCCTTCCAGAGTGGAGGCAGAGGGGTCAGAAGTTCAAGGTCATCAAAATGATTGCATTCTCTGCTCCATGAGACCATCTCAAAAGGAGAAGGGTGATTCAACATGAAGCCAGCTGGAAATATAAAGTCCATCTCGAATAGACAGACAGACATAGGTAATAGGTATTTTGAGAAACCAGTCACACTACTTGTATTAAAACATGCTTGTGGGCCAGCAATGCGGCTCAGCAGGTAAAGGAGCCCACCAACAAGCTGACAACCTGAGTTCAACCCCCTGCACCTAGACGGTGGTGGGAACGGACTCCTCCAGAGTTGCCCTCTGACCTACACTCGTACAAGATGGCATGCACACACACACAAGACGTCCACACACAATAAAGAAAAGGAAATTCATTTCTCAGAGTGTGCCTGTTAGGCCGGGCCAGGGCATGCCTTTAATCCCAGCACTTGGAAGGCAGAGGCAAGTGGATCTCTGAGTTCGAGGCCAACCTGGTCTACAGAGTGAGTTCCAGGACAGCCAGGGCTACACAGAGAAACCCTGTCTCAAAAAACAAAAAGCAAACAAACAAACAAAAAAAAAAACACCAGAGTGTGCCTGTTATAACTGTCTTTTTAAAAAAAAAAACACACACACAAGACGTCCACACACAATAAAGAAAAGGAAATTCATTTCTCAGAGTGTGCCTGTTAGGCCGGGCCAGGGCATGCCTTTAATCCCAGCACTTGGAAGGCAGAGGCAAGTGGATCTCTGAGTTCGAGGCCAACCTGGTCTACAGAGTGAGTTCCAGGACAGCCAGGGCTACACAGAGAAACCCTGTCTCAAAAAACAAAAAGCAAACAAACAAACAAAAAAAAAACACCAGAGTGTGCCTGTTATAACTGTCTTTTTAAAAAAAAAAAAAATTTTTTTTTCAAGACAGGGTTTCTCTGTGTAGCCCTGGCTGTCCTGGAACTCACTTTGTAGACCAGGCTGGCCTCGAAAATTTTTATTGTTTTAACTCTGGGTTTGTGCATGGGATTAAAGGTGCCTTATGACTACAAGTGGTTCTGAGCTATCCAACATGGCTCCAGGGAACCACAGTAGGATCCTCTGCAGAAGCAGTAACTGCTCTTGCCTGCCAAGCAGTCTCTCTAGCCTCTATTTTATTTTGGAGACAGGGTCTCATGGATCCCAAGCTGACCCCTAAACTCCCTATGTAGCAGAAGGTGACCTTAAACTCTTGATCCTCCTGCCTCTGCCTCCTGAATGCTGGGATTACAGGTATATGCCGCCGCGCCTGCGGCATTGCTGGGAAAACCCAGAGCTTCCTGCATGCTCGACAAACACCTATCAAAAGAAGCCCCATTCCCAACCCTGATCATTCTATTGTGCAACTAATCACCATGGCTCAGCTCTTATGGTAATCGGAGGTACGAATATGTAAGAAAATCTGCAGCCCTTTGATCCAGCACTTGAGAGGCAGAGACAATCAGGTCTGGGTTCTAGGACAGCCAGGGCTACACAGAGAAACCTTGTCTCAAAAAGAACTATCACCACCACAAGGAAAGAAAGAAAACCCACAGGCCATGTTCAGACTGGCGCTACCTGCAATCTCAGAGTCTCAGCGCGCACGGGGGACCTTGGACGCTTTCTCCTGGAGGACGACGGGGCTTGCCAAGGCTCCACCTCAGACCAGAGACCTAAGGACCTTTGCACAGCAGCTGGGAATCCATCTCTCTTCTTCCTTCCCTCCCTTCCCCCCCCCTCTCTCTCACACACACTCACACACACACACTCACACAATACAAATGTTTAAGGAAACACAAGTCAGCTGGTGAGATGGCTCAGTGAATAAGGGGCTTGCTGCCAAGTCTGATGACCTGAGTTCCAACCCGGGGACCCACATGGTAGAAGGAAAAGAACTGCTTCCTGCAGTGTCCTCTGACCTCCATGTGTACACACATCCACACACTCACAGGCGCAAGCGTGCGCACACGCGCACGAGCACGCGGACGCGCGCGCACACACACACACACACACACACACATGAATAAATTTTTTTTAAGTGACTCCCTCTTATCCCCTGCCCCGCCCACACCCCAGCTTTGCAGCTAAAGCTTGGCTCCTGGGTGTCTTACTTACTAGCTGTGTGACCTTAGACAACA
>NC_034612.1:32909045-32914621 GCF_900095145.1 Mus pahari
ATACAAATAAATACACAACCACTCACAAGCTAAACAAATACTACTACTACGTTGTACAGGTTTGGACCCCAGCCCCACCAGTGGGAGGGGCAGGCACAGCATCACGGCCTTCAGAAGAAGGCAGAGGAACACTGGAAACCACTAAGCACCAACATGACCAGGCAGAACAAAGGCATGTTCCAGACACACTTGGCCTCAGATCTGCCCTCTGCTCAGCCTTCCTCGGAAGACTACTGCTGAACACACTCCCAGAAACACACACGTAACCCAGATCCAAGGAACAGAGGAACTGGCAACCAGCTAAAGGACGACAGAATCCTCCAGAACGAGAATCTTCAAGAAAAGACAAGGGAGACCTGGGCGGGAGATATTCCCAATTATAAACTGTACCCACAGAACGGGAGGCAGACAGTCTAAAACACCAAACGAACCAAAAATCAAAACAGAATGAAACAAAAATCAAAACAAAACAAAAACCTTGAAAACTCTAGAAAATATAAGTTGATTTTATTACACCATTGACTCTAGGCACAATAGGCACAAAACTTACAAAGTCATAGGAAAAAAAGAAAGAAAGAAAGAAAGAAAGAAAGAAAGAAAGAAAGAAAGAAAGAAAGAAAGAGAAAAAAACACAAACCTGGCTTAAATAAAACCATAGTGTGGCAGAGGTGCCTTTAGTCCCAGTGCTGAAGAGGCAGAGGGATGCTCTGTGAGTTCAAGGCCAACCTGGTCTATAGAGCAAGTTCCAGGACAGCCAGGGCTACACAGAGAAAGCCTGTCTCTTAAAAAATTAAAATAAAGCAAAAACAACAACAACAAAAAGAAAAACCCTTGTATTTCATATATATCAAGAGAAGGGAGGCCGGGCGTGGTGGCGCAAGCCTTTAATCCCAGCACTCGGGAGGCAGAGGCAGGTGAATTTCTGAGTTCGAGGCCAGCCTGGTCTACAGAGTGAGTTTCATGACAGCCAGGGCTACACAGAGAAACCCTGTCTCGAAAAACCAAAAAAAAAAAAAAAGAGAGAGAGAAGGGGATAGAATTGGGTAAGAGGTTAAAGACACTTCATTACCATAATAATAAACATCTGCAAGGTCCCTATTGCACATCAGACACAGTGTTAAATGCTTTATTTGCAACATTTAATCCTCAGAAACATCTCTCCCAGTATCCTATTATCATATCCCATTTTATTTCACTTTGCATATGTGCACTATAGGCGTTTCTGCTTGTATATGCACGTGTCACATGCTTACAGTGTCTGCAGAGGCCAGACACAGAGTTGGACTCCACGGAACTGGGAGTCAAAATGGTGTGAGCTCTTGTGTTGGAAATCGAACTCAGATCCTCTGCAAGAGCAACAAATGCTCTTAACTGCTGAGCCATCTCTCCAGCTCATCCATTTCATTTTTTTAATGTTATGCTTTTTTCTTTTCTATTCTATTTTTTAAAATGTTCTTTCTTTTAAAAAACATTAAAAGAAATGTTTTTTTTGGGGGGTTTTGTTTTGTTTTGTTTTTTTCTTTCAGGACAGGGTTTCTCTGTGGAGCCCTAACTATGCTTGAACTCACTCTGTAGACCAGGCTGGACCAGAACTCAGAGATCCATCTGCCTCTGCCTCCTGAGTACTAAAATTACAGGCACATATGCACCACTATGACAGTTAATATGACTTAGTCACATCCAGGGCATCATGCATGCTATGAGCTATATGCTCCACCTTCTTTGGTTGGTGTTGTACTTTGAACTTTTTGAGACAGGGTCTCATTATTTAGCTGCACTGGAACTCTCTCATTATATAGTCCATGCTAGCCTCCAATTCAATAGAGATCCCTGTGTCTCCCAAGTGCGGGGACTAAAGGCCTACCCCAGTGGGTGTGGCAGCATTGAAGCCTAAAGACTACAAGTCTGAGGCAAATCTGAGATCTAGTGAATCCCAACCTGGGCTACACAGGAAGACCCTTAAAAAGTCAAATAAACCAGAAACTTGAGATGAAAGCATGGTATGGTAGCCATATTTGTGATCCAGGCACTTGGGATGTGAAGGCAAGAGGATCAGGAATTCTGGGCTTGGGCTTGAGAGATGGCTCAGTGGTTACCAGCACTGACTCCTCTTTTAGAAGTCCTGAGTTCAATTCTCAGCAACCACATGGTGGCTCACAGCCATCTGTAATAGGATCCGATGCCCTCTTCTGATGTGTCTGAAGATAACTACAGTGTACTCACAAAAGGGGGGGGGGGAATCAGGTATTCAAAGCTAGCCTGAGCATTTTAGTCTGGCTATTATAAAAAAAAAGGGGGGGGGAGGTGTTACTGCTCAGGGGTAGCTGCAAGGCCCCTGGGGTTGATCACCACCAGTCCCAAGATATAAAAGTGTAGGTTGACACCCCCCCCCCCCCCCGTGGCTAAGGACTATGCTCCAGCCAGAGAGCGTTAGAAGGAAATTCCAAAGCCCTGGGAGAGGTGTGGCCGGGCCTGAGGGATCTTGAGTCACCCGCTAATGATGTCCGTAATTACAGCAATCGCTTTTTCAGTGACTTCCAGAGGGCTGGGCCTGGGTCAGGCACCTGGCCTCAGCCTGCCTCATCAAATGTCACAAGGCGGTAGCTTTCAGTATTAATTGGCCCACTTTGTAGATGGGAAAATTGAGACTCACAGACTCATCAAAGGCAGAAAATCAAGACTTCAATCTCAGGCTTGGGCAGGTATGATAGGTCACAAGGCAAGCTGATGGTTGAAGCTCAGTTATCTGGACACAAGTGGTCAGAGAGAATTGATTCACACAAACTGTCCTCTTGAACATACACTGAAACACATATAAACATGCATATACACATGTACATACACAAGCACTCGCATTCACACATACACACGTACAATAAGTGTCAAAAAGAAAAGAAAAAAAGAAGAATCCAAATAGTGATTGATCATGAATGCCATTAATCCCTGCACCCAGAAAGCAGAGGCAGATAGATCTCTGGGAGTTTGAGGTCACCCTGGTCTACAGAGCAAGTTCTAGGAAAAACAAACAAACAAACAAACTCATTAAAAATAAATAAATAAGGGCTGGAGAGATGGCTCAGCAGTTAAGAGCACTGACTTCTCTTCCAGAGGTCCCGAGTTAATTCCCAGCAACCACATGGTGGCTTACAACCATCTGTAATGAGATCTGACGCCCTCTTCTGGTGTATCTGAAGACAGCTATAATTGTAATCATACATAAATAAATAACCCTTAAAAAATAAAATAATAATATAAATAAATAAATAAAAATAACCATCAGCCCTAGAGCAGCCAGCCTCCAGATAAAGTAGTTTCTTATCAAAGGATAATAGGTTCAGAACTGCTGAGGAATGTGTGACATTGTTAGAAAGGGTATCTGAGCCCTGGACCTTCACTGGAGGATTCTAGGCGGGGGCTCTACCACTGAGCCACACCTCCACCTGAACAGATATAGAAGCTCTACCACTGAGCTGCACCTCACTGGTCCTACTTTTTACCTTGAGTCAGCATCTCACTATGTGATGATGGCTTTTACTTCTACCAAAGATAGATGTGATGCTTCTCTGGGCAAGAGGGATGCCAAGGACCCCTGGGCTTCCTGGGCTGGGGATCTGACTCAGTGGCATGTGCATATAGTACTTACTGGGTTTCACTGTCAGCAACACAAAAACAAACAAACAAACAACAGGCTCAACTTCAGATGGTGGGTTTTTCTTTGGTTGTTGGGTTTTGTTTGTTTTTGAGACAGTGTCTTACAAATCCCAGGCTGGTCTCAACCTCTCTCCACCCGTGATTCAAGATTACAGGTCCATGCCGGGCGTGGTGGTGCACACCTTTAATCCCAGCACTCGGGAGGCAGGGGCAGGTGGATTTCTGAGTTCGAGGCCAGTCTGGTCTACAAAGTGAGTTCCAGGACAGCCAGGACTATACAGAAAAACCCTGTCTCGAAAAACCAAAAAAGATTACAGGTCTATGCTACCAATGCAGGGCTGGGGATCACACCAGGGGTCTCACCATGCATGGTTAGTAAACATTCTATCAAGTGACATGAAAGCCCTGGCCCCTTTAGTTGGGGTTGAAATGCTTGCTGAGATGGCAAAGAACGCATCACGGAGTGGAAGCAGAATCAGATTAGACGGCAGCCAGTCCACCAAAAGGAGTCAAGATCATCCCTAACCGGCCACAGCCAAGTCACATGGTTCACTTGTAGACTGAGGCAGGATCTTAAGTTCCAGATTATGTTCTCAGATATGCAGTGAATTGACAGTCCACCCAGGCTATAGCAGACCCTGTCTTCTAAATACGATATCTATGTGTACATACATGTGTGTGTACATGTGTCTATTTATATCCACAACAACAACAACAACAACCACAAAATACAAAAGCACCCCACCACCCCAGGCGATTATCATATACAATCCTAAATTCCAAGCACTCAAGAGGATCAGGTAGGAGAATCAAACCATAAATTCCAGGCCAGCCTGAGCCTCATAAAACTCTTGTCCTAAAAGGAAAAAAATAAATAAAAACAAAAAGTCAGGCGTGGTGGCGCACGCCTTTAATCCCAGCACTCTGGAGGCAGAGGCTGGTGATCTTGAGATTGAGGTCAGCCCGGCGAAGTCCAGGCCAGTCAAAGCTATACAGTGAGGCTTTGTTTAAAAAAATGGAAAGGGGGGTGGAGGTACCTCAACCCATCTTGTCCCTGTTCCTCCCACCCTATGAACATCTCTGGCCAAAACCCAGGGCCTCTGTGTGTGTGTATGTGTGTGTGTGTGTGTGTGTGTGTGTGTGTGTGTGTGTGTATACGAGCGCACACACATACACACACACACACACACAGCTCCTTCTACCATGTGGATCCCAGGGACCAAACTCAGGTCCTCAGTTTACTCACAAGCTCCTTTACCCACGGGGCCATCTTACACACACACACACACACACACACACACACACACAAAACCTTCCCCTTGTATGCTTATTTTGGAAGAATTTCAACTTCAGAGAAGCTCAAAATAGTTACAATGAACTACCATCACCTTCACGGGCTCTCATCACACCTCTTAGTTTGTTATCTGCCATTACCTGCCATCTCCCTCGAACATGCCCGGACACCTATATTGAAAGTAATCTTTTTTTTTCACTTGCCCCAGCCATCTGCAAGACAGTGGCAGACATGGTGTCCCCGGACCCTAAATCCCGCGTCCTTATTCCCAGAAAATAAGAACGGCATTTAAACAACCTAGGCAGTGGCCGGTGCCTGGGGATACTGTACTGATTCGCCACTGTGGGCTCATCTACGGCTCATATTCCAATATTTCCAGCTGCCTCCACGATCCTTTGAGACGGTTTTTCCCTTAAACCAAGACCCAATCTCGGCTACACACTGCCTGTAGCCACAGTCAGTTTTCAGTTTTCAGTTTTTCCGGTGTCTCCTAAAACACTAACGGCTCCCTGCCTACCTTCACCTTGCACACCACTGCCTTTTTTTTTTTTTTTTTTTTTTTTTGAGACAGGGTTTCTCTGTGTAGCCCTGGCTGTCAAATTCCAAGACTTCATTGCTGGTCTTCAGGGAC
>NC_034612.1:32914708-32939561 GCF_900095145.1 Mus pahari
AAAACACTAACGGCTCCCTGCCTACCTTCACCTTCCACACCACTGCTTTTTTTTTTTTTTTTTTTTTTTTTTAAGTCTATGCCAGTTTTGTAAAATGGCTGTTTAAAATTCCAAGACTTCATTGCTGGTCTTCAGGGACCGGGTAAGATCCGCCCCACCCCATCCAGTCTATCTCCCACTGGGCTCTCAAACCTCTGATCCCTCACACAGTTCTGTCTCTGCATTCTGTCAACTTTCTGCTCTTCAGACGCACAAAAGAGTTCATTCTGGGGATGGCTGAGGTCAAGCCCTCTGACCTGGCCCTTCACCCCAAGGGCCAGACCAGACCCAGGGCGTTTTATTTCCTACATGGCCTGTGTCCTCCTGATTTGTGTGTTTATTGCCTGGCTCCCACACTAGAAAGTGACCCCAAGGAGGGGCAAAGCCTTCGGTCTGCTGGGTTCCCTGCCACAGTTCCAGGGCCCAGTGCCGGTGAGCAGAGAGGCTCTTAGAAACCATTTGCCCAGCAATTGAATGATCGATCAATGGAAGAAGGAAGGAAAAGTAAGGCTTCAGGCTGGTGAAGCCCCAAAAGGCACCGCCAAGATGAGCCAGAGGGTAAAGTGACCTGTGGTCACACCTGAGTCTGATCCCAGGACCTCCACTGGGCTGGAGAGAAATAACTCCAGCAAGTTCTCCTCAGATCTCTGCAGGCAGGTGTGTGTATGATGCAGTCTGGTGTGTACACAATGCAGTGCGGTGCGCGCGCGCGCGCACACACACACACACACACACACACACACTGAAAATACAATTTAAAAAAATAGAAGATAAGCAGGAGGTGACCACTTTAAGAACCAGGGAACCCAACGGGCCCTCCTAGGTTCTAGAGCCTTCCCCATGCCTTCCTATACTGCCTTTTGACCAAAGGGAGGGTTCAAGGAGAAAAAAACAAGCAAACAACCTTATCTCCTCATCCCAGGTCTCCAGCAGCCAGTCCTAACTGATTAGTCTTTCTAAATCAATCCCGGTAGGCTGACAGGTTGGATTCCAGAGTTGGGAGCCCCACGGCTGGTTGCCTATTGTCCAAGGACCAGGTCAAAGTGCAGTTCCTCCTGTGTCTACATCCCTGAGTCCCGCCCCTCATTCAGTCCAGGGTGTGGGTTCTGAGAAAATAAGCACCCAGATACAAGATCTCGCTAACCACACTTTAAACTGAAAGATGGATCCTTCCCAGGCCCCCTAACTCCAGAAATGAAGTCTCACCGACAAGCTGTGAATATTCACTGCTCAAACTACAGCAGGACCTTACAGCAAGGGGGAAGAAAGCCGCCACCCCTGCTTCAATCTGACGGGTGTATGTATGTCTGTGGTATGTGTATGCATGTGGTGTAAGGTGTGTGTGTGTGTGTGTGTGTGTGTATTTGTGGGTGTATGTATGGTGTGTATATATTGTGGTGTGTTTGTGTGGTATGTGGTGTGGTGTTTGTGTGTGTGTATTTATGTGTGAATGTGTGTGGTGTATTTGTGCGGTATGTGGTGGCCTCTGTGTGGTGTGTGTGTGTGTGTGTGTGTGTGAATTGTCTAGATTTTCTAGGCTGGCCTGCCCTGATGACCCCTGCTCCCTCTATCTCTGCCTCTGAGTGCTGCATAGGTAAGTGTGAGCTTCCATGTTGACACCCCGTTCTTTATTTTATTTTTCACCTGAAGAAGGGGCTGGAGCCCTCAGCCAAACCCACATCAGAGTAGAAAGCCAGACCCTCACCCAACACTCCTGCTCCCCTGAGGTCATCAGACCAAGCTCCCCCTGCCTAGTGAACTTTCACTAGGGCTTCTGCACCCGAGCAGCCAGGGGCGAGCTGCCAGGGGCGCATCCTCCAACAGGACCAGCCCAGAGGTAACAAAAACCCTCTTCCTTCTAGGCTGCTTGACCCTAGCAAATTGCTCAGTTTCTCTGACATTTTATACAAAAGTAAACAAATAAAGACGGTCTGATAAGGCTGCCAAGATCTAAGGAGCTGGCAGCCAGAAAAAAAGCACCGGGAGGTGCCCCCGTGCAAAGATCTAGCACCTGCACCCCCTGCAAAGAAAGCCAGGTGGGGGAGGGGTGTCTGGAGTCTCCATCCCAGCCAGCCCCTCCGGTTTGAATGGGGTACAGTCCCATGTCGCGGTTAATGGGATTAAGTACGGCTCTGGGCCTTGACCTGCGGTCCGGTCTATCTACCCCATCTGGAGGTGGGGACAGATGGGACCAGTGGGAAGTCACAGAGCTTCGAGGGCCCCCACTCTTCCCTCTCTGGCAAGCAAGGCCTCAAGGGGACTGCAGTGACTTTCCTCCCATTTCCTCCAGGCCCTCCAGCTAGCTACCCTGTACAGAAGTCGAACAGCTCCAAGCAGAGAAGGCCACGACACAGGATTCCAAGGCTGCTTCCAGCTGGACTGCCTAGTTTCCGTCAGCTCATCCACTAGATGAGGGGTTAAGCATGGAAGGCAGTCTGACTATGCTACACCACCAGGTTTGGAAAATGCTGTGCACTTAGAACGACAGCGGCAAGGAATCGCCATCGGAGCTGCTCTCAGCCAAGCCTGGGCCAGATCCCAGGCAGACCTGGAGCAGGCGACAAGCTGAGATTCAGCCAGCCAGGAACACCCTGAGGTCAGATTCCCAGGCCACAGGAGGAGCCCCTGCCGCCACTTCCAGCTAAACCAACTAACCCAGAGACCCCAAAAGTCCGAAAATGCACACATCCATAAACCTCCAAAGCCCCCTCTCAAACGGAGTTGGCCCAAATGGCCTTTGTATCCCAAAGCCCTCCCCAATTCTTGCCTTGGGAATGGTCCGATGCCCCACCTGGGTCGCAGGGCACCATTCCTGTATGAATCTGGTCTTGTCACCACCCCCAAGCCCCGAGCGGACGCGCCTCTAGTTCTCAAGGGGCACACGCACACCAGGGGAGATGACCCGGGTCCCCGCGCCCCCGCCGGCAGGGATCTCTGCTCGCCCCTCCCCCGCCGGCGCTTCACAAAGGCCCTTTGTCCCGCTGAGTCCCGGACTCCCAATTCTAGAAAAGTTCCAGGAGAAAAATATCAAAGGCAGAGTTTAATTTGGCGAGCCGTGGTCATCCTGGCGAGCAGGGGGAGATACTAAAGTGGTGGCTCTGAGCCCCCAGGGTGTCCAAGTCTTGTTCCAAAGGATGAGGGAGCAGGTTCCTGGGGAAATCGACCAGGTTTGGTTTGGTTTTGTTTTGTTTTGTTTAAAGGAAGAGCTGGAGTGTTCTCCTTAAGCCAAATGCAGAAGCGAAGCGAGGAGCAGCCGGGGAGGAGGAACCGGCTTACGAAGCCGCCACCAGGCAGGTCTGCAGGTCCCAGACTCCCTGTCTTCCCGGAGCGTGGTGATCAAGACTTGGCTCAGTCCCGCCTGTCCCTCTGCTCCTTCCCTGTGCAGCCCAGGGAACGGTGAGGGACTGGGCCTTCTCAGCCACAACCTCCTGCGCGTCACCATGGGGTACCCCCTGAAGCCCTGGCTCTGCTAGAGTGCCGGCTGGGTTGCATCGACCTATATCTTCCCCCAGATAACCAGGGTCCCTAAAATCTTAAGGGTTCACCAGAGATCAGGCTCCTAAAACTGTGGTCACTATTCTCCTTCATTCTCCCACACCCACCCTTGGAGGCGTGGAACCGCCCGGGACGCGGCTACACACGGGGACTGAACCCAAGCCCCACCAGTGCTTGCCAAGAAAAAAGACCCATACGGGAGCGGCTGTCTGTCTCCCGGGGTGTGGAGCTGACACGCTGTTTTCGCGCCTACAGGTTTTATTTATTTATTTATTTATTTATTTATTTATTTATTTTTGCAAACTCCTCTTCCTCAAGAGCCCTCGGACTGGGATCCCCTAGGGTAGTTGTGACTGCAGACACTTGAGCCTCAGGAGGACTGAGACTACCTGGTACACTAGGGACAGGTCTGTCTTCCTGGAGACCGACCTCTGCTCTAGGAGCTGAGACTCCTGCACGCCCTGGTGAAACGGGACAGAGACGCCCAGCTCCAGCTGCCTAGGTTTGACCTGGGATCCCGCCCTAAGATCCCCATCAAAGCTGGAGGGTGGGAGCCAGCGCAGTGCGCAACACTTACCCGGGTGCGGGTGAAGGTTGAGACCGGCCATGTATTTCCCGGGCGGCGGGGGACCTGGCAAGCCCGAGGAGGGCAAGCGTCCGGCGGTGGCCGCGCCCACGCGGTGGCTGTCCATGGCCAAGCCAGACAGCAGCGGCGGCGGGGGGCCGTGGACGGACCGCTGGGGCCCGAAATCTCGGCCATCCATCCTCCGCGGGAGTGCCGCGATCAGCCTCCCCACCCGGCCCGCCGGCCTGCTTCAGTGGAACTTAAAAGTTCAGCCTCGATGTAGTCCTAGTGTCCTCGGGTGGCGGGCGCTCCGTGGCGTGCATGGCGGCGGCCAGCGGGGTTTGCGCTCAACCACGGGCCCGCGGCCCGGGGCGCATGAACCGCCCGCGGTGAGTTCCCTCCGGGCGGCTAAGCGGAGATGAGGAAGGAGGCGTACACGGTATCTTTGGTGAGGGAAGACCGCGGAAGACACAGAAGAGGGAAGGGGGAAAAGGGGAGGGGAGAGAGAAAAAAAAAAGAAAGAAAGAAAACAAGTTTCAGAAAGTCGCCTCGCCCTTCAGGGTAGGAGAGTAGCTAACCGAGCTGGTGGCCAGAAATAAAATCGGGAGTAGCCGCCCCCTCTCTTCGAAATGCGAAAACCTATGGTCCTTCCTCCAGCAGTTCAGGGTTCCCAGGGACGTGGCTCAGGAAAGCGGCCCGGCTAGCTGTGTCCTAGCCCCGTCCCTTGCCTGCGAAGTCCTCCGTAACTGGGGAAGGCCACTCAACAGACCGCGCCCGTTCAGCTAAATCCAAACCCGTAGTTTATTTTTCAGGCGTCACAAGCTCGGGAGGTTTAAAACTTCGAATGCTTTTGAGTTGGTTGAAATGTGTCCATAACGCCATACCACTATCTGATTAGCAAAGTTTAATGTTTAACCTTTTTGGGGCCCTCGTCTCCCTTTTTTTTCCTCTCCCGAGTTTTGGATCTCCTTGTGAGCCGCGAATAATAAATAATAATAATAATAATAATAAAAGGGGTGTTCAGTTTAGGGGCTTTTTGTTGTTTACCAAGGTCAGATTCGAAACGGGTTATTTTTAAAGGAACATCACCGCCCCCCTCCTGCTGCCCCCGTTGGGCCACTGGGAGTCGCAGAATCCGAGTCCCCGAGACGTGGCATTCTCGCCCGTGAACTGGAAAGACTCCTTCAAAACAAGATTTGGTTTCATTTTCCAACGCCCGGGCCTGGGAATACCGATGCCCGGAGAACGTGGCTTGATCTGGAGGATTTGGGGATCATCAGAGAAGAAAAAAGGGGTCTCCAAAGATCTGGCTTCTAACCTAGCTTTGTGACCCACACACCCCCAAAATAACCTACAAAGGAAAAAAAACCTTAACAGCGCGGGCCAGCGGAGGGGCGCCTCCCCAGCATCGGGTAAACCCCCCTGTAATTCCTATTTAAGCTGTTTGTTTAAAAGATCTGTCGCTTTCCTGTTCCCGAGGGGGTAAGGAGGTCTCAGAGAGCCCACCCTTCCCTCCCTGACTACCAGCCCCAGGCCACTCTAGACCCCCTGGTTCCGGGAGAACCGGGGCGCTCTAGCAGCCGAAGACTAAGCCACAGTCACGGGCTCCCGGGTGGCCAGCCGCCCTACGCCCAGACCCAAAAGTCCTCTTCCCCCGACTTTGCTAAGGACGCCTATTTTAACGTGCCTTTGGTTACAAACACCCCCTCTTCCTCTCGCCCGCCCTCGCTCTTATCTGGCTCTGGTTACCAGAATCGCGTTTACTTTTGAAAAAATCTAGGATCGTCACGGCCCGGGATACTTGTCTCAAAGGCGCCAGGAGCTTCCCGCATACACTTAAAGATAATATTCTTTAAAGGCAGCGTTTTGAAAAAGGCAGTGCCCAGGCGCCCCACTTTAAGGAAGTCGGGGTGAAGCCCTACGGAGCAGCCTTTGCGGTGGCCGAGATGCTGGCGTGGCTATCTGCGGGGTTCCACTGCGTCCTTCTCTACTTTTCCCCCTCTTAAATGCAGCTAAAATGGCTGAATTCCGGCTTTTAATTAAAAACAGCCTATAATCGAAACCGTCTCGGCGTCCCCGGGCTAGCCCGCCGCCTGCCGGGAACCAAGTAGGGAACCGCCGCCCTCGGCGCTGCTGCAGACTGAGAGCTCGGGTGGGAGTCCAGGGCGCAGCGATGCGTCCTTTCCCCCCTGATCCCTGCCCTCCGCTTCCCTTCTGGGGACCCCGACAGTTTCAGGGACCTCCTGCTCTGCGGACCCAAGGGGTACGCTGCACAAGTTCGGGGAGCATCGGGGCCCGGAGCGTACCTGGCGCGGCGGGGCTCCGGGCTCCAGGCTCCGACGGCGACTCCGGCAACCGCCGCGGTTCCTGGCGCGGCTAGGCGCCCGTACTGCCCGCCATCCCTCGGCCGCCGCTCCCCTCCGCCACCCGCAGCCGCCTCACACTTTTTGCCCGCCTTTCCTTTTTTTGGTAGAAAACCGCTCCCCGGGCCGGGCGCGCGGCGCGCCAACTCCTCCGCCCTCCCGCGGCCCCGCTCCCGCAGCCCCCGGAAAAGCCAGCTTTCCTCCCGCCGAGCTCCCCGCTTTTTAATAAAATCCAGGTAGCGCCGGTTTAAAGAATCCCAAATCTCCATATACAGCCCGGGATTGGAAAAGGTACATTACACAACCCCCCTTTCAAGTTCCTCTCGCTGGATCTAAAAAAAAAAAAAAAAAAAAAAGCGGAGGGGGGCCGAGGGGGGACGGGGGGAGGGGAGCCTCGCAGGCGAAGAAACACGCATTGTTCCCGGGTGCCCGCCCCCCCTTCGGGCCAGCCCCCGGCCGCAGCGCATTGGCCCCGCTCGCCGCCCATCACGCGCATGTAAACACCTTGGCCCTCAGCCATTCCTATAAAACCAATTACGGACCTCGGGGCTCCAGCAGTTTCCAGGCTCCCCACGGCGGGGCTGAATGATCAAAACTGGTGGTGAGAATTTTTCCGAGCCGTTTCTAGGCAGCCCTCCCCCTCACCAGCTCCAGCAGACCCCCCCTTCTTTCTCCTTCTCCCTCCCCCCCATCCCAGCCCCTCCTCCTGCGTCTGGGCTGAGTGATCAAAATAGAGGAAGATGGTTGTCGCCGCAATCCCGGGCATTGCAAGGCCTCCTGTCAGCTTCCTTCTTCGGGAGGAGGTGACAAGCTAGCCGGGAAGAGCCGGGAGCCGGCAAGCTGCACTTTGCGCCCGCGCCCGGTTGCTCCCTCTCCCGGGTGCCACTCCAAAGAGCGAGGTTCAGACGCCAAAATAACAAGGCCTGCTTCTCTCGCTCGCTCGCTTGCTCCTTTTAAAATAAAGCAGCGATTCATTCCCTGTCCCCCTAGCAGTCGCGGTCGGGTGGGGTGGGGTGGGCAAGCTGGCGACAAGGGCTTTTTTTTTTCTTTTGCCCCAGCCTGCGAGTCCCCTCCCTGAAACGCGGTGTCAGAAGGCTTTACTGATTAATATTTTGGACAGGCCGCGGCGGTCGGCAGCGGTGAGTTGCATCTTATAAAAAGGTTCCTATAGAAACCCGGGCTGTGGGGCTCTGCGGCCGAGTGCGCACCGTGCGCCCCTCCCCAAAGCCCCTTTTGGCGTGGGCGCCCCTCCTTTCCCCTCCCCACCCCCAAGAAAAACCAGAGCAGAAAAAAGGATTAGATCGGCGGAACGCGAGCTGAATCCCTCTCGGTTCTGACATTTCAGCCCTATTAGCATTTCTCCACGGGGCCTTCTGAAACCTATTAAGGTGTAATATTAAAAACCTCTTGGCTGGGGGCCTCTCTCGCCTTCCATCCGCCGCGCCCCCTCCAGGGAGGGCGAGACCGGGAAAGGAAAAAAAAAAATCTGTTGAGCTCAGAGGAAGCAAGCCAAGCCCAAAAGTGCTTGGCTGGCCAGGGCGGCCAGAGGGGGATGGGAGCACCAATCCCCCAGACTTTGTACTTTTATCTTGCTCTTTCAGCAAAAAAAAAAAAAAAAAAAAAAACTTTCGAGGTTGAGTGGCCGGGAGCGGCTGACGGCAGATCTACCTGACTGGGGACCCAGGGAGTGTGGTCCTCGCCGAAGGGACCGGTCCTAAAGGGTGGGGGGATCCCCTGCACCCTCTCCGCAAGCCCCACAGGAGCCCGAGCCCAGCTAGGCATTACCTACCCTGGAAAGGAAGCTTGGAAAGGCAGAGAGCCTTGCAGATCCTGCCTCGAGAGCAACCGTGGTTATAGGGTTTTAATTAAAACAAAAGAAGCCCGCTCTTTCACCCTACTCTGCGGACTCAGCGTTTTCCTACTGCTGCTATTTTTTTTTTTTTAAGAAAATCCATTTTTAAGGCAATTTTTTAGAGTTTTTTTTTTTAATGAGCTAGTTAGTGTTCATCCGTTCTATTTTTCTTTCCTCCACTTTTAGAAAGAAAAAAAAAAGAGGGAAGATTCGAGAGAGAGAGCTGGGGGTGTCTAATTTAATTCCAGGATAAATTTGAAGGGGGAAAAAAAAAATTCAGCCCCTTGAGAGCAGTTTCAAGTTGCCCTTCCTGGAGCTTTCTGGGCTGGTTTCTAGGCTGCCCTCTTTTAGAAGCTGGAGCTCGGTGGGGGGAGGAGGGAGGAGGGAGAAGAGAGAGGGAGAGGGAGAGAAAAGAACGAAAATAGCCGGAGCCGAGGGGAACTGAGCGGCGGTGTCCGCGCTCTCGGAGCTGGGCGACCGGGTCTCAGTGGCAGCCAGGGGCGACCGGAGGCGACCGGTGCTGCCCGGGGACCGGCAGGAGCAAAGACGGAGAGAGGGGGGTTAGAGAAAGGAGGTATTGTGTCTATGTGCCTTAGGGGAGGGGGGGGAGTTGATTGCAAGAAATAAAATAAATGCTGTTAAGCTGCGAGGGCTTCTGGAAACGAGAGAAACGGGCTGAGGGGGTGGGGGGCGCCTAGTGCCCTTGAGTCTTATCCAGAGGCCTTTGTGGGTTCCTAGTTAAACCCTCCCACGCCTCAGTCGCTCGCTTTCCCCCACCCCCCAACGCCCTCCAATATTCAGAGCGCAGGCCCTGGTCTCCCCCCAACCCCCCCCATCCCTCTCGGGATCCAGAATGTTTTTCTTATTTTAATACAGCTCAAGAAAAAATATGTATCTTGAGAGAGTCGGGGTGGGGTGGGGGGGTTGTGCAAAAGGCTTGCGGGATTGGAAAAAAACAAAGGCCTGTTTTTATAAATGTTTAATGTTTTCACCCCTGGATGCTCCAAGACGCCGTAATTGTGACGGCGGGGTATGTGTGCCATAAATCATTTAGCTGCTAATAAAAAATTATTCCAATTTGCCCCGGATTTGCCGATGGCGTTTGCATTTTTCAAGTGTGCGCCCCGTCGGCGTGGCATACCGACCCGGAGTTTCATTAGAGCTGAGGTTGGGGCGGAACATGACCCGCTCCCCTCTGGAATGTACGGCTCCCCAGGCTCCCCAGTCCCCTCTCGACCTGCCACTCGGCCCTCAGGCCACCGGGTGCGCTGAACCTGGGGAACGGTGGCCCCGGGAGGGGAACACTGACGGAGCCCCCCCATCTCTCCAGGCTGCCAAGTACAACGTGCGGTGCGCGGGCCATTGCCCAGGTCTGCGTGTCCCTGTGTCCCCCACATTTAACAGCGGTCGGGAGCCATGTTGGGGCGTGGGGACATTTCTGGAGAAGCAGAGGCTACACTACACCACCACTTCAGAGAGTCTCCAGGTCTGGGGAAATAACCTCCAAGCTGGGCTGGGCCACACTTTCAACTACAAAAGCCCTGTATATTCGACCTGAAACGGAGCTGGAGACAACCGCAGGGACCATGAGTCCAAGCGCCATCTTCCGCGTCCCATCCCCCACGCTTGTTTACCCGGTGGGATCCGTGGCCAGAAAAATTCTGTTGACGCAGTACGTGTGTGTGTGTGGGGGGGGGGGTGTTGTACTGACTGGAGGGAAAATCGTGGAGGACCTCCGCGAAGTCCCAGGACGCAATTCCCGGACAACCCACCCGGCTGGCCTGCCTGGTCCGGCATGGTTGTCCCCGGACACTCCTGAGGCTTTGGTGTATTCTTCCAGATGCCCGGTCCAGGTCTGGAAGCTCTGGACGAGTCCCCCTCGGACAAAACTCAAAGCTCTTTGTTGTAAAACCAGAGGACAGGCCAACCTTGAGTGCGGCTGCCTTCCCTGCGGTGCGCCTTTGTCCGGCTCCAGGGAACCCCGCGCTCCCCTCACTTCTTCTCCTCACTTCCCACGAAAGCTTGAACCCTCATCTTCCACAATCCGGATGTTGTTAGCGGTGTGGACAAGTTTCCACCCATGCTCCTCCATCGGGAACAGGGCGGGGGGGGGGGGAATAAAAAAAGAAAAGCTAGTTTTCATTCAAGTGACCTCTACCGGTTGCCGTGAACCTGCTCTCCCAGGGAGTGGAACTCCACTGGAGACTAAGTGACCGGGACCCTAAGAGAAAGCCAGTTTGTGCCTCCGGCGACACCACCGTTAAGAGTGTAAGGCGGGTGTTTCCGTAGATCCTAAATCCGGCTGCTCCGGAGCTCCCGGCCGGGGCGCCGCTAAAACCCGGAGAGGCCATGCCGGGCCCAGCCACGCTCCCAGTCTCTCGCTGCGGCTGGCCCATCAGCAGCTGGGTATCCTGGAGTTCATCCAGCCAAGGGTAGCCCAAACCCGACAACAAAACCAAGGATGTGGTGCCAGAGTCTCGCACGCCACCTTGGACCCCAGCGGGCAACTCGCAGCCCAGGGGCGGTGGCACCAGGCCACTTCGGATTTCTGCTCCTCTCAGCCCCGCCTCCGACCCTGGCCTCCTCCTCCGGCCCGGGTCGGGTCTTACATTCCACTGTCTGGCTCGAGATGCATTTGGTGCGCAGGGAGCGGCTAGGGTCATAAATCTGCACTCTGGCCCTCCTCCCCGAGGCAGGGCCAGGCACTCTTCTCTCCTTGGTCATGGCCTGAGGACCCCGAGACCACGCAGAGAAGCATGCCAGGAGCTTCCCCATTCGCCAAAGAGAGGGAACTGCCTCACCCACTCAGTGCCAGCATCGGGAGTATCGGGCCTCACAGATCACCGGCAGCTGGGGTAGGGGGTCTGGGCCCAGGCACTTTCTTTAGTATAGTTCGATGAAGCTGGGGTGGCTCTGAGGTCATTTATGCCAAGAAGGAGGACCTCTAGACCCCGTATTAATCTCAGGCCCTTTACAAGAGATCTACTTTGGGGGAGGGAGCATCCAAAAACCGATCAAAGTGGCTACAGGCATGGTATTTGGAGACAGGACGTCATAGGCTTCCCTTGCCTCCTTGCCAAGGACACCCCGAAACGCCTCCTTTGGGTCCGGTTTTCCCGAGCCCACCACGCGCCTTGATTATCAGAACCGATCCATCCAGAAAGCAGGCATGGGTCATCTGGCGATGGCGGCCATAGCGTGACTGTTAAACCTAAGGGGGGGTGGGAAGGAGGGCGAACTACCCAAGGGAGTGTATTTGCGGTTACTAACGTCTCATACTACAAGAATTTTCTTTGCCAAAGGGGCAGGCAACAGACCATTATGCTGGTCCCTGTGAGTGCACGGGGCTCAGGGTGGGGACAGCTGCACCGGGAGGCAAGCATTTACCCTCTCGGTTGCTTCTCTGTGTGTCAGATGCGGGGTGCAGGGATATGGAAACCTTGCTCTCACCCACGGAGCTCTTGGATTCCCAATGATGTCTCAAAAGCACTTTTAGAGAGGCCGAGGGCTTCGGGCCGGGCGCAGAGAAATGTGAGCACTGACCCGCGTAGTAGCCGAGCCGCAAAGGCTGTAGATCCACATTCCCGGGCTAAGCAGTTCCTGCAAGGCCCCAACGAAGCGCCTCGGAAAAACAACAAAGCTTTGCCAGTTTCATCCAAGGTTAAACTCCACCGCAAGCATTTTTCTTTTTCTTTCTTCTTCCTATTTTTTCCCCTCCCTCCCCGGAATCAGAGCGATAGCGTTACTGCAAAGAAACCGCAAATAAATCAGCTCCTCCTCGGCTGCCCGCTTTAGAGCTGCGGTGACCTTGGGGGGGGATGTTTTCCTGCTAGACCCGTCCCAGAACTGGCGTGGGGGGGAGGTACAGTGCCAACCCAATCCCCCCACACACACACACCCCTAGAGAAACAGGAGGGTGGCCAAGGACACCGGTGCGTGTACATTATAGTATGTGTGCCCGTGGTGAGGAGTTTGGAAAGTGGTCAGGGGGTACTGTGGTTATTTAAGGAGGACTGTGTCCGGTAATGGGGGGGGGCGGTTGCTGCTACGGCAAAGGCCTGTGTACCCCAGGCTGCGGTGTCCACCCCACCCCCGCAAACGCCAAGCTAGTTCCTGGGGAATGGGGAACAAACCCCCGATGGACAAACGAGGCCTCTTTGGGGACCTCTGGTCTTTGTCTGGGTGTGACCGGGTGTGTTCCGCAGCCAGTTTGTGCGGGGTGTGACTAATCGGATTTCTGTGTGTGAGTGCCGGGGTGACTAATGGAGGGCTTGGCAGCACGTGTGTTTGGGGAGGGGCGCTGCACCTAGGTGGGGACTCGGTGCCCCAGGAGGGGGCTGGCTGATCTCAGAAGTTCCCTCCCTTCCCCCTTCCTCCTGGCTCCCAGCTTTGTTTGGGCCTCCGCGGGGCTGCCTGGCAGGCCCGTGCATGCTAGGGAGCTGTGGCGCAAATTCCACAGCATGCCTGGCGCCCAGAGGCAGCTCCTGGCCTCCCGCCTCCCTCACCCACGTGGTGCCTCCAAATCTGGGCTGGCCGCTTTCAAATTGGGGCTGTCCCACCCCCTGTAGTTGAGCCCTCCCAGCTTTTTTCAATGTTGCTCGGGGACACCCGAGCTCCGTGATTTGTGATACTGTCCTAAAAGGATTCATGGAGATGGCGGGGGTCACAGCCACACACCAAGGAAGTCACACACCAAGGAAGTCGCTTAGGCCGGGAGTTCGGGCTCTCTTTGGACCTTTAGCCCCGCTTCTGGTGCTGTAAATGGAATCCAGTCACTCACACACCACACACAGTAGTCAAGAGCTCCTCCATCCACCTCTAGGCCTTTAGCTCTATCTGGACCCCAGACCATCGGGGCCTTGAAGGTGGATGTGGTTCACACTTCTAACCGCCCTGCTCCAAAGGCAGTCTACCCAGGCCAGCCAAGGCTTCATCGTGAAACCTTGTTCCATAAGGAGGAAAATAAGCAAAACTCCAGTTTTCATTTATTTTCTAGTTATCTGTGATGGTATATAGCTACCCTCCAGAACCTGAGAGGTGGAAGTTGGGAGAACAGGAGTTCAAGGTCATCCTGTGCTGTCTAACCAACAGAGGGAAGCCTGCAGTTCAGTCAATCAGCTTCTCTCCCTCTCAAAAAAAAAAAAAAAAATCAATAAAGGGGGCCAGCAAGATGGCTCCGTAGATAAAGGCTCTTGCCACCAAGACTGCCGATCTTAGGATCATCCTGGGAAGTCTCAGAAGAGAATGGCCTTGCAGACATGCTCCATATACACACAGTAGATGAGTGCTTTTTAAACATATGTGTGTGTGTGTGTGTGTGAGTGTGTGTGTGTGTTTATACAAAACATATTTTTTTAACCAGAAAAAAAAAAACTAGGAGATTCTCTAGTGGGTAGGGATGGGTGTGGTTAAAAAGGTGGGTGCAGCTCTCCACACCGCCCGGGACCCCAGGGCAGATTAATTTGGAGGTCCAGACACCTGGATAATCAATCACACATACCATCTCTCAGTTCCACAGCCCCTCTCTTGCTCGTAGGCTGCCTTGTCTAGTGTCTTTGCCAGGCAGAGACACACTCATCAAGAGGGCCCCTAAGACCCAAAGAAGTGGGGGTAATCTAAGTAAGGTGACACACACACACACACACACACACCCCGTCAAGAAAAAGATGGAGAGGGGGTGGCTCTGACCATATCTCCTGAGCCAGTACATTTCCAGGTCTCTCTCTCTCTCTCTCTCTCTCTCTCTCTCTCTCTCTCTCTCTACCTCACTCCCCCCTCCTTTTTTTCCTTTTTATCTTTCATTAGCATGCATTTTCTTTCAAGCAGGAAAGAAAAACATTTTCCATGGCTACAGCTTGGCTTTGAAAGCCCCCTCCCCTCTCCTCCCCAGTGGGTGCCCACTCCCCTGTCAATCTCTTCTCATCCCCTCCCATCCACTCAAAGCCAAAAACACTGGCGCCCTCCCCCACCCCCAAGAAAGATCAAACCTGCGATGTGAAGACACACACCCTCCACAGCTTCCGGGCAGTACACCTCTGTGTCTGTACCTCAGAGGGGGGGGGCAGGAAGCAGGGGACCCCCACCAACACCTGTGCATATCCAGATTCAGCAGCCACAGTACATCATTTCTCAGGAAACTTCTAGAACTGCTCTGGCCAGAAAGACCCTGCCCACTTGGATTTTATTTTTTATTTATTTTTTCTGGAAACCTTGATTCTCCTCCAGGATGTGCCCCCTGCACCACTCTATTCCCCTGATACAGCTCCCTCTTCTGGGGGGGGGGGTGAGGCTCTGTTATAGGTTGACTGCTCCCCCACCCCCACCCCTAATTCCTGTGTGTGGAAGCAATCTCCTCAAAATTGAAAACATTCTGTCACACTGGGAAGCTGTGGGCTCTGGGTCACATAGAGCAAAGCCGGCCTAAAATAAAAACATAACCTTACATAAGTCACAGGGCGCTTTCCCAAGGTACGAGGAGTAACTGTCCTGTCCACAGAGCTTGTCTGAAGGTCACTCCTGCATGTAACCCCTGTACGTCTGTCCAATAAAACTCCTTGGTTCACCAAGGCGGGCTTCACCGTGGTCGGTACCTGTGTGAGTGGATGGGGGTGTGTAGTGTATGCGCAGGGATGTAGGTGCCTGGAGCCACCTCCCCTACTGCTCTCTGCCTTATACCCTTGAGACAGTCTCTCTTCCTGTATCTAGAGCGAGGCTGGTTGCTTCTGAGCCCCCAAGCAATCCTTTGGCCCCCACCCCCACGTGCACACTCCCTAGAACAAAGGTTCTAGATACCTCAGTCCTCCTGCCTGTGCAGCAAAACCCCTCACCCCCACTGAGCCTTCAGTCAGCTCCTGTTACTTTGACCCACTGTCAGAGTTCTGTCTGGGACAAGTTAATTTCACCTTATGTTAGAGCAACAATACTCCAGAATGACCTTATATGGAAATAGGAGCTTTCCAGAGTATGGTAGTACAGGCCTGTCACACTAGCAGTTGAGGCAGGGGAACCACAAATTCAAGACAAAACCTGAGCTGCCTGGAGAGACTCCGCAAACAGAATTACCACTTTAACCTTTTGTGTATGGGGTGCATGTGCATACAGAGGACAGAGGTGTGTACACGTGTGTGTGTGTGTGTGTGTGTGTGTGTGTGTGTGTGTGTGTGTGGTGATTTAAATAGGTAAGGCCCCCACAGACTGCTTGGCCCATAGGAGGTGTGGCCTTGGAGTGGGTGTGGCCTTAGTGGGAGAAAGTGTATCGATGTGGGGGCAAGCTTTGAAGTCTCCTACGCTCAAACTATGCCCAGAGTGGCACACAGTCCCCTTCTGCTGCCTGCTGATCAAGATGTAGAACTCTCAGCTCCTTCTCCAGCACCATGCCTGCCTGCGTGCTGCCATTCTTCCCGCCATGATGATAGTGGACTGAACCTCTGAACCTGTAAGCCAGCCCCAATTAAATGTTGTCCTTTATAAGAGTTGCCTTAGTCAGGGCCGGGCTTGGTGGAGCACCCCTTTAATCCCAGCACTCGGGGGGCAGAGGCAGGCGGATTTCTGAGTTCGAAGCCAGCCTGGTCTACAAAGTGAGTTCCAAGACAGCCAGGGCTACACAGAGAAACCCTGTCTCGAAAAAACCAAAAAAAAAAAAAAAAAAAAAAAAAAAAAAAAACAAACAAAAAAAAGAGTTGCCTTAGTCATGGTGCCTCTTCACAACAATAAAACCTTAAACAAATGTCTTCATGCTCTGTGCACATTATCTATATGGGCATGATCTGCTTGGCACGTTTAATCCCAGCACTGCAGGTGGAGGAGCTCTGTGAGTTTGAGGCCAGCCTGGTCTACAGAGCAAGTTCCAGGACAGCCAGGGTTACATGGAGAAATGGGGGGGCGGGGAGGGGAGATGGGCAAGATCTCTCACTGAACCTGGATCTGAGTGATTCAGCTCCCTGTCTTGCCCTAGGAATCCTCCATTTACTAACCTTGGAGTCTTGGGTTGCAGGCAGCTGGCACAGCTGCTTCTGGGCACCCAAACTCTTCCTCACACTCTCATCGCTGTGCCTTATCCAGAATTATCTCCCCAGCTCCTTCTTTAACCAGTTTTATTGGTTGGTTGGGTTGTTTCGTTTTGGGGGGCAAGGTGTTGAGACAGGGTCTCACTATGTAGACTAGGCCAGCCTTGTCCTCACAAGTGATCTGTCTGCGTCTGCCTCACAAATGCGGGGATTAAAGCTTTGTACCACTGAGCTCTGCTTAGCTAGTTTTTTAATTTTTTTTTTAAAGATTTTATTTATTTATTATATGTAAGTACACTGTAGCTGTCTTCAGACACTCCAGAAGAGGGCCTCAGATCTTGTTACGGATGGTTATGAGCCACCATGTGGTTGCTGGGATTTGAACTCAGGACCTTTGGAAGAGCAGTCGGGTGCTCTTACCCACTGAGCCATCTCACCAGTCCCCAGGTTTTAACTTTTTTAATATTTATTTTTTTTTATTTATGGCGTATGGGTGTTCACAGAGTGTGTACACGCCGCAGTGCACATCTGGAGGTCAGAGGAGACACTACAGACGGTGTTTCTTTCTCTACCATGTGGGTGCCTGATATCAAACCCTGGTTGTCAGGCTTTGTGCAAAATAGAGACATGGCACTGGCTTGCCATCTTAACCACTTTTGTTTATATAAGACTTATTTATTGGTGTATGTGAGTACACTGCAACTGTCCTCACACACACCAGAAGAGGGCGTCAGATCCCATTACAGATGGTTGTGAGCCACCATGTGGGTGCTGGGAATTGAACTCAGGACCTCTGGAAGAGCAGTCAGTGCTCTTAACCCTGAGCCAGTCCATTTTAACCATTTTTAAAAGACTTTCTTTGTATTTGTTTTAATTATGTGCCCCCCCGTATGTGTGTATGTGCATGGGTGTGTGTATGGATGTATGAGGGTGTGTGTGTGTGTGTGTGTGTGTGTGTGTGTGTATGGGTATATATATGGATATGTGTTGGATGTATATATGAGGGTGTGTGTGTATGAGTGTGTGTGTATGAGAGTTTATGTGTATGTATATATGTGTATGTGTATGGGTATATGTATGAGGGTGTGTGTGTATGGGGTTTATGTGTATCTGTGTGTATATGATGTATATGTGTGTGTTTAGATGTATATATGGGTATGTGTGTGTGTGTGTGTTTGGGTGTTGTATGTATGAGTGTGTGTATGGGGGTTTATTTGTGTGTGTGTGTATATATATGTGAATGAGTGTGTATGAGTCTGTGTTTATGTGTGTATGTTTATATGTGCGCTGCTTTTTTAACAATTTTCAATTTGTTCAATTTTACCAATGTAATGTAATGTAATAAAGGAATGTTCCCTCTCCTGCTGGCTCAAAAACCCATCCTTCAAGCAAAATATCCCTCCCTCCCCCTTCCTGCATCTCTCCACCCATCTTCCTGACTCTCTCTCTCACTCTCTATGGTTTTTTTCTTTTCTTTTTTCTTTTTTTTGGGGGGGTGGTGGTGGGGAGAGGGGTTCGAGACAGGGTTTCTCTGTGTAGCCCTGGCTGTCCTGGAACTCACTCTGTAGACCAGGCTGGCCTCGAACTCAGAAATCCGCCTGCCTCTGCCTCCCACTGCTTGTGGACGTTGTACATCGTGGTGCGCACTAGGCTCCGCACCACGATGTACAACGTCCACAAGCAGCACCCACACACACCCATACACATGCCCATACACACACACACACCCATACACACACACACACCCATACACACACACACACCCATACACACACACACCCATACACACACACACACCCATACACACACACACACACACATACATATACACACACACCCATACACACACACACACACACACACACACACACCCACACACACACACACACACACACACACACACACACACACACTCTCCCATCACCTATGGCTCCAGTTTGATTCTGTGAGCATGTGTGTATGTACATGCCTCTGTGTGTGTGAGTACCTGCCATGACCTGTATAGAGCTCAAAGGCCAGCTTTTGGAAGTCAGTTCTCTACATCTACTCTGAGTCCTGGGGACAAGCTGTGTAGCCAGCTTTACCCACGAATCACCTTGATCTCTCTTAGAGGCCCTGTATTCTTTCCTAACTGGCTAATTTCACTCCATACCCATGGTGGAGCTCTCTCCGAGTGTTCTTTTTAAAGCTGGGTGATAGTCTGATGTGTAGATTTACTACATTGTGTTTATTTGGGCATCTGCCCCTGGGTGACATCTTAGTCTGCTCTGTTGTGGCTGTAACTGAATACTGACGAGCACCCTATGCACAAGGAGAGACTGAGGCAGGAAGAATATGAGTTTGAAACCACTCTAGACTGTCTACATAGGAAGAAACAGACTCAAAAAAAGAAAAGGAGACAGACAGATGGACAGACAGGAGGGGCTGGAGAGATGACTCAGCAGTTAAGAGCACTGACTGCTCTTCCAGAGGTCCTGAGTTCAATTCACAGCAACCACATGGTGGCTCACACCCATCTGTAATGGGATCTGATGCCCTCTTCAGGTGTGTCTGAAGACAGCAACTTATATACATAAAATAAAAATTCTTAAAAAGAAAAAAAAAAAAAAGGAGGAGGGACATAATTTTGTGGATCTTGCTCTTTTGGGTATCCGATAGGGCCTTCCTCCTGGGTCATGGTGAGGCAGTCCACATTTGAGACACAGGGACCAGAAGAACAGCCAAAGAGATCTTGCTTTGATAGCAAAGCCACTCCCAGCCAGGCAGAGATCTGGCTTAAACCTGTGATCCTGACACTCAGGAGGTTGAAGCCTAAGTATGACAACTTCCAGGCTAGACTGGGCAACTAAATGAGTCCGTGTCTCAAAAGGAAAAGTAAAGAGGGCTGGGGCGTGGCTCAGGGGAGAGCCCCTGCCTAGAATCCCCCAGGGAGGGGCTGGGGGTGTGGCTCAGTGATAGAGCCCCTGCCTAGAATCCCCCAGTGAGGGGCTGGGGTGTGGCTCAGTGGTAGAGCCCCTGCCTAGAATCCCCCAGTGAGGGGCTGGGGGTGTGGCTCAGTGGTAGAGCCCCTGCCTAGAATCCCCCAGTGAGGGGCTGGGGGCGTGGCTCAGTGGTAGAGCCCCTGCCTAGAATCCCCCCAGTGAGGGGCTGAGGTATAGAAGGAGTGAATCAGCCCTATACTGCTGCATCTTACAGCCCTTCACAAGCCACGTTTCTTAGTTAGGGATTTACTGCTGTGAAGAAACACCATGACCAATACAACTCTTATAAAGACAACATTTAATTGGAGGTGGCTTACAGGTTCTGGAGTTCAGTCCATTGCAGAAAGCAGAAGCATGGCAGTGCCCAGGCAGACATGGTACAGGAGGAGATGAGAGTTCTACATCTCGTTCCAAAGGCAAATAGGAGAAGACTGACTTCTAGGCAGCTAGGATGAGGGTCTTAAACCCATGCCCACAGTGACACACTTCCTCAAACAAGGCCACACCTACTCCAACAAGGCCATACCTCCTAAGAGTACCACTCCCTGGGCCAAGCATATTCAAACCACTACATCATGGAATACAACACATACACGCACGCACACACACACACACACACACACACACACACACATAATAGTAAAATAAAACAGCCAAGCATTGTGATACACATCTTTAATCCCAGTCCTGGGGGAGGCAGAGGCAGGGATCTGGGCTGGAGGCCAGCATGATCTACAGACAAGGCTACACAGAGAACCCCTGTCAGAAAAACCAAAGTAATTAAATAAGACAGAGGCCACAAAGGTGGCTCAGCAGATAAGAATGCATACAGCTCTTGCAGAGGACCTGAGTTCAGTTCCCAGCTCCTTCCTCAGGCAGCTCACAGCTCTCTGTAATTGCAGCTCAGGGAATCTTCTTGCGTCAGTGAGCCCCTATACTCCCTCACTTACACATATCCACACATGAACACGTGCATGCATGCCGGCTCCTTGCCGGCACAGATGAGAGGAGAGAGGTACTGGTCCCACTGATGTCTCTCTCTGAGGCTGAGCGGGATGGCCGCTGAGTGTTGACGACCCAAAAGAAACACACCGAGTCGCGAGTCTTGTCAAAGTAGGAACTCAACTTTATGTCTTCAGCCTCTCGTTTATATAAGTTCAGAACATATGGAGGAGGATTTTGGTTGGGTAAGATGACATAGGAGGCAGGGAAGAGTGACAGAGGGTATGGAGTGACTGACAGGGTCAATGGCAAAGCTCTACATCAGCAATGGCGGGGCAGAAGCAGGGCCAAACAGGTCTTGCTGAGTCACCCCAATATGGAGTGACTAAGACAGGTCTCAAAACTCCAACCAGGCTCGGGTTTGTCCTCAAGGCCCAAACCAGGGCCAAAATGGGGCCCAACATCTCCCCCTTTTGTTTTTGTAATGAGCAGGTTACATGGCTTCTGTCTTAGGTTGTCCACCACATGGGGATCTTACCAGACTCTGGACACCATGTGTCACTCTGGCTCAAAAAAGGTACAGGTGTGGGGGTGGAGGTGGGGTGGGAGGGGAGGAAGGGGGTGGGGGAGGTGGGGGGTGTGCTCTGTGACCTGTCTTAGATTGTCTCGGCACATCTGAGATCTTCCCTGTCCCTGGTCACGGGGAGCTGAGGAGGGGGGCTCGTAGGCAGAGGGATGTGGAGAGCCTGTTTCAGAAGAGACAAGTCTTTGGTAATGGATTTCAACTTGGTGAAGCCGGACTGCCTCTAGCTGCTGATGGATAAATTGAGTGAGCTTATTGAGCACATATGGCCCGACAGTCAAGAGAAGGAGAAGGAGAAGGAGAAGGAAGGGGCCAAGGAGGGTGAGGAAATAGGGTGATAGGCCATGAAATCCAGTCCACAACGCGTTGTCTTGGAACTCTCTTCACCTCTTTAGGTCTTCCTGAAGCTTCTTTATCTTGTTTTGGATGATCCCGGATCGATTAGCATCCACAGTCAATAATCCGTAGGGGGTGCCTCCCAGGCCATAGACGGCTCCTTTACAGTTCCAGGGATTACCCAAACTGTTTTGAGGATCTCTCCTGCTCCTTGGGGGGGGGGGGTCAGTGAATCCTCCCTCAGTCAAGATGGGGAGCAGCATCCATGTCTGCGGCGGGGCATTTCCTTGATCACCTTGGCCTCCTGAGGGAGACGCACAGGGGGTTTCTCAGGGCAGGTGGACTCCCTGGAAATGTCCTTGTCAGCCTCCCCGTGTTGAGGCACATACTTTATGTCTCTGGCCGGTATCCAGATTGCTCTTTTTTCACTTTGGGGAAATATGCAGCCAAATCCCCTCCCGGCTGTCAGGAGCGGGCCTGGTCCTCTCCAGGCTCCGTCACTGGTCCCCTCCATCTGACTCGTATGGAGATATAGGAGATGGAGGAGGTCCAATGTCTTTGAAACGGGGACAACTGAGGATTTTCTTTGGAAAATTTTAAAATATTTAAAGTGAATAATGCCTTTTTTAGCAGATCATGTGGGGGTAAAGACCCCCCCCTTTTGCTTTTGTAACTGAGATTTTAAAGCTTGATTTTGTCTTTTGACAACTGCCTGTCCTCTCAGGTTATAAGGGATGCTGGTAGTGTGGGAGATCTACTGCCGACAGGGAGCTCTGGAGTTCTCTGCTAAATCACCACGCAGCTTAGCAGGTCTAAAGTCTCTCTTCTGGATTCTTCTTATACCGGTAGCCTTAGGGAGGGAGGGGGCAGATCCTTAGTTCTTAGGTAATAAGAAGGGGCCTTGTGCGTCTGCTAAATTTCACAGATTCCATGAGACTTGTATGTTGCTTACTTCCTGGGTCCCAAGGAGCCTCCCTACCCCGCAGAATGTTTCAACTGGGAAAAAAAAATTGCTACATTCCAGGACACTGCCAACAAAGCCCTCCTCTGAGACTGACTGGAGTCTGGGAGATTTTAAGTTTTTATGGCCTCATGGGCTGAGTCCCCCACTGCTTACATGGACAGCCCAAGTTCAGGTTGACAGCAGATGTGGTGTCTGATGAGACAGCTTCCTGATTTGCAAAAGTTTTATCTCTTTGCGCATTCACAGTACTGAGTCAGAGTTATGGGCCTCTGGCCTAGCTTTCATGCCCCAGGCCCAACGCATTCAACCAATGAGCCAGACAGGGCCTTTGTCTTTCCAGTTTCCGTGGTTTCACTGCCTAACAAACTCATATTCATCCCTGAAAGCCCTACCACGGTGGACTGAAATTCTTTGAAATGAAGAGCTACAATAAGTCTTTCTTAAGTTATCCAGTATTTTGTCTCACCAGTTCAGAGGAAGTCACACACTGTCCCTTGTGGGGTTTAGGATGTCAGCACACGAGTTTGGAGGGGAGATAACATACCCCCACCCTTCGCTTAGCCCTTTCCCAGGAGATTTCAGTGAGTTTCCATGTAATGAGGGAAGTGATGGTCTCATGGTAGGGTTTTCAAGTATGAATAGAAGTTTGTTAGGCAGTGGAGCCCCAGAGTGCTGGAAGCTGAAGGGACAGGTCCTTCCCGGCTCACTGTTTAGATGCTAGACCTGAGATGGTGGTGCAGAGAACCTACCACCCCAGACGGCTGTGGCTCAGGGTATCATCACAGCTCTGCATGCCCAGACTTGGGGGAACCAGGGCCCCCCAGCCTCTGCCCATAGGAGCCCAGCTTGATTAATGCAGTGTTCACTTCGACTTTGTTAATGCGAAGGTACTCTTTGCGGATGCTTTGGGCTGGCTCTCTTCTGTCAACAGTCACGTCTTCCTTAAGATACTAAAGGGCAGCTCATTTCACCAATGTCAGTGGTGGCTGTGGAGACCCCTGAGAGGTCAACTCCAGCAGGAGGGGGTGGAATTCATTGCCAATAAGGGAAGGGAAGATGGGTAAGAAGCAAGGACTTTACCTAGGGACAAATCCAACCTGAGTCCCAGTGGGCTCTCCACTCAGTCTTCTCATCTGAAAAATGGGTAAATGGGTTCTGTGAGTGCATACCTGCAAATGGGGGTGGGGGTGGGGGTGGGGGTGCGCGCGCGCGCGCATGCGCGCGCGCGCGTGCACGTAGGATCATATAGTCTCATCCATGCCTGTGTGAACCAGAGCCTGTCTGCCTGGGGTCCAGCCTCCCCTATTCTGGGATGTGCTACAGTTCCGAGACGATGACCCCAAACTTCTTTAACACTCTCTCTGCTATCAAATGAGCATCTGTGACATTATCACTGGTACGGTGGAGAAGGGGAGAGCCTAAGACTATTCTCCAATACCTGTAGAGTTAGACGCCAGGCCAGCTCCTGCTGCTTAAGGCCTTGTGTGGGAAAGGAAAAACAGCAGTAACATCAGGGCTACTTGGATACAATGTGTTGCTATGGCCATTGGTTTGGTAACCAAGACAGATACTCCGTGAATAACAGGAGAGTAACATACACACATCATAAGCTGCTAAGAGAAAATCCATGCAGGGAGGTGATGTGGGAGGTGATGATCCCAGCACTCGGGAGGCAGAGGCAGGCAGATCTCTGGGAGGCAGAGGCAGGCAGATCTCTGAGTTCGAGACCAGCCTGGTCTACACAGAGAAACCCTGACTCAAAATGCCCAAAATAAATAAATTGCCCTGTCTCAAAATAATAGTAATAGTAATAATAATAACAACAATAATAATAGGAATAGGAAGAAAAAAAGAAAGGGAGGAGGAAGAGGAGGAGAAAGGGAAGGAAGGAAGGAAGGAAGGAAGAAAAAAGAAAGAAAGGAAGGAAGAAAGAGAAAAGAAAAAAGAGAAAGAAAGAAAGAAAAATAAAGAAAGGGAGAAAGAGAAAGAAAGAAAGAAAGAAAGAAAGAAAGAAAGAAAGAAAGAAAGAATGAAAGAAAGAAAATATGTAAATATGTCCTGGTCTGAGGAGAATAGGACACACAGAATGGGTGGGGTGTGGTGGTGCACGCCTTTAGTTCCAGTACTCAGGAGGCAGAGGCAGGCAGATTTCTGAGTTCGAGGCCAGCCTGATCTACAGAGTGAGTTCCAGGACAGCCAGGGCTATACGGAGAAACCCTGTCTTCAAAAAAACTAACTAACTAACTAACTAAATAAATAAATAAATAAAATGTAGAAATGGAAGCTGGAGAGATGGCTCAGTGGGTAAGAGCACTGACTGCTCTTCCAGAGGTCATGAGTTCAAATCCCAGCAACCAAATGGTGGCTCACAGCCATCTATAATGAGATTTGACGCCCTCTTCTGGTGTGTCTGAAGACAACTACAGTGTACTTAGATATATTAAATAAATTGGCAAGAATGGCCAGAGCAAGCGGGCCTGGAGCAGGCCAGGAAAAAAAAAAGATTATAAAATTAGAAATGGAAGCTGGATGTGGTAGCACACATCTCTATATCCTAGCTACTCAGGAGGCAGAGGCAGGCAGATCTCTGTGAACCTATATATACATATATATATATATATATATATATATATATATGTATATATAGGTTATATATATGTATGTATATATATAGATATAGTATGTATATATATATATATATACATACATATATATATATATATATAT
>NC_034612.1:32943623-32959018 GCF_900095145.1 Mus pahari
GCTCTCTGCACTTCTCCCTCGTGTGTGTGTGTGTGTGTGTGTGTGTGTGTGTGTGTGTGTGTGTGTGTGTGTATTTGTGTACGCACGCGCATCCTGGGCAGGGAGGGGAATGCAGAGTCTGGAACAGGCAGAACCGGTTTGATTGGGAGCACTGGGCCAGGGAGTACCTGAGGGGCTGGAGGACAGAAGGCCATCCCTGAGGCGATCCTAAATGCAGCAGCACTTGCTTGAGCATATGGCTTTATTTGGTGGTGGATGTGAACCTTTCACAGGAAGGAATACCTAGGAAGGGAAGGTCATTGGCTGAAGGCTCAGGGCTATCTGGATACCTCATTAGCATGGAGAAGAACTCCAGATGTTATGCTCTCTGACCCAGAGGCCATGGTCCTCAGTAGGGTGTCATGGTTACGTGTTCCAGAATAGATATACAGACAGGTAGGGAGCAGCTCCACTCTAACCGGTCTCAGATCTCTGAGATTCCTGGGGTCTGAGCTCACCCAGCCTTGCCAGTTCTTTTTTTCTTTTCTTTTTTTTTTTTTTTTTAAAGATTTTATTTATTTATTATATGTAAGTACTCTGTAGCTGTCTTCAGACACTCTAGAAGAGGGTGTCAGATCTTGTTACGGATGGTTATGAGCCACCATGTGGTTTCTGGGATTTGAACTCCGGACCTTTGGAAGAGCAGTCGGGTGCTCTTACCCACTGAGCCATCTCACCAGCCCCGCCTTGCCAGTTCTTATGTCTGTCTGGGAACACAGTTCCACATGCCCCACAGATATTTAGTAGGTAGGTAGACAGATGGGGGAATGGATGGACAGATGGACAGTGGATAGATGAAAGGATAGATAGATGGGTGGTTTGGTGGGTGGACAGATAGATGGATAGATGATGAACAGGCAACAGAATAGATAGATAGGCAGACAATGGGGAGGTATGCTATCTCCACCTTTCAAAGTGCTAGAATTATAGCCCTGCCGCCCTGCCTATTTTATACAATACTGTAGATCAACAAGTATCAACCCTTCCCAGTGGCTGGGGCGGGTGGGTGTGTGGGGGGGAACACATTCTCCCAAGGCTTTGCGCTTAGGTTCCAGGAAAAGGCAGAAGTTGGTTCACACAGTAAGAAGCCAGGCCCTTCCTGCTCCTGATTGAGCCCCAGGGACCATAGCAGCCACCAAACAAGATGTACATTCCCCTAGAAAGTTCGTGACGGAGTAGAAGCTGCCCTTGTGATCCAAACACCACTCACTGTGGTTGCTTCACTTTCTGGCATGGCTAAGAATTCATTTAAGAACAGTGTGGGTCTCATGGGGACTGAGAAAGACCTCGCACTGAGCCCCCAAGCCAGAAACTTGCCGGATTCTCAGGGAGGTGAATAAGGATTGATAGAACCTAGTATCCGGTGAGTGTCCTGGTCTCTCTAGCCCATGGTGACGGAGAGAATCCAGTGTCTAGTGAGTCTTCCGGTCTCTCTCCGGCTCATGATGACTGAGAACCAAAAAAGCATGCGTCCTAGATTCAGAGCTCGGAGTTCAGAGGCCATATCAGGAGGTCCGTGCCAGCCAGAAGGAGGTCTGGCTCTGTGTGGACTGAAGGTGAGGTTAAGATGGAGCCTCCCTGTGCCTGGCCTACAGGGGTAGTAGGTAGCTTCCTACTAGAGATACTTGGAGCCCTGAAAAACAAGAGCAGCCATGAGCAGGGCGTGTGGTGAAGGATGGCACACGCCTTTAAGCCCAGCACATGGGAGGCAGAGACAGGCGGATCTCTGGGTTCCAGGCCAGCCTGGTCTACAGAGTGAGTTCCAGGACAGCCAGGGCTACACAGAGAAACCCTGTCTCAGAAAAGCCAACCAACCAATCAAAACAAAGCCAAGAACAGTCCCTGTGTTACACCCTGCTCCAGGCCAGCCCTAGGCACAATTTCACAAAGGGAACAGGCCCCGTGACTCATCCAGACCACCCGGAGCCCTGTTAATTGTCCGCAGCAGGGAAAGGAATACTTCCCTTCTTCTTTGCTGTCCTGGGCTGTGCTCTGGTGGCAGGTCGCTCCTGCCCTTAGCAGACAGAGCTTGACCTGTAGCACTCTGGAATGATCCCTCTTAGTGCTTAGAAGAGACCTGGGGGGAGAGGGGCCTCAGCGCCCCCCACTATCTTTATGGTTCCTCTGGATTCTGCAGACTTTGGTGACACCTGCTGGCCACTTGCCCCGTCTCTATGGCAACCACAGCAGAGGCTCCCAGCACCTCCAGGAAGCTGATATGGGGAAGGGTCACCGAGGTGATTGGTGGCAGACAGGGTGAAGGGTCACAGCTTCCTGGGTCTGTCCCCTGTGGTCTTGATCCTCTATTACAAAAAGCAGGAAAGTACAGGGGGGCTCCATTGATAATCTGATTACCTAGCATGTACACGTTCTGGATTGGGTCCCCAACATCCCCATAAACTGTGCACAGTGCTGTACACCCATGATCCCCCAGCTTGGGAAGCAGAGGAAGAGAATTAGAAATCACAGGTCCGGGGACTGGAGAGATGGCTCAGTGGTTAAGAGCACTGACTGCTCTTCCAAAGGTCCTGAGTTCAAATCCCAGCAACCACATGGTGGCTCAAAAACCATCCACGACTCACTCTTCTTGTGCTTTTGAAGTCAGCTACAGTGTACTTAAGTATAATAAATAAATCTTTGGGCCAGAAAGAGTGGGGTTGACCGGAGCGAGCCAAGGTCCTAGAATTCAATTCCCAACAACCACACGAAGGCTCACAACCATATGTACAGCTACAGTATACTCGCATACATAAAATAAATAAATGTTGAAAAACAAAAAGAGATTCCAGGTCATCCTCGGCTACATAGATCAAGGCCAGCCTGGACTACATGAGAACCTACCTAAAAAAACATCCCAAGCTGGGTGTGGTGGCGCACTCAGGAGGCAGAGGCAGGGGGATTTCTGAGTTTGAGGCCAGCCTGGTCTACAGAGTGAGTTCCAGGACAGCCAGGGCTATACAGAGAAACCCTGTCTCAAAAAAATCAAAAACCCCCCAAAAAACAAAAACAAAAACAAAAACAAAACCATCCCAGAGAAGGTACCTTCAAAGCAGCGGCCAGCTCGCCATGAACCCGATCTACCTCCCCTGTGCGTCTTCTGACAAAGAGGCGCAGAGGCTCGAGGCCTGCATCTGCTCTGCCTGTCTGAAGTTCACCTGTGGCCTTTTCACCTGCGTCAGGGCCTCAGCTGCCCCACCTACACCTGACAGTGTGAGCTTAAGGGATGTTGACGGCTGGGTAGTGCCCACAGGGCCAGCCTCTTCTCTTTGGCCTACCACACCTAAGGCTTTGTCTGTCTGTGATTTTGTTCTGGGCCATCAAGCCCAGAGGCGTGATGTGTAAATGAGTTACAAGTGCAGGTGATGGCCCCCCAAATCTCAAACTGAGCTGACCGTAGAAGAGGCTGCCAACATGGGAAGGAGGGTCCAGGATGGGCTGTCTACTTGCCACTGAATTCTGCACAAGTGACAGCCCACTCTACCCTCCCCCTTTCCCTTGCCCAGGGTGTTAGGGAGGAAGCTGGACCACATCTGGATAGGGGCTCATGAATAGGGACCGTCACTCCAGAGGGACCTGGGGGCTGGCAGGCAGCTGAATGCTCTGCTGGGTACCACTTTACATCTTTATTTTTTAAAAGAAATTACATGCATTGCCAGACTGTGGTAAGATGCACCTTTAATCCCAGCACTTGGGAGGCAGAGCCAGGCGATCTCTGAGTTCGAGGCCAGCCTGGTCTACAGAGCGAGTTCCAGGACAGCCAGGGCTACACAGAGAAACCCTGTCTCGAAGAACAAATGTGTTTAAGTTGCATGTATTTACTTCTGTGGGTGTATGTGTATGCCTGTCCTTAGGTATCACTGCACACATGCAAAAGTCAGGGCTGGGCTGGTGAGATGGCTCAGTGGGTAAGAGCACCCGATTGCTCTTCCAAAGGTCCTGAGTTCAAATCCCAGCAACCACATGGTGGTTCATAATCATCTGTAACAAGACCTGACACCCTCTTCTGGAGTGTCTGAAGACAGCTATGTGTGTAATTACATATAATAAATAAATAAAGCTTTGAAAAAAAAAAAAGNTAAAAAAAAAAAAGTCAGGGCAACCTGTAGGGGTCACTGCTCTCTCCACCGTGTCACCTTATAGGTTTCAGGGATGGAGCCCACAGGTGTCAGGCTTGGTAAAGCCCCTTCACCTGCCGAGCCACCTTGCAGCACAGTCACCTCTCCTTTTTGTCACTGAGACAGAGTCCCACAGTATAGCTGGGATAGCCTTGAACTTGTCATACTCTGGCCTCTGCCTCCTGCCAACCTGTGGGATGAGGGATGTGTCCGCCCGTCCACCAAGTGGGCTTCCCCTCTGTTTCTCTTTTTGTCCCTCTGTTACTCTGCTCAGTTGGGTTGTGTCCTTTGGAAAGTGCTGGGCATAGAACTTACAGTCTTGTCCAAGTGAACAAATGTTTGGGTTTTTGTTTTTGTTGTTTTGGTTTGGTTTGGTTTTTCGAGACAGGGTTTCTCTGTGTAGACCAGGCTGGCCTCGAACTCAGAAATCCGCCTGCCTCTGCCTCCCAAGTGCTGAGATTAAAGGCATGTGCCACCACGTGAAGAAATGTTTTACCTGAGAGCCACACCCCAGCCTCTCCCTGGGGGATTCTAGGCAGGGGCTCTACAGGGAGCAACGCCCACTATGAGTTACTGAGGAATCCTAAGTAAGCACTTCACAGCTGAGCCATGCCCCCAACCTTTAACCTTTTAAAAAACTATAGTATAGGCCGGGCGTGGTGGCGCACGCCTTTAATCCCAGCACTCGGGAGGCAGAGGCAGGTAGATTTCTGAGTTTGAGGCCAGCCTGGTCTACAAAGTGAGTTCCAGGACAGCCAGGGCTACACAGAGAAACCCTGTCTAAAAAAAAAAAAAAAAAAACAAAAAACAAAAAAAACCCAAAACTATAGTATAAACCACATACCATACAGTTTCTTTTTTGTTTGTTTGTTTTTGAGACAGGGTCTTACTATGTAGCTGTGGCTGTCCTGGAACTCACTATGTAGACCAGGCTGGCCTCGAATTCAGATCTCCACCTGCCTCTGCCTTCTAGGATCGAAGGTGTGCGCCACTCTACTTGGCTGCGTACGGTTTCTTTTTTTTTTCTTTTTTGGTTTTTTTTTTTTTAAAGATTTATTTATTTATTATATGTAAGTACACTGTAGCTGTCTTCAGACACTCCAGAAGAGGGCGTCAGATCTTGTTACAGATGGTTATGAGCCACCATGTGGTTGCTGGGATTTGAACTCCGGACCTTCGGAAGAGCAGTCGGGTGCTGTTACCCACTGAGCCATCTCACCAGCCCCCTTTTTTGGTTTTTTCGAGACAGGGTCTCTCTGTGTAGCCCTGGCTGTCCTGGAGCTCACTCTGTAGACCAGGCTGGCCTCGAACTCAGAAATCCGCCTGTCTCTGCCTCCCAATTGCTGGGATTAAAGGTGTGTGCCACCACGCCCGGCTTGCTGTACGGTTTCTTACTTTAACCATGGATAAGTGCCTACTTCCCAAACTGTAACCCCGCCCTTATTTAACACTGACTCATCCTCTCCCCAGCCCCTGGCACCCAGAATTCTATTTTTTGTGCACACAAATTGGAGGACTCCTGGGATCCCCTATGAGTGGGATTCATGTCTGTATTGTTCCACTTAGCCATGTGTCCCCAAGAGTTCACTTACATGGCAGCATGTGTCAAAATTTTCAAGGTCACCCTCAGCTACATCCAGAGGCTAGCCTGGACTACATGAGACTGTGTCTCACAAAACCAAACAGCACAAACCTAACCCAAAAAAGAGGCACCTGGATGCTATGAGGTCACTTCAAGGCCTTCTGGGAGAAATGGCCATGCCGCCGTCTCCTTGGCCCCTGGGGAGAGCTGGGCAGTGGTGGCACATGCGTTTAATCCCGGTGCTCTGGAGGCAGAGGCAGGCGGATCTCAGTAACTTAGAGGCTAGCCTGCTCTACAGACTCAGTCCCAGGCCCACAAAAGCTACAGAGTGAGACGGGTCTCCAAAATACGTGGTAAGTGGGTGGAGGTTGGACAGAGAGCTTCAGGGTTAAAAGCACTGGCTGCTCTTCCAGAGGAGCTGGGTGGGATTCCCAGCAGCCGCAGAGCAGCTCACAACTGTCTGTAACTCCAGTTCCAGCAGACTGAACATCCTCTTCTGGTCTCTTCAGGTACAAGACACTCATGTGGGACATAAAACAGACAGACAGACAAAACATAAAAAAAAAAAAACAAAAACGCCTGGCAAACACAGAAGTGGATGCTCATAGTCAGCTATTGGATGGAACACAGGGCCCCCAATGGAGGAGCTAGAGAAAGTACCCAAGGAGCTGAAGCGGCTGCATGCAACCCTGTAGGTGGAACAACAATATGAACTAACCAGTACCCCCTGAGCTCGTGTCTCTAGCTGCATATGTAGCAGAAGATGGCCTAATGGGCCATCATTGGGAAGAGAGGCCCCTTGGTCTTGCAAACTTTATATGACCCAGCACAAGGCAAGGCCAGGGCCAAGTAGTAGGAGTGGGTGGGTAGGGGAGCAGGGGTGGGGAGGGGGGTATAGGGAACTTTCGGGATAGCATTTGAAATATAAATAAAGAAAATAATAATAATAATAATAATAATAATAATAATAATAATAATAAAAACAAGAAAATAAACCTAAAAAAAAGAAATAGAGATTAAGAAATACACAAAATCAATTAAAAAATCCCCCAAACTTAAGTTTATTTTATGTATATGAATACACTGTCGCTGTTTTCAGACACTCCAGAAGAAAGCATCGGATCCCATTACAGATGGTTGTGAGCCACCATGTGGTTTCTGGGATTTGAACTCAGGACCTCTGGAAGAGCCATCAGAACTCTTAACCACTAAGCCATCTCTCCAGCCCCAAACTTTAAATATTTTTTAACTTTTTTCCTTTTAATAGCTGAAGAGCCTTACATCACATATATGTATACATTTTTATTTGTGTTTATGTGTATGCACATGTGCCTGTGTGAGTTTATGTGACCTGTATACATGTAGAATCCTGTGGAGCAGAGAGGACCTTATTATAGACAGATGAGAGCTACCCTGTGGTGCCGGGACCTGAACCTGTGTCCTCTGCAAGTCGAACCAGTGCTTTTAACTGCTGAGTCACCTCTCCAGCCCCTTGTTTTGTTTGTTTTTCGTTTTTTGTTTTGTTTTGTTTTTGTTTTTGTTTTTTGAGACAGGGTTTCTCTGTGTAGCCCTGACTGTCCTGGAACTCACTTTGTAGACCAGGCTGGCCTCGAACTCAGAAATCCACCTGCCTCTGCCCCCAATCATTTTGTCTTTTAAAACAGGATCTTCTGTAGCCCAGGCTAGCCTCAAAACTCACTATGTAGCCAAGGATTACCTTCAGTTCTGAATTCTCCTGCCTCCACCTCCCAAGTGTTGAGCTGTCAGGTCCGGTCCATAGCACCCTAACACACAAAACCTCAAGCCTTTCTCTTGGGCTGTGTGAAAAGCTGCCTGCTTTTCCTGTCCTCCTGCAGGGCTCTTGTAGGAACCCCCCCAAGCTTGCAGAGCAGGGGTTGGCCTCATTCCTGGGAGAAGAATGCTCTAGAACATAATCTGGCAGTCCAGCAGTATGTATAGGGTGGAACCTGCTGTGTGCACTGTACAGGGGTAGGGGTGGAGGTGGGGTGATGCTACAGAGTGGAGTGACAAGGAAGAAGCCAGAGCTGGGGGTTGAGAGGAGCAGCCAAGGTCTGGGAAGACAGCTTGGTCTGCAAAGTGCTCGTCGTACAAGCGTGGAGATTTCAGTGTGATCCGGGGAAGCCATCTGAAGGAGCTGGGTGTGGCCGTGTGTGCTGGGAGACCTGAGGCTTCCTGATAGTCACTGGCCACCCACCTACACTAATTGGTGAGCTTCAGGCCAGTGAGAGACCCAGTCTCAGGAGAGAGAGAGAGAGAGAGAGAGAGAGAGAGAGAGAGAGAGAGAGAGAGAGTTACAGCCAAGGCCAGGTTCTACCTCTTTCCGGATGCTTTTGTGCAGGGTTCCTGTGTTGTGTGTTGGCATGGATTCTGGAGGCTTCTACATGCTCTAGAGAGCTGAGGTCTTCATGGGGCTGGATGAGGAAGAACCTAGAGTCAGGCTGGTGGCCTAGACATCAGCAGGGTCAGTCCCTCAAGGCACTAGGACTCCCTAGCCTTACTGCTGAGGTCTGTGCCAAGAGCAGGCTGTGATGACCAGGTGTGTATGGTAGACCTCATGACGAGAAGAGGTATGCGTTTCCACCCCTGCTTCTGGTCCTACTGTCTTCAGCTACACTGCCTTCGAGCTCAGGCCTGGGCTATGCCAAGGACAGGACAGGACAATGTGGCTGAGGCTCACTGTGCAGATGCTTCACGGTCCTAGGCAGAGAGCGATGGTGGTAGTCAGAGATAAAGAGACAAAGATAGATCGAAACAGAGATGGAGACAGAGAGACAGAAAAAGAAAGGCACTGATAGAGAAAGATGAGCAAGTCTCAGTGGTAGAGCCCCTGCCTAGAATCCCCCAGTGATGGAGCTCTGTCTAGTGTACATGAGGCCCTGGGGTCCCTCCCTGGTACAGAAAGCAAAATTTCTGTACATGGGAGCCAGAAGAATAGTCTTCCCCAAGGAAGAGCCCCAAATTAGTTATGCAATACCAAGTGGTATGAAATCATATACATATAAGTAACATTATATAAACTGAACACACACAGACACAGACACCACAGACACAGACAGACACAGACACCACAGACCCAGACCCAGACCCAGACAGACACAGACACAGACACAGACACCACAGACCCAGACCCAGACCCAGACACAGACACAGACACAGACACAGACACAGACACAGACAGACACAGACACAGACACAGACACAGACACAGACACAGACACCACAGACACAGACACAGACACAGACACCACAGACACAGACACAGACACAGACACAGACAGACACAGACACAGACAGACACAGACACAGACACAGACACCACAGACACAGACACAGACACAGACAGACACAGACACAGACACAGACACCACAGACACAGACACAGACACAGACACAGACACAGACATCCCACAACAGTTTAAGAAAGTGAGGCTGGGCTGGTGAGATGGCTCAGTGGGTAAGAGCACCCGACTGCTCTTCCAAAGGTCCGGAGTTCAAATCCCAGCAACCACATGGTGGCTCATAACCATCCATAACAAGAACTGATGCCCTCTTCTGGAGTGTCTGAAGACAGCTACAGTGTACTTACATATAATAAATAAATAAATCTAAAAAAAAAAAAAAAAAGAAAGAAAAAGAAAGTGAGGCCATGGATCCGAGAGAGCAAAGTGAGTGTACCAGGAAAGAAAGGATTGGAAGGAAGGAAGAGAAGGGAGAAATGGTACAATTATACTCTAATTTAAATTTTTTTAACGTAAAATAAATTCTGTGCATGGATCAGATAGTTTCATGTCTCCCTGTGACAGAGAGACTCTCCGGGAAAACAAGGCTTCCGAAGGAAGAGATAAGCCGTATCGCTCCATCTCCTGCAGTGACGCTCCATTTCCCGTAGTGACACACGGGCTGCTTTCCACAGCAGAGGCCATTTCTCTCAAAGTCCTTGAAGCGACCTCTGGGTTCAGGAGCCTCCTTTTCTGTTTTGCTTTGCTTTGCTTTTGTTTCCGTTTGTTTGTTTTGAGAAAGGGTCTCGGTTAGTCCAGGTTAGCCTCTCTATGTAGCTGAGGATGACCTTGAATTTCTAATCCTCCTGTCTCCATCTGGGTGTTAGAATTACAGGTCTTCATGGACACGTTTGGCCTTCCTGCCCCTTCTTGTCACTTTCAATAAAACAGGCGTTTTAGCCATCGGGGCCTCAAGAATGAAGCAACCCGGTGGTACTGTGGGGCGGTCGGCTCTGAGATCTCCCCAACCCCGCCTGTGTGGGAGATTCTCATCTCTAATCTGAGATGGAGTTTGTGGGCCTAGGTTTCTGCTCCAATCTTCTTAAGCCACACGCCCATCGAGTGAGGATTAGCCCGGCTCATCTTCAGAGCCACTTAGCTGATGACCTCCACGACCCGGAGCAGTTCAGGAGGGGTATGGTGCCTCTGCTTGGCTGGGTCTCCTAAGAGAACTCACGTCCCCATGGGGTGGGAGTACCATAGCTTGCTGTGCACACAGACCCTACTGTATGCTGTGAATTTACTGGTGAATATACTGTGTGCTTGCTGTCTGTATTAGTCAGGGTTCTCTAGAGAAACAGAACTTACAGAATGAATATGTATATTCACTTTACATATGTATGTGTGTATATATGTACACACAGTTTACACACACACACACGTGCGATTTATTAGAGTTGCTTACAGGGTGTGGTTCAGCTAGTCCCATAGTGGCTGCCTACGGGTGAAAATCTAAGAGTCCAGTAGTTGCTTGGTCCTGCGAGGCGGGGTTTCTCAGCTGGTCTTCAGCATCGCCTGGGATGCTGAAGGAGTAGGCTGATGCCAGGAAAGGATCAGACTTGCCAGCAAGAGCCGGAGCAAGCAGTCAGAGCGAAGCTTCCTTCTTCCATGTCTTCTCTATAGGCTTAGGTTAAAGGTGTGTCTCCCACCTCAAAAGACCCAGATCAGCAGTGGGTCTTCCCACTTCAGATGATTTTTGATTTTTTCGGGACAGGGTTTCTCTGTGTAGCCCTGGTTGTCCTGGAACTCACTCTGTAGACCAGGCTGGCCTCAAACTCAGAAATCCACCTGCCTCTGCCTCCCGAGTGCTGGGATTAAAGGCGTGCGCCACCACCGCTCGGCGACTTCAGATGATTTAACTGAGAAAAAAGTCCATCACAGGCGTGCCCAGCCATTTGGGTTTCACTTAATTCCAGATGTAGTCAAGTTGACAACCACAAAGAGCCACTGTATCTATTGTGTGCCAAGGGCCTAGCGCATCCTGACTGTCTACCTGGTGCCAAGTGCCTGATGTGTGTTGGCTGCCTACTCTGTAGCGAGCACCTAGTGAGTGCTTGTCCTACTGTGCGCTGAATAGGCTTCCATGCCCTACTTTGCTCCTCTGTGTCTTCCCAATGGCCCTCATGGCAGCCCCTTCGGCCATTCCACTTTACAGAGGGGAAACTGAGGTCCGGGGAAGAACAAAGCTTGTGTGTCTGCTTTGCGTGCCCCAGTGTGAGCACCAGGTGCAGCTCAGAGGGGTTGGGGAAGCTGCTGAAGGTCACACAGCAAGAAGAGCGGAGCCAGGCTGGGGACAGGCCTGCCCTCCAGCCCTGTAGCAGCAGGTCCCAGTGAGTACTCAGGCTGCTCTGATGTCACCCTTGCCCCTCCCTTCACCTGCTGGCGAGCAGGGAGCTAGAAGCTGTCACCTTTTGCCGTTTTCTGAGATACACAGTCCTGAAGGGTGTGGCTCTTCACTCTTATGGAAGATCCCATTCTTCTTTCTCTCTGCCATGGGGGAGGGGGGCTGACAGCCAGCAGGGGGAGGGGGGCTGACAGCCAGCATGGGGGGGGTGACAGCCAGCACGGGGAGGGGGGGTCACCAAAGCTCAGAGATGCTCACCCTAAAGTTCTTGTCAGCTGTTTTGGCTTCCTCTTTGGGAAGCACTTTTGGGGAGTACACACGGGTGCTGATGCAGGGTACCCTCAGGTATTTTGGAGGAGCCCTCTCAAGGAATACTCAGCAGTTGAGGAGCACTCTTTTGTTATTTGTTTTGTTATTGTTTTTATTTTTCAAGACGGGGGTTTCTCCGTGTCACCCTGGCCGTCCTAGAACTAACTCTGTAGACCAGGCTGGCTTCCAACTCGCAGAGATTCGCCCGTCTCTGCCTCCCAAGTGCTGAGATTAAAGGTGTGTGTCACCACCACTACCTGGCTGGGGAGCATTCTTTTAGGTGGTTTAATGTTTGACTCGTATATAATGGATTTCGTTAGGACATTTTCATCCACATGTTCCCCTCCTTAGCCCACTGGTCCTGTCTCTAGTCTTCCTAACTTGCTCTCTTCCTATTTTCCTGTGGGGGGGGAGAGGAAGGAGGTGGGGGAAGGAGGAAGGGAGGGGAGTCGTCAGAGTTGGTTCAGGGACAGGGATGAAGGACCACACTTCTGAAAAGCTGTCTTTTTTTTTTTTTTTTTTTTTTTTTTTTGGGTTTTCGAGACAGGGTTTCTCTGTGTAGCCCTGGCTGTCCTGGAACTCACTTTGTAGACTAGACCTTGCCTCCACAACTATAAACCAGCTATTGATCCTGAGAAAGGGGCTGGCCTACAGAGCCCCTCCTCCCTCCTCCCTCCATGACTCTGCATTTCTTTTGTTTGTTTGTTTGTTTTTTCCGAGACAGGGTTTCTCTGTGTAGCCCTGGCTGTCCTGGAACTCACTCTGTAGACCAGGCCAGCCTCGAACTCAGAAATCTGCCTGCCTCTGCCTCCCGAGTTCTGGGATTAAAGGCGTGCACCACCACAACCGGCCAACTCTGCATTTCTGGTCCTAATCTTGTGTCAGGGGTAACTGCTGGGACTTTGAGTTCTGAAGGCAGAGTAGCACAAAACCTCACCCCTTCCCCTGACTCTTACATTCTTTCTGCCCCAGCTGACTGTGGTGTTCCCTGAGCCTTGGACGAGGTGACATAATGTGTCATTTAGACCTGAGAGCTGTCGAGTGGAGCAGTTTCGGGTCTCTGCAGTTTCTACTTCCCACTGCAAAAGGATGCTTCTCGGACATATATTGCATTTATAAGTGGTTTTTAGAAGGAAGTTAATTAGATGGATGTGTTGTGTTCACATCAGCCGGAGATTCCCCACTGCCTGCTGACTATGACAGGACACTGGGGGAGGGGCGGGGGAGCACTCTCAGGTACTAGTGGGGAGTACTCTTGAGTCTTTCTGGGAAGCACACTGGGGGGGTACAGAGGTTTTACTGGAGGGCACTACCAAGTGCCACTGAGGGATTAGCGATCTTGGGGATTAGCGATTTGAGATCACTTTGGGGAAACATTCTTTTTTTCAGGGAGAGGATGGTCCCCTGTGTAGCCCTGGCTGTCCTGGAACTTGCTCCTCTGTCTCCCAAGTGCTGGGATTAAAGGGCTAAAGATGTGCACCCCAGAGCCCCAGCTTCGGGGAGCACTCTTCAGGAATATACTTCAGTACTAGCGGGAGTCTAGGGAACACCACCTCAGTCCCTGCCAGGCTACTGCAATTTTTGGCATCACCCTCCTGCCCCTGCTGATTCAGAATAGTGTATCACCCAAGCAGGAATGTGCTCCCTGTCCTGGGCTTGTGAACCCAAGACCACACTGTCACTGTCCAGCAGCTCTTACCCCGTCTCAGTCCTTCAATCCTTCAGGTTCCAGGTACAGCATCACTGCCTAGAGCCCCACCCCACACCCACATCACCTTGTCAACGGGGATTCTACAGATCTGTACTTGCAGCCCTGACAACCCTCAGAAGAAGAATTTATCCCTCATTCTATTGCCAAGGCAACCTGGTGACCTTCCGCTTCAGCCTGGTACCCAGGTCCCGGGTGTCCGCTCTTGGAACAGCCTTCTTCTAGATGCCTCTGTCCACACTGAGTCTCCTATGACCACTCTTCACTCCCCCAAGGTCAGGAACTTCCAAATGGCTTTTGAATAGAGCAGGAAAAGGGTTTGGGCAAAGCGAAAGCAGTACCAGGAAGCTCGCTCATCTGCCAAAACTGCCTGGCATGGGGCTGGAGCGATGGCTCAGTGGTTATGAGCACTAACTGCTTTCCCAGAGGTTCCAGACTCAATGTCCAGCTCCCAACGTGGCTCATGAGTCTGTAACTTCAGTCCCACGGAATCTGGTGCCCTCTTCTGGCCTCCGAGGGTACTGTACACACATGGTGCACAGACATACATGTAGGTGAAACACCCATACACATAAAAATAAATAATTCTTAAATCTCCCACAGATCTGGGAAGATGGTTCCATGCTTAACAGATTGAGCATGCCAGCATAACGATCAGAGTTCAGATCCCCAGAGCCCACGTCGACGCTGAGCAGGACATCCCAGCGTCAGAAGGCAGGCGTCTCCAGAGCAGGCTGGCTTGATTGAGAGATGGTACGTCAGGGGATCAGGTGGAGGAGAGCTGGAGAATGACTGCCAACATCACATGGGTTTTTCCCATGCATCTGTATCCCCATCATACACACACTCGTCCACACACTTGCAAAGACCCATACATGTGCACACCACACACATGTGAATCACTATGTGGGAATTGAACCCATATCCCCTGAAGAAGCAGCCAGTGCCTTTAATTATTAAGCCATCTCTCCAGATCCCTTGTTTTTGTTTGTGTGTGTGTGTGTGTGTGTGTGTGTGTGTGTCTATACATATGTGTGTTCACATGAGTGTAGTTTCCTGTGGAGGCCAGAAGAGGGTGCTGAATCCCCTGGACCTGGGGTTACAGATGGGTGGGCAAGCACTTTACCAACCGAGCATCAAATCAAACCTTTGAACTAGGCTTTCTGTATTTTACTAACAAATGTATCCTGATGCAGGGGTCCGGGGTTGATGCAGAGGATTCCTGGCAGCAAACAGAACACCTCAGGAGTCAGGTGGGACCAGTGTCAGGTAGGGGTGAGCTCTAGTTCACATTTTTATTATTATGTTAAGTGAATTTGTGCATGCATGTGCACGCATGAGTAGAGGTATGTCTGTCCATATGTGGGCACAAGCCTGCCACAGAATGTGTGTGGAGAGCTGGATGGTAGTGGCACACGCCTTCAATCTCAGCACTGCAGGGGCAGAGGGAGGTGGACTCAGTGAGTTCAAGGCCAGCCTGGTCTACAGTGAGTCCTAGGCCAGCCAGGGATACACAAAGAAACTCTCCCTCCAAAACAAAACAAAACAAAGAGAATGTGTGTAGGGGTCAGAAAAAGACGGTTCTTCTTCCACTATGTGGGTCCTGAGGTTCAAACTCAGGTTACCATGCTTGGCAGCAATCACCTTTACCTGCTAAGCCATCTTACTAGCCCCCAGGCCGCATCTTATTTATTTATCCACTCATTCATTCATTCATTTTTTAAAATTATTTTATTAGATATTTTCTTCATTTACATTTCAAATGCTATCCCGAATCGAATGTCCCCTATACCTCCCCCACCCTGCTCCCCTACCCACCCACTCCCACTTCTAGGCCCAGGCCTTCCCCTGTGCTGGGTCATATAAAGTTTGCAAGACCAAGGGGCCTCTCTTCCCGACGATGGCTGACTAGACCATCTTCTGCTACATATGCAGCTAGAGACACGAGCTCTGGGGGTACTGATTAGTTCATATTGTTGTTTCACTTATAGGGTTGCAG
>NC_034612.1:32959448-32960874 GCF_900095145.1 Mus pahari
GGAACTCACTCTGTAGACCAGGCTGGCCTCGAACTCAGAAATCTGCCTGCCTCTGCCTCCTGAGTGCTGGGATTAAAGGCATGTGCCACCATGCCCAGCTCATTCATTCATTTTTATGACAGGGCTTCCTATTTAGCCTTGGCTGGCCCAGAATTCACTACATAGACCAGGTTGCCCTTGAACTCACAAGAGGCCCACCTGTTTCTGCCTCTGGCACGCTGAGATTAAAGGCCTGCACCATCCCACGCTATTCGAGCTCTGGACCTGCAGTGCCAGGGTGGAGTGGCCAGGAGAAAGGTTGGTCCTGGGAAGGAGCAGAGGGACACATGGTGGGAGCCTTGAGCCTCACTCCTTGGATCTCTAAGTTCCCAGCCTGGTAGAATGCCACCCGAGATGTACCTGGCTGGCCATGACCCAGCCTTCCCTAATGGGTATAGGTTCCCCTCCCCTGAAATGGCAGAGCCTCTATCTGAGTATGTCACCACATGCACTGCCAGCTTGCTCGCTGCCACCAGAGCCTCGCTGGAAAGTGGCCCGCAAATTGAAAGAGATTTCTTTCCAGCAGACAGCGTTTTGGCAGACTGAGGCTTTATCTTGCCCATGCAGAGGGAGCGAGCCCTGTTCATTTCGGTTTTCCTACAATTAAAAACACCCAAAGCTCTAAATCACAAACTGGAGAACAGGTGGGGCCTTCAGGGTTTTCTCCGCAGCTTGATAAAGAGGCGCTGGTTGCCAGAGCAACAGAACGAGGAACATTCTGGGGAGAGGGGCCCTAGATGCCTCCTGTGTTCTGTGGGCTTGGGAGGAAGGCAGCTCCCCCCCACCCACACCCCCCTCCCCGGCCTTGCTCCACCCAGCGGGTTGTTGCTCACGGTGTTTGCTGTCCAAGAGAAGAACCTGAGTGTGGGAGATGGTGAAGCCCCGCCTAGTCTTGAGAGATTTCTCACTTTATAATAAATATATGTTCGTTCGCTAAAAAAATGACAGAGCAAGGTATGGCGGTATTGGTAACCTCAGCATCGGGAAGCAGAGACAGGAGGGTCTCTGTGAGTTCTAGGCTAGTCTGGGCTACATAGTGAGACCTCAGAGAGAGACAGAGACAGACAGACGTAAAGAGGCAGCCTACAGACAGGAAGGCCTTTCCGAGCATAAGCATGGAATGAATGCCAGCACTAAAGAAGCTGAGGCAGGAAGATATGAAGTTCAAGGTCAGCCTGGGCTACATAACAAGATCCTCCCTGTCACAAAAAAAAAACAAAAGTGGAATAGATTTGCAGTTTTCATGGTAGGGAGTGACAGCAACCCTCATCTGACAAGGGCCAGTCCACCATCCTTGCATATATACCTCCAGCCTCTCAGGCCCCAAACCCTACTGCTGCCGCCGTCGACCTCCTCCTCCTCCTCCTCCTCCTCCTCCTCCTCCTCC
>NC_034612.1:32964634-32969634 GCF_900095145.1 Mus pahari
CTCTCTCTCTCTCTCTCTCTCTCTCTCTCCCTCTCTCTCTCTTCTCTCTCTCTCTTCTCTCTCTCTCTCTTTTTCTCTGTCTCCCCACTGTTGGGTCCTCCCTCTGAGCCTTGTGTTCCGCCTCTTGCAGACAGGCTGGGAGTTTCTTCCTGGAACCCTGGATCTGGACAGCGTCCTCTGACCACCCACTGTCAACGCCCACTCGTCGCCCAGACCAACCACGATTGGACCTGCCTTCTGGACACAGCGCCGCCGAAGATCGGACCGCGCCATTCCCCCATTGGGACATGGACCATTGAGCCATGCAGAGACAATGGGACAGTAGGACACATGGAAGAGGGTTGGGTTCTCCCGCGTGTAATCAATAAATATTAATAACCTTTCTTGCAGGTCATCTTATTTTAGGAAGATTAGCTCTGAAGTGCGAACCCACCCCAAGGTGTTCTGCCCACGCAGACAAGGCGCCGGTCAGCGTGCAGGCAGGAACACTACACCCCACCCCTGAAATAACCTGAGATAAGGTCTGTCTACATAACCCTGGCTGTTCTGGAACTTGCTATGTAGACTAGGCTAGGCCCAATCTCAGAGATCCACTGGCTCGGCCTGCACCACCATGTCCAGCCCCTTCCACTTGTTTTGAGATTCGATGAGTTGCTCCTATTTCCTGCTCAGCATACGAACCTTGTCATTCTATCTCTACTTCTCATCTCGGTGTTGGGGTGCTGGGATTATAGATGCACATCCCCAAATCTAGCTTTATACCTGGTACTGGAGGAAGGACGGCAAAGTCATCAGGCTTGCACCAGAAGCAATTTTACCCCCTGAGCCATCTCCCTGGCCTCTCTCTCTCAGCTTTCTGAGCTGGTATTATGTCTGTGCACTGTCATGGCTGGCTTCTTTATTATTTATGTGTGCCTCGAGTCTGTCTAGGGGTCTGTTAGTCAGTCTGTTAACTACCATCGATTGCCTGAGGCAGCTGCAACAGAAAACACCTGGCTGTAAATAGTTTTGACAAATGGGTCTGGGGAGAAGTTTGTAATGCAGGGAGATCTTGAGTTTATTCAGAAAAAGGTGCCTTTCAGGGATCTAGCAAGCATGTGCTGTCCTGTCTGGTTTGGAGAATGAGGTATCAGAGCCCCTGAGCTGTCAATTCCCTCGAGAGCCAGGAATGTGGGCTTCATTGAGCTGGAGAGAAAGGGACAGAACAGGGCGAAGGGAAACCGCCACGAAGCCTGCTGCACTCGCTGAGGTTTGGCTGCTCCCCAGCCCCCCTTCAGTAAATATGCAGTGTGTGGCCAGCCTCTGGGTCGTTGCCAGAATTCTGCAAAAGTTGCTTTTAGAAATCTTGGCAGTTTTTCTGGGACATTTATGGAGGTGTGAATTTTTTTAACTGATCATTTTTATTTAACTGGTTAGGATTAGGGTTAGGGTTAGGGTTAGGGTTAGCAAAGGCTGGGTGGGCAGGGTCTTATGTAGGGTTAGGGTTAGGGTTAGGGTTAGGGTTAGGGTTGGGGTTATCAAAGGCTGGGTGGACAGGATCTTATGTAGCCCAGGTTGACCTCAAATTGTCACTGTTTGGTTTTTGCTTGGTTTTTGCTTTTTACTTTTTTTTTTTTTCTAGACAGGGTTTCTCTGTGTAGCCCTGGCTGTCCTGGAACTCACTTTGTAGACCAGGCTGGCCTGGAACTCAGAGAGGTCCACCTGCTTCCATGTCCTGAGTGTTGGGATTAAAGGCGTGTGCCACTCTGCTGGGTAATTGCTTGAGTGGCTTTTTGACCGGACTTCACACTAAATCCTGAGTTGCCCTTGAACTTATACCATGGCATGTGTGTGGGGTTCCCAGGCCAACAACTTGCTCTCCATGTGGGTCCCAGGGATTGAATTCAGGTTGTCAGCACGGGTGTCCTTACACTGAGTCATCTCAACGGTCCTGGGAGTGAAATTTCAAGACTTACAGTTCTTTGTTGCTCGTTCTGGGGATAAAACCCAGGGCCCATGGTCTCCCACTGAGCCCACGCCAGCCCTGAAAGACTTTCCGTCTGCCATGTTCCCACTTCCCCCTCAGTCATGCTTGGTAGCTGAATGGACCTGTGATAATTTCTTTAACTCATCCCTTGTGAATGGACATTTAGAATACTTTCAGACCTTGGCAATTACATGTAATGTTGATGATGAACATTATAGATCTGTCACTTTGTGCCTGTGCAGCGAGCTGTGAAATAATCCCCCAAGGTGGAACTGTTCGTCAGATATACACGAGTTCATGATCTCAGGAGCTGCAGACCCGCATCCTCCACACGACTTAGCAGAACTAACTGACATTCCCACCCAGGACACAGGAGCCCCTGCACCCTCACAGTCTTGTCAATAGAAGGCCTTCTCTTTTGTGTCTGGAGGTGTGTGCATTCGTGAACACACATGTCTGCATACATTAGAGGCCAGAAGTTGACACCTGGAATCTTCCTCAATTTCTTGTTTTCTTTTCTTTTTGCCTGCCTGTATGTCTGTGGACCATGTACATGCCTGGGGCCCCTGAGATCAGAAGAGGGTATTGGATGCCCTGGGACTGGAGTTACAGATGGTTGTGAGCCACCATGTAGGTCCTGGTAATCTAACCCAGGTCCTCTACAAGAACAACCAGTGCTCCTAACCACTGAGCCACTGGACCAAAAGCTCCAGCCCTGTTTTTGTGACAAAATGTCACGGTATAGCCCTGAGTAGTCTGGAGCTGTCTATGTTGACCAAATGGGCCTCAAGCTCACAAAGATGCACCGATCTTGGCCTCCTGAGTGCTGGGACTTAAGGTATTGACTGCCCTGTCTAGTGTCCCATCTGTTCTGGGTTGTTTTTTAGTTTAGTTTAGTTTAGTTTAGTTTTTAAAGATTTATTTATTTTATGTATATGAGTACACTGTAGCTGTCTTCACGCACACCAGAAGAGGGCACTGTATCTCATTATAGATGGTTGTGAGCCACCATGTGGTTGCTGGAAATTGAACTCAGGACCTCTGGAAGAGTAAGCAGTCAGTGCTCTTAACCACCGAGCCAGCTCTCCAGTGCCAATCTGGTTTTTTGAGACAGGTTCTTCCACTGAAACTGGAGCTCACCAACAAAGCCGGATGACCAGCAAGCCCCAGGGAGTCCCTCCCCCTCAGCTTCCCCAGTGCTGGAATTACAGATGCCCAGCTCCACCCCCATCTCCTAACACCCCCCCGCCTCCCCCCGTATCCCCCTCACTGTGCAAGTGCTGGGATTGGAACTCAACTCTATAGACCAGGCTGGCCTCAAACTCAGTGATCCTGCTACCCCTGCCTCTGCACGGAGACTAAAGGCATGCACCACCATCACTTGGTGGAACTCCAGTTTTCATGGTCACAAGGCAAGCATGCACTTTACTGACTGAGCCATCTCCCCATGACCTAACTAACATTTACATTTTACCACTTTTGTAGGTGACAAAAAGTAACTTCCCTGAGTGTGCTCTTGTAAGTACTAGTGTATCTACCTTGGTTTGTTTGAGACAGGTTCTTGAGGGGCAGGAGACCCCTGGCCTGGTGGGGGTGGGGGTGTCTAGGTACCTGATTATTTTTGTCTCTCAGCTCTTGGTACATAAATGCTTTTGGCTTTTCTTTTTAGGATAGGATAATGGTGAGAAGTACTCAGTACAGCACCTTGTACTTAGTAAGTACCCAAGAACTATAATCCATTGTCCTTGTTATCTACACTTGGCACTGTTAAACCTGTGACTGTCGCTCCTCTAGAAGCTTGGAGTTGTGTATACATGTGGGGACCTTCTTAGAGTCCCCACAAATGCTTGGTCTTCCTACCTGGGTCAAACCTAAGACGCTTCAGGGAGGTGGACTGAGGTCACATGGAGACACACATGCGCACACACATGTACACACACGCACGCATGCACACACACGCGCGCACACACACACACACACACACGCACAAAACAGAGGACTGGAATTTTAGAGGAAAATGTCTTTGAAACTCTCAGCCCAAGGTTCAGTTTGTAGCTTGCATGTTAAACTTGCTGAGAGCCGGGCGTGGTGGTGCACGCCTTTAATCCCAGCGCTTGGGAGGCAGAGGCAGGCGGATTTCTGAGTTCGAGGCCAGCCTGGTCTACAAAGTGAGTTCCAGGACAGCCAGGGCTACACAGAGAAACCCTGTCTCGAAAAAACAAAAAACAAAAAAACAAACAAAAAAAAACCAAAAAAACTTGCTGAGAATCCCCCCACTCCCTCCCCCCCACTCCCTTCCCAACACCCTCTCCCCCACACCCCCTCCATGAATGGCTGGGGGCAGGGCAAAGCATTAGCACAATTACATAGCATGTACAAGAACCTGGTTTTCATCCCCAGAACCGCATACAAACACACAAGCAGGAAAGATGATTTGTGGAATACATGTGTCATAGAAACCGTTTTGTCATGTGGGTTGTGTACAGCATAGGCGAGCCTCCAGGTCAGCACCCCTGAACTCTTGATCTCCTAGCTTCCACCTCCCAAGGATGACAGACACTGTGCACCTCCGTTGCTGTGATAACTCACCCTGTCCACAAGAAACCCAGGGGAGGAGAGGGTTGCTATGGATCACAAATCCAGGTTGCTCTGATACTGGGACTGAAGGCAGGAACTCCAGCGCTGATCACACCAAGCGCAGCCGCAGGAGGGCAAATCCATCTTTTCCTGCTTCTTCTGCTCAGCTAACTCCCTTCTTTTCTTTCCAAGATGGAGTTTCTCTGTGTAGCCCTGGCTGTCCTGGAACTCACTTTGTAGACCAGGCTGGCCTTAGAACTCAGAGTTCTGCCTGCCTCTGCCTCCCGAGTGCTGGGAATAAAGGCGTGCACCACCACGCCTGGCACTTTNTTTTTTTTTTTTTTAATAATGTATTTTTATTTTATGTGGACTGGTATTTTGCCTGTGTGTATGCCTATGTGAAGGTGTCGGATCCCCCTTGGGCTGGAGTTATAGATAATTGTGATCCAACATGTGG
>NC_034612.1:32974634-32990539 GCF_900095145.1 Mus pahari
GCAAGTCAGTGGACCAATGCCACCACATGCTCTCACAAGTCCCCTGCAGGAGCTACGGGCTCAGTCTCGCTAGCGTGAGAGACGAATGAAGCCACAGACACTGGGTCCTCCTTTAGCTTTGTCTGTCCTTTGTTTTTCATTTGCTGAGATTGAAACGGGGTCTTATGTAGCCCAGGTTAGCCTCTACATAAATTATGTAGCTGAGGTGGCCCACACTTGTGCCCTGACCTCTGGAGTGCTGGCATTACAAGTCCTGGGGATGGAACCTGGGGTCCATGCCCACACACCAACTACAGCAGTGCCCTCGGCAGATTTTGTAAGGACTAAACAGGCAGGTGCTCCCTACTCCAACCTACGCCCAGCGCTGGTGCTGGCTTTTACCATCTTCAGCTAGGTTAATGGGGCCAGAGGTTGCGGCGTTCCTGGAAGGCATTCAGAGCACCACAGCACCGACTGTAAGGAGAGGTGACCACTTGTGAGACACAGGCTCAACTCCTCAGGCTCAGCTTGGGGGTGAAGCCACCCCACAGTCCCTGCCCCAGGGGACCCTCTGGTACAAGTATCACTGAGCTGAAAACATCCTGGAGACATCACTGGGTTAAACATTTTTTTTCTTTGTGGGGGATGGCAGCCAGGGCCTCACACACACTGACGAGTGCTCTGTCACTGGCCACACCCTAAATGGAGCTCAAGAGGGAAAGGAGCCACAGGCTCACAGACGGGCATTCACACATTTCACAGTGACAGTCCGGCCCACCCTGACTCCACTCGGGTGCGGTCACATTACTGAGCTCAAGTGTAGATGGCCATGGACAAAGGAGCAGGGAGAATCCCCAGGCTGAAGCAAGTGAGAGGACTGGGGCCTGCCGCCCACAACCCCGAGCACGGCCAGGCCCTGAAGGGGCCATTCGTCCATGGCTCACCAGATTACTTCTTGTCACTGTACTCAGAAGAGTGACAGAGAAAATCCCGGGGGACTGGGGTGAGTGTCTCAGGAGAACTGGAAACTTTCTTCCTGTCACGGAACACGGCCCTACTGTCTGCTGGCTCCTGGCATCCTCGTGGAGACTCAGACAGAAGAGGCTCTGGCGGCAGGAGTGGTGGGCAGGCCGGGCCAGGGGGCCCTCTCACCACCACAGGTTCGGCGGTTCCTCAGCCACTCTGCTTTTGAACAAGGTGATCTCGTCCAGGTGCACCATGGGGACATCTCGGATAACATCTGTCAGGCCCTCATGGAGCAGGGGGAAGATGACGACATTCAAGGCGGGCCTCTCAGCCTGGAAACTGAACCAGAGATCAGCTGTTAATGGGGTGTGGGCTGAGGACGCAGCTGGGAAGGCAGGGTGCTCAGCGAGCCTCGGGAGACCTGGGGGCTCAGTGTCCGGCACGGATGCCCACTCTACTCGAAACCATCCCGTTCCCAGAGCCAGAAGGCACAACAGTGGAGCCAGGGGCTGAGGCTGGACTGCAGTCTGTCAGCACCTAGGAGCACGGGCTGCTCTCAGAGTCATGATGGTCACAGCTGTCCAGTCCCAGGAGCTCTAACTCCCTCCTCGGAACCTCTGCCCGCACCAAGTACACACATGATGCGCAGACATGCATGAAGGCAAAACACTCGTGCACACAGAATAGATCTACAGAAAAAGAGAATACAGTTTCTGCCAGGCTGGGCAAGCTCAGTAGGTAGAATAGCGTCCTGGAAGCCAGGGGTCAGGGTCAGCTCATCCTCAGCTACACGCTGAGTTTGAAATCAACCTGGGCTACACAAGGCCCTGTGTCAAAACAACAACAACAACAACAACAGCAAAACCAAGGTAGCCTTGGTGGTGCATACATTTAATCTCAGCATGCAAAAGGCAGAGGCAGGAGGATCTCTGTGAGCACAAGGCCAGCCTGGTCTACAGAGCGAGTTCGAGGCCAGCCTGGTCTACAGAGCGAGTTCGAGGCCAGCCTGGTCTACAGAGTGAGTTCCAGGAGAGCCAGGGCTACACAGAGAAACCCTGTCTCAAACAAAACAAAACAAAAATGTAAACAGAAGCAGAACTCACTTGGAGTGAGGTGGGGGTGGGGAAGGCAGAACGCTCTGCTTGGCCTGACACGTTCAAAGTCATCGCCTCTGGGCCTCTCTGCCCACAGAGCTCCTTTAGCAGTCTTGGGAGTCCCAAAGCGGGAACACCTTCCCCCACTGACGATGTCAGACAAAACAGGGTCAGCACTGGAGAGACAACCCCACACCATCCTCCACGGTGGCTACCGTCTAAGCACGCACACAACCTAGCCACCCTCAGACCCAAGCAGCAATGTCACCTGACTCATCTGGAAAACTGGAGACTCTCGGGAGCTGGGACTAAATAAAATCCAGCTCAGTGGTTACGATGAGGACCCGAGTTGGTTCCCAGCACCCACGTGGTGGTACCCAGCCATCTGGAACTCCAGTCCTGGGGGAATTCAGAATCCCCTACTGGCCTCTGCAGGTACTGAACCCATATGCACATACACAGCCACAGAAGCACGTAAAAATTAAAAAAACAACTGGAGACTGTATTTTTTGTTCGGCTAAGGAGGTTGTTTGTTTTACTTCTCTCTCTCTCTCTCTCTCTCTCTCTCTTTTTAGATTTATTTATTTATTATATGTAAGTACACTGTAGCTGTCTTCAGACACTCCAGAAGGGGGCGTCAGATCTTGTTACAGATGGTTGTGAGCCACCATGTGGTTGCTGGGATTTAAACTCCGGATCTACGGAAGAGCGGTCGGGTGCTCTTACCCACTGAGCCATCTCACCAGCCCATTTTTAAACTTTCTTGAGACAGGCTTTCCTAACACTGCACGCTTTCCAGGTTGGCCTCAAACTTGTTATGAAGCCAAGGATGACCTTGAACTTTGGATCCTCCTGCCCCACCTCTCAAGTGCTGGGATTATAAACCTGAACCACTATGCCTAGTTTGTGCCATGCAGGGACTGGAGCCTAGGGTTCTGTGCATGCCAGGTAAGCCCTCTACTGACCAAGCCTCACCCCCAAGCCTGATCCCACTCTTTGAAACTGACATCCAAGCCAGACTTAAGCAACCCCTGCCCCACGACAGCAACCCCCGTTCCACGACAGCAACCCCTGCTCCACGACAGCACTTCTCTGCAGTCTGCAGACCAGACACAGGCAGCCCTGTTTTCCCGGCATGGAGAATCACATGTGTGCACTCAGCTTTGAGTGCAGCCCCTGAGGCTGCCGGGGGCCAGAGCTTGCCAGACCGCAGCAGCAGAGGGAGAGCTGTTAACTGTGGGTCTGGCAAGCTGGAAACGTACAGAAAGAATGCCCCCCATGTATACATGGAACACCACCGGGGCTGGAGCAGCCAGGTGGCCTTCCAGGGCCATATGCCCAACATACAGGGACAACCACAAACAAAGATCCCATGTGGGAAAGCAGTGCCAACTGGGCCTCAAGAGAATGACATGGCCACCGCAGTGGACAGCAGACCTCTGTCACATTGGCCTGAGAGGAGCTGGAGGGCAGCGCCTCGCACTGCACTCAGATTTGGGATTCCCGAGTCTTCAGGCCGGAGGCTGTGAGACATGACCACAGATGTCGGGTCTGTAACTGCCCCAGTTGAGCAGTGACTGCGCCTTCACTTTGCTACTGTCTGGGGCTGTGCCAGGGCTATCAAGCCTGCTTCTGGGCTCAGGCCCCGTTGCAGGGAGGAGACAGGACCTGGAAAAGTCCCACACCGGGTTCAAGCTGTCATGCCTAGGTCACGTGGCAGCAGGCAGACACGAAGAGGAAGCCTTCCGGGAAGCCAACGGTACCAGGTGGGATGATTGGCAGTGGTGCCCATGTCTCGGCTTACCCAGGGTGGGCAGGGATGGGTTCCAGTTGTACCATAAGATGAGGCTGCTCCCCAGAGACAAGGTTGGGAGGAGCCTCAGGGTCTCGAGGCTTGACCTCCACAGTGCCACGGTGACCAGATGACACAGGGCCCTCCCCATTCCCAGGGCTTGCAAGGCCTGGTCCAAGTGGGAGAGCCCAAGGAAGCTGGGACGAATGAGGCATCTTTCCCTGCCAGGTCTGAAGTTGGGGTGAGAGAGAGAAGTCCAGGGTGGGCTTATCAGACAGCCATTGCCCAGACCCTGATGCAAGTGCACCGTGGGCAGACAGCAGCAGGCCAGGCAACCATGCATCAGGTAGACCAGCACAAGTTTCCAGGGAAGACAGGAAACTGGACTGGTGCGGGGCTGAGATGTGGGGCATGGGGTAAAGCAGAACTCTGATAGCCCCTGCTCACCAGCCTGGGAGGCCACAAACCCCCAAGGTCCACCAGGGACCTCTGTCACTGAGTCTGGACCCCAGGAGCTGAATTCAGACCTCATATGAGGCCAAAGAAGCCCAAACAGGGGAGGGACTTGCAGGAACACAATCCCACATCCAGAGGGCTGCATGGTGCAACAGGAGAAAAGGAGCTGGCATGGTGGCACACACAGTTCATCCTGGTACTGGGGAGGGTTGAGATGTCAATGCCCAGAACGGCACCAAGAAGCAGGAAAGCCCAAGGCTGAGACATGGCTCAGCCAGCAGAGTATTGCCTGATGCATCCAGGCCCCAGCATAGCATGAATCTAACGTGGCAGTGTATGCCTGTGATGACAAGACCTGAGAGGTAGAGAGCGGGTATCCGAAGGTTACGTTACTCTGGTTACTCTCCGTGCTAGTGGCTAGTCTGGGCTACTGGAGGAGAGAGAGAGAGAGAGAGAGAGAGAGAGAGAGAGAGAGAGACACACACACACACACACACACACACACACACACACACACACACACACGGGACGATGTAGTTACCACACTGTGCATGGCATGAGACACAAGGCGGCAACCTAAATACAGATACTTCCTGTGAGGTGGGAGAAGCCAAATCCGACCCCATACCATGAAGCGTCTGAGCCAGACAAGGAGGGTGAGAAAGATGCAACTGCCCAGGGACCTGAGGCCCGAGCACAGCCTGGCTCCGGGACAGACACGAAGTGTGATCCTGCCAGGAACCGGCAGCGCAGCACAGGGAGGAAGGGACCCCAGTCTTGCTGGCCAAAAGCTCCATCCACCCTGCCGAGTGAGGTGCTGGGAGTTCCAAGAGTGGACTTCCCTGAGCGTCCCTGAGCTCTCCAGGCAAGAAAAGCAGAGAATTGGGGGCTGCTCTGTGTGGCTGAGGCAGGAGGATTGCCACAAACTTAAGGCCAGCCTGGGCTACCCCAAAAGTGCACTCAGGAGATGGAGGCGGGAGGACGCGGAGGTGAAGGTCACGCCCAGCATCACAGTGGGCACAAGGTCAGCCTGAGCTACAAAAACCCTGTCAAAAAAAAAAAGTTCTTAAACTAAACAAACAAAAGAAGCTTCAGGAAGGACGACAGACAGTGCGGTTACTTTTCAGACACCCGGGCACAGGGTGGCTGGCTGCCAAGAGCGACACTGCCACCTGCTGGATGCCTGCAGCTCAGCACGCTGCACAGCTGGGCGGACTAAGACCCGGAAAGGCTGCTGTCACCGTGGGGGAGGGGTATGCAGCAGAGCCACCACCCTGCAGATGGCAAGGCGGCAGCAGAGGCCTCCCCAGAACAGCCTCTCTGCCAGTTTCTAGGGCTTTGCCCAGCCCCGAGGCTGCCAGCAATGGCAGAGAGGAAGGCTTTGTGCTGGCCTGGGTAGGGACTCAGCGCTTGCCCTGAGGGGGTTTCTGCAGACCAGCCACTCTCTCTTGACTTACACTGTCTTAAGACAGGGTCTCACATAGCCCAGGCTAGCCTCAAACTTGTTATGAAGTAGAGGAGAACCTTGAATCCTGCCTCCAACAGCAAGTGATGGGATCATAAGCCTGTGGCAGCACATCCGTGGCACTACAGAGCCTACTGTGTGTATATATGTATGTATGTATGTATGTATGTGCATGTGATAGGAGCTCGCATAAACTTATGTGCCTCACATCTATACAGTTGCCCAAAGTGGCCAGGAGAGGCCAGGAGAGATCCTGCCTGTCTTGGAACTTGACCTGGAGACCAGGCTGGCCTCTGCCTCTGGGGTGCTGGCACGTCCCAGCTGTAGCAAGATGACTTCTGAGTCATCTCTCTAGCCCCATGCTGTAAGAACTGACCCCAGGGCTTGGTGTCTGCTGAGCAAGTCGTCTACCAACCACACTAAACTCCCAGCCCCTTACTTGCTTGTTGAAATGGCCTTGCATATAGGCCAAGTTTGCCTTGAATTCATCAGGTATTCCAAATTCCCAATTCTGCCTCAGCTTCAGAGTTGCCGGGAGTCCAGCCTTGACAATGACGAGGGAAGGGTCCACATCAGACACAGTGAACTAAAACTTTGATTTCTAAACTCCGGGATAAACTCTGGACCTGAGGCTAGCCCTAACTCCTGGGCTCTTTCTGTCTCGGCCTTCCATGAGGCCAAGACCAGAGACTATCCATGGGAACTAGTCCCCAGCAGCAGGCCAGGCCTCTGATCACGCTGCTATGATCATGCTACTAGAATCTGGTGTTCCATCTCCCCGAAGTCAGTAACGGGCTGAGGACACTGGATCCTGGGGACAGCGGTACTGGCTGAGACCTCCCGGCCACTGGCCAGGCCGTGCCACTCACCTCCGGAGGAGCGACTGCTGCAGGCTCTTGCAGGTGGTGAGGGATTCTCCGGTGAACATGTGACACATGACGACCTGCAGGCAACGGGCCATAAAGGCCAACACAGCATCCGGCTGCAGGGTGCCGCTGCGAGACACCAGGCACAGGCGCTGCAGAGATGAGCACTGGCCCAGTGCCTGGAAGAACTGAGCATTGGCGTTGAAGTAGGGCTGCTCCAACCTGCAGAGAGATGGGTGTGAGCTGTGGGGATGAGTGAGGCTAGCCACACCGACTGGCCTGCCAGCAAGCGTGGGCTCAAGGCCACTGCATCCCTGCTTCAGCATCCCCCCCCCACTCATACAGCCACACCTGCTGGCCTTAAGGGACTCACATGCGGCTACCCTGGGGAGCCGGTCTGATGGCAGAGATAGATCAGCCACCTGGATTTTTTTTTTTCAATGCTGGGAATTGAACTTAGACCTCACATACGCTAGGCAAGCACTTCACCACAGAACCGTACGTCCAGGCCTTTGGAATTTTAAATCTTAGATGGGGTCTCGCTCTGGTGTCCTGGCCAGCCCAGAATTTAGTTTCCTTTTGCCTTAGCTTCCCAAGTGCTTCTTCACAGGGTGAGAAAGTGGCAGGCAAGAGGGACGCAGGGTCATGAGCAGCAGCAGTGAGAGAGAGCAAGAAAGAGCGAGAGAGCGAGAGAGAGAAAGACACAAAGAGAGAGAGAGAGAGAGAGAGAGAGAGAGAGAGAGAGAGAGAGAGAGAGAGAGAGAGAGCGAGCCAGCGCCCGCCCATCCCAATGTTCCCAACAGCATGGGATGGAAGCCCAGTGCCAGGCAGCAACAGCTGCCACCTCCACCACTAGGTGGCAGTATGGACTTGCACTAAAGGCCAAGTATCCCCAGGCCTAATTACACAACGGTGTCCTATACATACTTTCAAACCTTTTTCTAAGTAGATAGCCACTTACAGAAAGATGTTTACCCTAAAAGATGTTATCTGTCACAGAGGTTAACCTCTCACCCTCAAATTGTGGGGCCAACGAGCCCTTACCCTCTCCCCCATGAATAAGGCTGGTTAGCACCCAGCACTGCAGGGGAAACTGACCTAATGTGGGTGCCATCTGACATCTGAGGGTAGTCAGAGAACAAGGAAATGGGACCCACCCAGACTGGACCACATTCCATCTCCACTTCTTCCCAGCTGGCTCAAACTACCAACCAGCAAGGACATGCTGCTCTGAGGTGACTGCGCCTCTCCCCTCTCCCCTCTGAGCCTGGCAGGATGAGGGAGAAGCACGGCTCAAAGGTTCCCCTGAGACTGTGCCGGCCTGGTTCAAGTGGCTCTTGCTTCCGCCCAGGCAACCTAGGGCGACTCAGGGGAATACTGTCTCCAGTTGTGGCAAAGGTGGCACCCCTTTCTGCCTGACACGTGATCCTCTCGACATAGGGTGCACTCCAAACCCACATCCAGAACAACCTGTCCTTGTGGCACCTCCACCCCACAGGGAGCCAGGCTGGTACCAGCTGAGGTTCGTGGCAGGCTGAGGTGGAGGTGGTAGCAGGTAAGCCTGGGATTCCCAGGGCTGCCACCAGAACACCACCCCCATCCCCGGGAACATGAAGGTGCCCCCGACGCCCCCATAACCCCGGGAAGCAAGCCCAGAGCAAACAAAGTCTCCTGAGCCTATAGCTAGCTCCTGCCACCTACTGCAGCATCTCTGGGCATGCCTGCCTCAGAAGGCAGCCAGCCAGAGGAATGGGGCCATTTGGCTGTGTTCTGGAAGGCCTGTGTTTGTTCAGAACAGGCAGTACCTTACCCAGCAGACAGTTCTGTGGCTGCGGGCGCAGGCTGGATGGAGCCTGGGCAGAGATGCCACATGAATTGTGATCAAGACCCAAAGAAGACTTCATCTCCGGCCTTGCAGGACTCCCATGGTGCACACATGGTCCTGCCTGCCTCTGGGAAGGATGCTAGTTCTCAGGGACAAACCAAGACGTAGCCCAGGCTGGCCCTAGTTCTCAGGGACAAACCAAGACGTAGCCCAGGCTGGCCTGGAACCCAGTCTTCCTAGTTGAGCCTCCTGAGAGCAGGGATCACAGGTGTGCGCCACCATGCCTACCACAAAAATACAAGGTTTGATGGACAGGTGGGAAACAAACATGGGAGGGTGCGGGGGGAGGAGAAGATCTAGAAAGACCTTGGCTCTAAAAGATTCAAAGGCTCCCCTGGGTCCCTTGAATCTATAAAACCAAAGGAAGCAGGTGACAGCAGTGGCCAGCAGAGGTCATCAGCCAAACAGTAGCATTCTCTGACCCATCTTTCCTTTCTCCTCTTTCTTTTCTTTTTTTGAGACAAGACAGTCTCACACAGTCCAGCCCGGCCCAGACTACGTAGCTAAGCATTGACCTGAATTTCTGACCGTCCTCCTCCCTCTGCCCATCCCCAGTGCTGGCTTTGCAGGTATCCTAGCACACCCAATTTATAGAGATGGCACTGAGGATAGAAGCCCTCTGCTGACTGAGCTTCAGGCTCAGCCAGGAGCTCTAGCACATTTGCCTTTCAGGCAAACAATGACTATGCATGCGCTAACTGTGGCTTCAGGAAAGGCCAGGGGTGTGACAGGCCAGACACAGGAAGACAAAGGTGTGAGAGACACCACAAAGGAAGCAGAGGAAATGGAGGGAGGGAGGCCTGGTGACTGGTGGCTACAGGGAGAGACTAGATGCAGCCAGAAGGAAGGCATTCATCTGTACGTGGGAACTGCGGAAGGCAGCCGTCAAAGGGAGGAGGGGCCTGCTGTAGTTTGCCCCTACAGCTACAAAGTTTCCACTGATGCAGAGGGGAGCCCAAGGCTTACATCTGTCCTCTCTTTGTTGTTGCTAACAATAGGATCTGTATAGCCCAGGCTGGCTTCAAAGTCACTACCCCAAGAGTGCTGGGATGTCAGACATGCAGTCTCTATATCTGGTTGGGGTTTTGTTTATTGGGGTGGGAGCTGTTGTTGCTTTTGAAGACAGGGTCCTACTCTAGCCTGGCCCGACCGCCCCAGCCTTGGCCTCTAGAGGTGGGGACTACTCCCTACAGTCACAGCGCCTCTGTTTCCTTTGCGGTGTCTGTCACACTTGGGAGCCACAGTTAGTGCATGTGCTACCACAATCAACTGCCTGGGACCCCTAGACTGGAGGAACAGGAAAGCACACAGGCAGGTTCCTAATGCAACTATGGCAGGAAGGCACAGGCCCCAAGCACCCGGATACCCAGGCATGGATGCCAGCCCTGCCTACCAAGACGGCCTGGGTGTGGGTCTGCTCAGCTGAACATCAGTGGGTGCAGCAGGGTAGGTGACCAGATGGGGCGTCCAACCTAGACAGCCTCAGCATGGCTGGGCTCCGAGCAGAACCACAGGCAAGCCGGGCAGCTATGGAAGTGAGCAGCCCAGGACCAGCGGGCTTCCTGTCCTGCTGCAGGCCAGGAAGGGAACAGCAAGGGTCCTGAAGCCAAAGGGACGCTCTGGCTTGGATTGGCAGGTGAGATGCTTCCTGTTTCTGATTAGATACCAGTATCCATGGATGCTGTGGGGGAAAGGTCAGCTTCGGGCCAGGCCCTTAGCACAGCCCGTGTTGGCTAGTTTTATGTCAACATGACACAAGCTAGGGTCATCTGAGAGGAGGCACCTCAGTTGAGAAGATGTCTCCCTAAGATCCGGCATAAGCAGAGGAACCTGCAGGGTGGTTTTTTTTTTTTTTTAATTAGTGATTGGTGGTCCCATCCCTGGGCGGGCGGTGATCCAGGAGTTTTATCACAGTAAGAGAAACCGTAAGGAAGTCAGGCACCAAAGCAGCAGTGAGCACACCAGAGAGAGTGACAGCGGTAGACAGGACCCTTTAGGCTAAGGGATGACTTCCAGACCTCTGCGGAGCCTCCACTCACCCACCCACACCAACGGACTGGCAGGGTCCTCAGTCCTACTGCCTCCCGCCTGCCCAGAAGCGGGCATACATATGTCCTTCATAAACCCAGGATGGTGAAGCACGCTATCCTCCCAGAACGGAGATGCAGAAGCAAGACAATCAGAAGTTCGTCACCCTCAGCTATGAGGCCAGCCTGGGACACGTGAGACTGTCCTGGAAGAGAAAAGGAATGCTTACAACCTCAGCACGATGCGCCACACCTGTGATCCCAGGCGCTCTGGGTAGAGGTAGGAGGGTCAGGGGTTCAATGCCCTCCTGGGTGACGGAGTTCACAATAAGCCTGAGCAACCTGCTTAAAGGAGAGAGGGCCGGAGAGGCCCTCACTGTCTGTTGGGTGCAGGCCTGTAATTACAGGTGAGGTAAGAAGGCCATCAGTTAGAGGCCGTCCTGGACTAGAGAGAGCCTGTCTCAAAAATCCAAGAACCAGGAGGGGTGGCTCAGTGGTGGAGCCCCTGCCTAGAATCCCCCAGTGAGGGGCTGGGGGCGTGGCTCAGTAGTATAGTACCCACCCAGAATCCCGTCCCCCTGGCCCCTGTATGAAGCTTGAGGTGTGGCTCAGTGGTAGAACAAAACCTATGTTCCATTTGCATAACCACTGCAAAAGAGAAGAGTCCTCCCCCACTCTGTCCTCCCCCACTCTGTCCTCCCCACTCGGTCCTCCCCCACTCTGTCCTCCCCACTCGGTCCTCCCCCACTCGGTCCTCCCCCACTCTGTCCTCCCCACTTGGTCCTCCCCCACTCGGTCCTCCCCCACTCTATCCTCCCCACTCTGTCCTCCCCCACTCGGTCCTCACCACTCGGTCCTCACCACTCAGTCCTCTCCACTCGGTCCTCCCCACTCGGTCCTCCCCACTCGGTCCTCCCCCACTCGGTCCTCTCCACTTGGTCCTCCCCACTCGGTCCTCTCCACTCTGTCCTCCCCCACTCTGTACTTTAAAAAGTTTTTTGATACAGGGTCTTACTATGTAGCCTTAGTTGGACTGGAACTCACTAAACCAGGCTGGACTCAAACTCACTGACATCTACCTGCCTCTGCCTCCCATGTAGTCCTAAACTCTTCTCCTTTAAATACTGGGAGACAATGGTAATCCCTGTGCTTTACAGTGTGCATGCATTCCACACTCGGCTCTGGAAACACCAGTAAGTTCTGTGCTCAGAGTTAAACCCAGAGTCTGGAGCGTGTTAAGTACTCTGCCACTAAGCTACATCCTCAACCCTTTCTTAAAGATTTTATTTCAAGACAGGATGTTGCTAAGTTGCCCCGGGCTGGGCTCAGACTCACTGTCCCAGGCAGGACTTGAACCTGTCATGCTCAGGGACAATGGACAGGGCAGGGTGTCCTACTTTCCAGGATGGGTCCTGCCACCCGCCTCAAGGCCACCACTCCCAAAAGTCTGAGTTCCTTTCTGAATTATCTGTTTGCACAGCCTGCCTGCATTTGTCCCCACAGGGCACCAGCAGCGGCTCCCAACTGAAACCTCTGTTCTCCTCTGCCTGCCCCATCTCCCGCTCCCCTCCTGCCTCCTGCCCCATCTCCCGCTCCCCTCCTGCCTCCTGCCCCATCTCCCGCTCCCCTCCTGCCTCCTGCCCCATCTCCCACTCCCCTCCTGCCTCCTGCCCCATCTCCCGCTCCCNCTCCCCTCCTGCCTCCTGCCCCATCTCCCGCTCCCCTCCTGCCTCCTGCCCCATCTCCCGCTCCCGCTCCCCTCCTGCCTCCTGCAGTGCCCTGGCTGCTCTGAATCAAGGAAGTTTGGGTCACTGTCATCTGCTCCGTGCTTCTGGCTTTGCTGAGGAAGGTTCTTGCTAATACAACCCAAGCTGCGCTGGACCTCAGGACACAGGCATCAGACATCCAGCATACTCTCGTCCTGACGGCCCTGGCCAACTGCTACACACCCTCCAAGAGTCACTGTGAGGGGGGGGCTCAGTGGGTTGGAGTGCTTTCTAGCAAATACTAAAAACCAAGTTCAAATCCCCAGCAGCCACGTAAGATCCAGGCAGGCCACACGTGTCTCTAACCCCCAGGAGGTCACTGGCCAGCCAAAATGACCAGCTTCGGTTCAGTGAGACGTCTTGCCTGAGGAAATAAGGTGTGGAAGAGCAAGGTGGCTCAGAGTTAGGTAAGAGCACATGCTGAGGAAGTCTAATGGCTGCAGTCAACCCTCAGAACCCCTAACCCCACACATTTGCACTCGTCTCCACATGTACACAGTGGCAATGCACCCCCACATGGTAATCATAATTCACATTGAGGGCTAGGTACGGTGGAGTACACCTTTAGTCCCAGCACCCAGGAGGCAGAAACATGGGGAGTCTGTGAATCCAAAGCCAGCCTGGTATATATACTAAGTTCCAGGCCAGCCAGGGTGACATAGTGAGACCTTGTCTCAAAAAACAGGGTGGGCCGGGTGTGGTGGCGCACGCCTTTAATCCCAGCACCCGGGAGGCAGAGGTAGGCGGATTTCTGAGTTCGAGGCCAGCTTGGTCTACAAAGTGAGCTCCAGGTTAGCCAGAGCTATACAGAGAAACCCTGTCTCGAAAAACGAAACTAAACAAAACAACAACAAAAAAACAGGGTAGGGAGCTGAGAGAAATGAGACACAGACCTGGAGAGACGGCTCAGTGGTTAGAGCACTGGCTGTTCTTCCAGTGGACCCAGGTTTGGTTCCCAGCACCCACATGGTGACTCACAACCTTCTATAACTCCAGTCCCAGGGGACCCATCCTTCTCTTCTGGCCTCCACAGGCACTGCATATACTTGGTGCCACAGACATGCATACAGCCAAAACACACACACATAAAAATAAAAGTAAATAAATCTTAAAAAAAAAAAAAGTTAAGACCGTAAGGTTGTAGATGAAGCAGCACTACACGGAATGAATGCAGCACGGGCTCCTGTAAGTGTGAGATGAGAGACCTGTGCTCAGGATCCCTGCCCCCCACGGCTCTGCTAATCACCACGACCCCAGCTTCCTGAAGCCACTCCCTGCAGACACTAAGGTTCCTTTTCCTCTGCTCTCCAGGACAGGCTGGTGTTAACGCTAAGCTCCACCTTGACAGGCAGATACCATCTGCAAATCCCAGAAGCCCCAGAAAAGTCTGGGATCTTCTGCCCCTCACACCTCAGCCCCTCACCTCAGCCCCTCAGACCTTTCTCTCACCCCGTCACACCCTCAGCCCCTCACCTCAGGTCCTTCAGCCGCTTGCAGTGCTTCAGCATGTCGGCAAGAGCAGGCATGTACACCACCTTGCCCATCAGGCCCAGGTTGGCCAGCGACAGAGACTGCAGGTGCTGGCACTGGAGGCCGATGCTCACGAGTCCCGAGCCCGTGAGCATGCCTGGCAGTTGGGCTAGGGTCAGGTGCCGCAGGAAGGTCAGCTGGCCAATGGCGGCCACCTCTGAGTCCCCCACGTTCTGTGCCCGACTGCAGGGTGGGAGGGAGTTGCGGATGGCAGGCTCGTTGCGGGGCATGGCTGAGGAGAAATTGGACCCTATCAGTTCCAGGTGCTCCAGAAATGGGAGCTTCTTCAGCAGAGACCAGAACACAGAGGCAGGCTGTGGGGCCGACTGACCCACGAAGGGGTTGGGGCAGGTCTGCACCCCAATGCGCACCTTCTTGCCAAATCCACGGGGTACGGCGTGCATGGCCGGCGGGGCGGGCGCACGGTCAGGCCTGGGTGCCGAGTCAGCCACAGAGCAGACAGGCAGGGACAGGGAACGCAGGTGGCAGAGCCGAGCCAGGAGCTGGCAGAGGTGGCGGCCCAGGCCGTCGGAGCTGTGGTGATGGGCGGCTGAGAGATTGAGGTGGTGCAGGTTGCAGCAGGACTCCACCATAGTTTCCAGGATGCTGCTGTCAATGTCGTCCTCGGCCTTACGCAGCAGCGAGTCCGCAGACAGGCAATGCACACAGCCGCTGAGGTTGAGACTGGCCAGGCTGCGCAGGTCCTTCCCGCCGTTGATGAGCCGCTGGATCAGGTGACCACCCGACAGCGAACACCGGCTGAAGCTGAAGTAGAAGGGATTGTTGAACTTCATATGCTGGAGGAGGGTGGAGCCATTGAGCCAGGACTTGGGCAGCTGCAGCGCATCCAGGGCCACGTTGCGGGCCATGGAGTCCAGCAGGTTTTTGGTGGCCCCGCTCTCTGCAAAGCTCCCGGGGACGGAAATGAGGAAGGCATGCAGGTTCTCAGGCGTGCGGTCGCTGAGCACGGCGAGGTAGAGTCTCACCACCTCCTGGTTGATGTAGCCAGGGGCCAGGCGTGCATAGAAGACACGCAGGTTCTGGTAGTGGGGCACGTTGCTCTGGCCCACCATGAGCTGGCCCGAGAGGACGGCGCCCTCACGGGTGCGGTCCAGGATCTCGAAGTAGAGCAGCAGCTTCTGCAGGCTGGCACAGCAGGGCACCACGCCGTAGGACGGCGTGAAGAGTGTCTGCTTGAGCTCCTGCACGCGGCTCAGCGTGGCCTTGCACTCGCTGCTCAGCTGGCTGGCGTCGAAGCCGGGGCTCACGTCAATGGCCAGCGAGCGCAGGTGCTGCAGGGCCGAGAGCACCTTGGACAGCCGCAGCGAGGTGAGGTGGCAACCTGACAAGTTCACCTTCACCAGGCTGTGACAGCGGGCCACGCGCTCGATGGTGGAGCCAGACAGCCAATAGCAGCCTGCCATGTTCAGCTGCTGGATCTCCCGGCCAATCTCCTTCACCAGCTGCTTCACCTTCTCCTCACTGGCCTGCAGGACAGAGACAGGGCGGGAGAGACAGGGGTCCCGGGCTACTTCCCACTTCCGCTCAGAGGAGAGCAACCCATCCCTTCTCTTCCAGACAGCTATCCCCAGCAGGGTCAAGAGAGTCCTGCTCCCAGGAAGATGTTCGCTAGCCAGGCCCTGGTGGCCCAGGCCAGCATGCCAATACTTGGGAGGCTGAGACAGGAGCATTACAAGTTTAGCATCCATCTGGGCTGCAGAGCTCCAGCATAGCCTTGAGTACTCACCAAAACTCTTGTTTCACAAGGAAAAACAAGCCAGGCGGTGGTGATGCACACCTTTCATCCCAGCGCTTGGGAGGAAGAGGCAGGTAGTTTGAGGCCAGGCTGGTCTCACACAGGGGCAGACATACACACATCTAAAAATAACTAGCTTTTTTTTTTTTTTAAGATTTATTTTATTTTAATGTAAGTACACTGGAGCTATCTTCAGACACTCCAGAAGAGGGCATCAGATCTCATTACGGATGGTTGTGAGCCACCATGTGGTTGCTGGGACTTGAACTCGGGACCTTCAGAAGAGCAGTCAGTGCTCTTAACCACTGAGCCATCTCACCAGC
>NC_034612.1:32990709-33000958 GCF_900095145.1 Mus pahari
TGAGCCACCATGTGGTTGCTGGGATTTGAACTCTGGACCTTCAGAAGAGCAGTCGGGTGCTCTTACCCACTGAGCCATCTCACCAGCCCAATAACTAGCTTTTTAAAGCTATAATTTTTGTTTGTTTTTGAGACAGGGTTTCTCTGTGTAGTCCTAGCTGTCCTGGAACTCACTCTGTAGACCAGGCTGGCCTCAAGTTCACAGAAATCTGCCTCCTGAGTGCTGGGACTAAAGGCATGTACTACCACCACACGGCATACTGTTGTATTTTTTTTTTTTTTATGTCACGGTCTCACTGTGTAGCCTTGGCTGACCTGGAACTCTGTAGACCAGTCTGGGCTTGAATTTACAGATCCTCTGACTCCTGAGTGCTGGGATTTTAGGTACATGCCACCATCGGGCACACAGGCACACCTATCTGTCTGTCTGTCTGTTTGGGGCTAACCTGGTCTCAGCCATGAGCACCCTGCCTCAGCCTCCTGAGTGCTGGGACTACATGTGTGTCCTACTATGGGACTACATGTATGTCCTACTATGGGACTACATGTGTGTCCTACTATGGGACTACATGTGTGTCCTACTATGGCAGACTTATGTCTCAGTAGATCAGAGACCTCAGCCCAGAGCAATGGCAGGCAGCCGCTCTACAGCAATGTCTACTGTGGCATCCATCTGCTGTGCCACTCCATAACGACCTTCCACAGTCTGCCCTGTGGTGCAGCAACTCCATTCTGCAGTGCCCACATGGAAGGCTTCCCACTGACCCCTGCGTTTGAGGCCCAGGCTCCCTCCCTTCCGGAACTCCACCCACATGTATTATGTCCATCTCTCCTCCAACCCCCCACCCCCGTCATGGGGCAAGCCGCCTACCCTCTTCTACCCTGGCTCTGCCACTCAGTGTATCCTGAAGACCATTCCCAGGCACAGTCTTGTGTGCAAACACCAGTGCCTGCCACTGGCCCCACAGGCTGGCACCTGGCTGACCCCGCCCTCCCGTCCACCCTGCCTCACTTGGTAGTCCTTGTGCAGCAGCACGGTGTGCACCAGGCTCTTGTCCAGGCACAGGGCTGCCAGCTTCCTGCAGGTGCGCCGCACACTGAGAACCAGGTCCGTGCTGGGGACATGGCTCAGGATATGTAGGAGGATCTCATCAGAGAAGCCAAGCAGGTGGGTGTCACCCGCTGCCTCTGCCGCTGCCTCTGCCGCTGCCTCCTCATCATTGGACATGTCCTGGAAGTGAGGGACAACAGAGGGAGCAGTGGTGGATCAGCCTTTAGATGCTAGCTGGACAAGCAGAAGGACCTGAGTTTGGATCCCTAGCACCCACATAAAAAGCTGTGTAAGGGAGCCTGCATCTGGAACCCGGCGCTGGGGATGCAGGGCGGGAAGATCCTACCCCCTCAGTAGAGGAGTTTTACCAGCTCTTTGCAGAGCTGCAGAGAACACCGAGTTCCCTAGAATCCCCTCTTAGAGCTGCATACCAGGAGACAATGTGAGAAGGATGAACTGAAGGCCGTTTTCAAGCAAGGCACAAGGGTTCTGGCTTTTCCTGGGTATTAAAACAGAGCTTGCCTAGGCTGTACCTAACTTGTTATGTGGCCCAGCCCTAGCTTGAGCATACTGGGGACAGACACAAGTGCCACCATGCCTGCCTTCCCACAATCACTCTACTCCCTCATCCATCCATCCTTTCTTCTTTCCTCTCTTCCCCTTCCTTCCTCCCTTCCTTCCTTCTTGACAGTGTTTCATATAACTGAAACTGACCACAAACTAGCCAAAGAGGACCTTGGACTCCTGATCCTCCTGTCTCTACCTCCCAAGTGCTAGGATCACAGGAACGTTCCACCAGACGCAGCATACAGCATACAAGGCACACAGCAACATACAGCGTGCACAGGCCCCGGCACCTCGGCCCGCACCTCGGCCAGTCTGCTTCTCAGACATTTACCCAAATAACAACAACAATTTACACAAGACACTGAGCAATTCCACAGGTTCGGAATATACTGAATTTTCTCTCTTTTATTTTTATCTATTTATGTTTACATCTGTGTGTGTTTCTGAGGAGAGAGAGTGTGTGTGTCTGTGTAAGAGAGAGTTGGCATCTTGTGAAACTGTGGAAGTCAGTTTCTAACACACAGGGTAGGGTTTGGGATAGAGCTAAGGTGGTCACGGCTGGAGAGGTGGCTCAAAGGTTACACGTGCACACTGCTCTTGCAGAGAACCAGAGTTCAGTTCCCAGCACCCACGCTGGGTAGCTCCTGTCTGCCTCCTGTGACTTCAGTTCTAGGGAATCTGATGGTCTGTCTCTTCTGGTTGCTATAGGCAACTAACATGCACATACCCCAAAACAGACACACACACACACACACACACACACACACACACACACACACACACACACACGCTGTGTAACACAAACAGAACCAAGAAGGCAGAGGCAAGCAGATCTCTGTGAGCTCAAGGCCAGCTTAGTCTACAGAGTGAATTCTCACACAGCAAGAGCTATATACACACTAAAATCCTGTCTAGAAAATTAATTAATTTTTAAACATTTAAAAATCTAAAAATCTTAGCTCAGTGGTAGAGCGCTTGCCTAGCAAGCACAAGGCCCTGGGTTCGGTCCTCAGCTCTGGAAAAAAACAAAAACAAAAATCGAAAAATCTAAAAATAAAAATGAAAAAAATCCAAGTTTTCAGTCTTGGTGTTCCGATCCTTGGCCTCTGTGGGTTTGTTGGTGGTGTTTGGTTTCTGATAGAGGTCTCGTGTGGCCACAGATCAGCTCGATGACTGAGCCTCCTGCCTCCCTTCCCAGCCTTTGTATCTGCAGTACTGGGGATGACAGTAGGGTCTCCTGAACCTCAGATGGGCTCTCACCTGGAGCTCCTTCCCAGCTCCCTACAAGCGGCAGCAACTGCAAGAACTGGGGACCCCTCCTGCACTCAGCTCAGCACCCTCTCAGATGTGCCAATCAAAAGACGCCAGCATGCTCTACATGCTGACTTCCGAGCTAGCCAAGGCTACCCAACAAGTCCTTATTCAGAGAGAAGAAAGAAAAGCTGGCTAGGGGGCTGGAGAGATGGCTCAGCGGTTTAGAGCACTGACTGTTCTTCCAGAGGTCCTGAGTTCAAATCCCAGCAACCACATGGTGGCTCACAACCATCTGTAATGGGATCTGATGCCCTCTTAAGTGTACTCACATACATAAAATAAATAAATCTTTAAAAAAAAAAAAAAAAGCTGGCTAGGATCACAGGTGTACACTATTGCTCCTATCTTACAGCAGGTGTGCACTAGTACTCCTATCTTACAGAAGGGCTTCCTTGTTAGCATCCTGGGTGTATGTGTGTTATGTATGTGGTCACACATATGTGGAGGTGTGTGTGTGTGTGTAAGCCTGGGTGGACAGGGAGTGCCTTCCTGAGTCTCTGTCCTATTTGTCTGGGGCTCATCTAGACGGGCCAGCCAGCCAGCCCTAGGACCCTCTGCCTCTACCCCACTAGCACGGGATCAGACACAGACATGCACCACCCCACTTTGCTTTTCCCATGGCTGCTAGAGATGCAGAACAGGCACTTTACTGACTGAGCCATCTCTCCAGATCAAGGGTTTTTCTTTTCTTAACTGCCTGAGAAAGAAAGCACAGAACCAGGCCGACCTGAGTCCAATTCACAGCCACCCCGCGCCACACCCACTCTCCCTGCAGACAGCAGGCTCCTGCTGGGATTTACTTATGGCAGCTGAACTGGAATACTATTGGCTTAGAACTATGACACGCCAAAGCAGGCTAGAGAATTTGAAAAACCAAGCATTGCAGTGCGCTCCTGTAATCACACAGGCATATGCACAAGCACACACAGAGAAATACACACACACACACACATACACACCAAGCATAGCAGTGCGCTCCTGTAATCACACAGGCATATGCACAAGCACACACAGAGAAATACACACACACACACACATACACACCAAGCATAGCAGTGCGCTCCTGTAATCACACAGGCATATGCACAAGCACACACAGAGAAATACACACACACACACACATACACACCAAGCATAGCAGTGCGCTCCTGTAATCACACAGGCATATGCACAAATGCACACACACACATGCAAACAGAGTCACCGGGTTGACTCAGGCACTGCCCCTGGGACACACTGATTCTAGTCTTCCACGTGGATCCTTCTCCATCCGAGCCCAAAGCTCTGCTTTCATCCCCGACCCCAGCTGTTCTCTTTCTTCACTGGACCCTAGGCTGTCACACTGAGAATTACCCCTGTGAACCACACACCTGTGATCCTACACTTAGGAGGATGAGTCAGGACTACAAAGTAAAGGCCGGCTTGGTCAGCAGTCCTCCCAACAAATCCAAACAGAAGATCTACCCTTATGATTTCCAACAACCTCCTCCCTCCTGAGTCCTCCTTCCAACCGCCAGGCAGTTCGCAGCCAGGCTTTGGTAGCCGGTTTGTCAGCATGACTTTGAACTGACAGTCTCTCTTCTTGGAGAGATGTCTTACTCGTACAGAGCTTGCCATACAAGCACTAACACCTGAGTTTGGATCCCCAGCACCCTTGTTAAAAAGCCTAGAGTGGCAGCCTGCAGCTGCAGTCCTAGCAATGGTGAGGTGGACACAGAAGGATCCCTGAAGATGCCCGGACAGTCAGCCTAAATCAGTGAGGTTCAAAGAGACCCTGTCTGAAAATATAAGGTGGAAGGGCTGGAGAGAGGATGGCTCAGCCATTAACTGAGCTCTTACAGGAGCCAGGTTCAGTTCTCAGCACCCACATGATGGTTCACAACCAGCATTAACTACTGTTAAAGTCCCAGGGGCTCAACTCTCTTCTGGCCTGTGGGCACTTTGTATACATGGTACACTTACATACACCAAGCAAACACTCAAACACACATTCACATAAAACAAAACAAAACAAAACCACTTGCTGGGTGTGCTGGCACACACCTCTAATCCCAGCACATGGGGGACAGAGGCAAAAGGATCTCTGTGAGTTAAAGGCCAGTCTGGTCTATATAATGAGATTCTGTCTCAAAAACAATTAATTAAAAAGTGCTTTTTAGGACTGGAGAGATGCCTCAGAGGTTAAGAGCACTGACTGCTCTTCCAAAGGTCCTGAGTTCAATTCTCAGCAACCACATGGTGGCTTACAACCATCTGTAATGGGATCCGATGCCCTCTTCTGGTGTGTCTGAAGACAGCTACAGTGTACTCACATAAATAAATAAATTTTTTATTTAAAACAATGCTTTCTAAGATAGAGTGCTTGTGAACACGAACACACACACACACACACACACACACACACGAGCCAGGCACAGCAATGTGGGTCTACTTAGGAGTCTGAGACAGAAAGACAGCTTGAGCCTGCTGGCTATGTTGCCCACTCAAGGAACAGAGGAGCTTTTGAATCAGGACTCCATAGGCCCACACGAGCAGACATGTCTATCTAATCCTTAGCATGGAGAAGTCATTGAGCCGGGCGTGGTGGCGCACACCTTTAGTCCCAGCACTCGGGAGGCAGAGGCAGGCGGATTTCTGAGTTCGAGGCCAGCCTGGTCTACAGAGTGAGTTCCAGGACAGCCAGGGCTACACAGAGAAACCCTGTCTCGAAAAAAACAAACAAAAACAAAAAAAAAAAAAAAAAAAAAAAGAGAAGTCATTGAGAGATACTAATACAGCAATACTAATACAGCAATACTATCCACAGGTGGCTACACAACTCCTCTACCACCTCACTCCTCTGTCATTAGTCTAGAGCTGGACCACACTCTCTTTCCTGTCAATCAAGGAAACACTTCTGAGTCCGGTTTTCTTCAAATGAAGAGAAGCTTCTAACAGACCCCAGACATGGTCCTGATACCCTGGAAAACACTTCTAAGACTCACTGGATAAATGCAAGGAAACTCCTAAGACTTAAAAGTGTGCCCAGAGACCAGCAAGACGGCTAAGTGAGCAAGAGAGCTTGCCTTGCAAACCCGATGACCTAAGTTCAAACCCTGGGATCCAAATAAAATGCTGGATGCAGTGACCCACATCTGCCATCCCAACAATGCTAGCACAAAGTGAGAGGAGGAGATGGGGGCATCAGTCAAAAGCTCACAAGTGTCAGCTACTCTGGAGTATACACGATCAAGAGAGATCCTGCCTCAACCAGGGGAAAGGCAGATGCAGAAGAGATAATTTAGTACTACTCTTTCGGGGGACCAGAGTTCGGTTCCCAGCACCCACACTGGGGAGGCTGATAACCACCTGTAACTCCAACAGCAGGTGCACATGATCCTCTGGTCTCCTCAGACACCTGCACTCATGTGCACATACCCACACACAGTTACACACACACACACACAAATATACACAAGCTGAAAGACAACAACCAACTCCTGAAAGTGGTCCTCTGGCTTCCATATGTACGCCATGACATGCACATGCCGGTGCTCACGCACACACACACTAATATGATAAACAGACGTACCCCCAGGTGCGAGTCCTAGGAAAGAACAAATATAACTCAAGATAGGGAGGAAGGCAACAGGGAAGCTGCCAGAGGCTTCCCTAACCTCCGCCACGGCCCCATACTGTTGTCTGCTGAGAAAATACTGCACACCCGGAACAAGACGCAGTGGGACTCTCCAGCTGACCTAAATCATAAAGCTCTGGGGTCAGTCCGACGTCCTATCACACTCCCGCCCATCACAAGTAGACTCCAGAAAGAAGTGGGCTGCACTTAAGCTGATAGGAAAAAAAGAAGAAGAAGAAGAAGAAGTCGGGGCTGGGAATGGGGACGAAGCCCTGGGTTCCACCCTTAGCTGCATATTAAACCCCGCATAATGATGCACACCTGTAACCCCAGATTTACAAAGGCTACAATAGAAAGATTGCTGTACGTTCAAAACCAGCCTGGGCTGCACACTGAACTCCAGGCCGGACTGGGCTACAGTGTAAAACAAACAAGAAAACACAAGCAGAAGGGACAACGTCCCATAGCTGCGAGAGCAGAGCCAACACACAAGGAGACGGGGGGGGGGGGGAAGGCCTGCAAACTCAGCAGGCCACGTGAAAGGGTCCATTCTGGCCATCGGGATTGTGAGCCTGGGGATAGATGGGGTCAGGAGAGGAGAGGGCCTGGGAGAAGGGTGGGAGAGGGCAAGGATGGGCCTCGGAATAAGGCCAGGGTCGGGATGGGAAGCCCAGAGGGGACTCCAGCCGCCGGGGCTGGAGGTGCAGGTCGTACCTCTCCGGAGCTAGCCGCCGGAGCTGCAGCCTCCCAGTCCCCCAGCCTGCCAGCGCAGGGATGCTCCAAGCCGGCGCGGCCCCAGCTCCACAGAGACCCCGGTAAGGGGCGTGGCTGCGGCGCACTCCTAGACGTACTTCCGCTTGCGCCCCGATGGACCCGGTGCGGTCGCCATATTGGGTGTGGCATAAAGTGCTATCAGGGTTCAGAGGCGTCCAGAAGGTCACGAGAGACCAAGTCTCTAAGCTACCTCCGCAGTTTCCTGCTGTCACACCAACGTGCGTCCTGCTCCAGACCTTTGCATTTGCCATTCGCGCTACACACTGCGCTCCAAGTCATCTGTCACAGCGCTCAGGTATCCTTTATAACCATAGCAACCTTCATGCGCACACGCTGCTGAATTTGCCCCTCATCCTGCGTTATAACTCTCAATAGCTCTCTGCACCGTCTGACTTGCTGTGCCTTTTTTGTTTCTTTTGAGACAAGGTCTCACTGTGTAGTCCTGGCTTTCCTGGGATTAGCTATTCCAGGCCGGCCTTGAAGTCACGGATATCCGCCTATCTCTGCATCCCGTCTATGCCTCGGCCACTGTTTATTTAGTGTATTTGAGTACACTGTAGCTGTCTTCAGACAAAATTGCTGGGAATTGAACTCAGGACCTCTGGAAGAGCAGTCAGTGCTCTTAACCGCTGAGCCATCTCTCCAGCCGCATCTCGTTTTGGTTTGTTTTGTTTTGTTTTGTTTTTTAACACTACTGAGGATTGAACCTAAGGCTTCATTTCATGCGTGCTAAGTAAGCGCCCTGCCTGTACCCCCGTAACTAAGCAGAGTCTGCCTGGGACTGTTCTTTGCATGTCATTACACTGAACAAATAAATATTTGTTGAATAAATGATTAATAAATGACTCATCAGGGAAAGGAGCTTGACTCTAACTATCTGAAGTGAGTTTGGTCCCAAGGACCCACACGCTGGCAGGAGAAAACCAACCCCTGGAAGCTGCCCTCTGATGTCTACGTCTGCACCTGGTCATGTGTACATGCTCTCGCCCAGTGTACACAGAGAAAGAGTCAAGAAGGAAGTGCAAGCCGGGCGTGGTGGCGCACGCCCTTAATCGCAGCACTCAGGAGGCAGAGGCAGGCAGATTTCTGAGTTCGAGGCCAGCCTGGTCTACAAAGTGAGTTCCAGGACAGCCAGAGCTATACAGAAAAACCCTGTCTCGGAAAAAAAAAAAAAAAAAAGAAAAAGAAAAAAAAGAAGGAAGTGCAGATGGTTTTAAAATTAATATAATAGTTTAATGGGAGCTGGGGATGTAGTTCAGTTGAGTATTTGTCTAGCAGGTACATAACCGGGGTTCCGTCCCCGACACTGTATAAACCAAACCAAACAGAAGCAATCTCAGAAATCAGAAAGTGGAGGCAGGAGGACCTGAAGGTCAAGGTTACCCTAGGCTATAAAGTGAGTTTGAAGCCAGCCTGGTCTACATAGTGTGCTTCAGGACAACTAAGGCTACAGGGGAACTAATACACCCTTCTTCCCTTGGGACACATAATTAAAATAATAATAATTATGAAAATTAATCAAATTATGAACACAGCAGGAAAGCTGGGTTTGAAGCCCCTGGTTAAACCCTCCAGTTTAGCATTGTCATCTACTACAGAGAAGAGAACACTGAGGAGGAAGCCACAGAAAGGGGTGGGCACGGGGGTGAGTTGGAGCCACTGATCGAGCCTGATCGCTCGATGTCAGCTGATTCTCACTGTGCCAGAAAAAGACTGCCACAGATGTACTTCTCATCCCATCTCCCACCACTACCATCAACACACAACAACTTCTTCCCTTTTTATTTTTAATTATATTTCTTATTTTACATTGTGTGTGTGGAGAGAGAGAGAGAGAGGTGTATAGGTGCATGTATCAGGAGGCACATGCAGACAGACGTTAGAGGACAGACCTAGGGAGTCAGTTTCCTCCTTCGGCAATGGTTTTTAGGCTGTTGTCAAGTCACTCGGCTTGCATGGGAGGTGTTCTTCCTCACTGAGCAATTTTGCAAACCCTTTCCAGATTTCTTTGAGCTATGGTATCATAAAGCTTAGACTGGCCTGAAGCTTCCTGTTTATTTCAGGCTGGTCTCCAACTCCAGCTCCTCCTGCCTCAGCTTTCCAAGTTCCCAGGTGCCGGTGTCACAGATGGGTGCCATCCAACGTGGAGGCGCATTCTGCAACAAAGGAAGCTAATCAGAAAAGGCTCCCAATGTGGGACTGGATTCCAACTCAAGGACATTCCAAGTCTGTGACCCACTACAAAGATATCGCCAGCTTGGGTGGAGACCGGTGATAGAAGTCTTCTCTTGAAGTAATTTACAAACCGGAAAAAAAGAAAGAGAGTTGGGCTGCCAAGGCGGCTCAGAACCCACATAAAAATAGAAAGAGAGGCCGAGGCCGGGCGTGGTGGCACATGCCTTTAATCCCAGCACTCAGGAGGCAGAGGCAGGCGGATTTCTGAGTTCCAGGCCAGCCTGGTCTACAGAGTGAGTTCCAGGACAGCCAGGGCTATACAGAGAAACCCTGTCTTGAAAAAAAACAAAAAAACAAAAAAACAAAAAAAAACCACAAAAAACAAAACAAAAAAAAAATAGAAAGAGAAAATAAAATTGTCCCCTGTCTTCACTTGCAAACAGTAGTTTGTCTCGAAGTGACTAAGGTAACACCATCTTGTCTGCCTCCATTTTGTATCTGCTTAGACACTTCTCAGCTCCATACTCCCCAACAGCCTGATTGGCTTTGGCTACATACATCTTTGGCATTTTCATGACCTCGAGCATGGTCCAGATGTATTAGCCCAAATAATTAATATTTATACAAACTAAACATAAAGAACCAAAAAGTCGCCGGGCATGGTGTCGCACGCCTTTAATCCCAGCACTCGGGAGGCAGAGGCAGGTGGATTTCTGAGTTTGAGGCCAGCCTGGTCTACAGAGTGAGTTCCAG
>NC_034612.1:33002288-33007259 GCF_900095145.1 Mus pahari
CCAAGGTCCAGCAATCAAAATTCATTATTTGGTTACAGTGACTAGAATATCTAATCAGGACTTCCCACCTCACCCCTTTTCTCCTTAAAAAGTCACTTTTCTTTGTCCAGTCCCAAGCTCCCCACCAACCCCACCCTGCCTTCCGGGTAATAAATTTTTGTGCTTAGAATTTGGTGTCTGGGTGTGTTCCCTGCCACTTCTCAGTAGATTGTTCTGAATTCAAGGCCAGCCTGGTCTACATAGTGAGTTTCAAGCCAGCCAAAGCTACAAAGTAAGACCCTGTCTCAAAAACAGATTTTTTAAAAAAATCACTTCCAGGACGAAGAGATTGCTCAGTATTTGAGAGAGTATGTGCTGAAGTTCCAGAGAACCTGAGTTTGGTTACCAGCACCTACAGTCACTACAGTCATGTGTAGCTCCAGCTCCAGAGGATCTGAGGTCCTTGGGCCCCTGCACGTGTCTGTGTCTAACCACACACAGACAAAGCATTCACGTGGGTATGGATGCCTTGCCTACGTGTGAATCTGTGTACCACATGCGTGTAGTGCCCCACTTAGGTCAGAGCATGGTGTCAGATCCCCTGGGACTGGAGTGCCAGACAGCTGTGACCCACCATGTGGGACTCAAACCTGAGCCACCTTCTGCAAAAGCAGCCCGTGCTCTTTCACTGCTGAACCATGGCTTCCAGCCCCAAGCCCAGACTCTCTTCACTCTGGTGACTAGTCACTGTCAGACCCTACAGTGGTCAGTTTCAGTCACCAGAAGTGTGCAAACCTACAGGGCTACCCCATCCAGGGGGACCCCAGTGCACCCTGCAACCTCTGCACTGGAGACAAGAAAGGCGTGAATGTAGACTCACTGTAACAAATGGAGCAGCCTGCATCCCCGTGCTGGCAGTGGAGGCGGCCGTGGGTGGGTGAGGCAGGCTTCACGGGGACTCTCAGTGCTTTCCCTTGGATCTCACCGTGTGCCTAAAAACTGCTTGAGGGAATATTTTTTGCCCTCAGTGCTGGGTACAGACTCGGGAGAACTCATATATGCTAGGGAAGTGCTTTGTCACTGAGCCACATACACAGTTAAATCTACTTTAAAAAAATCTGGGGGAGCTCAGATCCTGGGGTTCAGAAGGTGAATGGCCTAAGTATTCAATCTCAGGACCCCACATGATGGTAGGAGAGAACTGACTGCCACAATTGTCCTCTTACACACACACACACACACACACACACACCTGCTTACCTTCATATGTAAGCCCCCACACATAAAACAAATGAAAAAATTTTTAGACATGGGGCTTTTTCCTGGGTGTGATTGTGCATGCTTCTAATACTGTTGCTCAGGAGGCAGGCAGATCTCTCTCTCTGGGTTCGAGGTCGGCCTAAGTCTATGGGGTGAGTTCCAGGACAGCCAGGGCTACATAGAGAAAGAGAAACCCCGTCTTGAAAAAAAAATAAAATAAAAGTGTGTGGTGTGTGTGTGTGTGTGTGTGTGTGTGTGTGTGTGTGTGTGTGTGTGTGTGGTGTGTGTGTGTGTATGTGTGGTGTGTGTGTGTGTGTGTGTGTGTGTGTGGTGTGTGTGTGTGTATGTGTGGTGTGTGTGTGTGTGTGTGTGTGTGTGTGTGTGTGCAGGTTACTTGGGTGTCCTTCCTTTCCCCCGTGTTTGAGGCAGGCGCTCTGTTTGCTGCTGTGTGAGCCCTGACAGTGGGCCTGAGCATCAGGGGATTCTCCTGCCTCTACCTCCCATCCAGCGTGGGATTGCTGGGATTACAGGTGTTCGCTGTGACCGGCTTGATATCTCTCATGGTCGTGCACTGAACACTTTACCCACTAAGCTGTTTTCCCAGCCCCCCAGATGCCTTCTGTTGCATGCTTGCAATGCAGCCTGTGTGACTAAAGAACCACATTTAAATTTAAGTAGACTCAGTTCCCACATAGAACTGAGCTGAGCACCAAGAGTAACCTTCACTGGTGGGGGTGTGGCTCAGTGCTGGAATCCTCCAGCGAGGGGCCTGCTTGGTTCACATAGTTGACTTCACCTCCGTTTTTGTTTTTTTGTTTTTTTTTTTTCAAAACAGGGTTTCTGTAAAGCCCTGGCTGTCCTGGAACTCACTCTGTAGACCAGGCTGGCCTTGAACTCAGAAATCCGCCTGCCTCTACCTCCCAAGTGCTGGGATTAAAGGTGTGTGCCACCACACCCGGCCTGATCCTCCTTTCTATCTCCCACATACTGAAATGGCAGCCTTGTACCATCCTGACCCAAATCAGTCTCAGCTATGTGCTGAATTTACTATGAGCTTGGACTACATGAGACTTTCTAACACACATGCACACGCACGCACACACGTGCACATTTTGTTGGACAATAAGTGACAGTGAAGATCTAGTCCGTGGTGTAGACTGTAAACAGTTCCTGCCCTCTCTGTTGGGTCACTCCCAGCTGGTCAAATGTAGTGTGCACTGGGAGGGCCACCCTTCTACTCAGCCCCACCATTTGCCCTTCTTCTGTTGCTAAAGCGATGGATGCTCTCCCAGCCTGCCCTCCCTAGCCTGGCTTGTGTTGGGTTCTTGCCACAGTCACCGTGAGGCTGAGCAGATGCCTCTGTCATCTTTACGGGGCTCCATGAAGGAAGATCTGGAATCCCATCTGCATTGGCACAAGATTTGTGTGGCCTGTAGGAGGAGTGTGGGATTCAAGTATTCAAAGGTGAATATTAGGGTCAGAGCTGCCTCACGGAGGATCCAGTGACCTGAAAAAGCCAGAGCCAACTGGGGTAGAATCTGCGAAGGCGAAGCTGCCCTCTTGCAGATGGAGGAGGGAACACAGAACAGAAGCTGCCGATGATAGAACAAAATTTCACATTTCTGGAAAGCAAAGAATCAAGAGTGGGGGAAATGTTTGCTTATTAGACCACTCACCGGGACTTTCTTTGTTTTTGTTTTGAGACAATGTCCCCATGTAGCCCAGGCTGGCCTCTAATTCACTATGCAGCCAAGGATGACCTTGGATGGCTCCTGCTGGGAATCAAACCCAGGGCTTTGTGTATGCTAGGCAAAAACTCTGTAGCCTGAACTATAGTTATTGTTGTTATTGCTATAGTACTGGAGGTTTGGGGAAAGCATTCAGGAGCTGGAGGCAGGAGGATCAGGAAAGGGTTGAAGGTAGACTTCTCTGGGATGTGAGGTGTGAGGACCTGGTACTGATACAACCTCTAGTCAAAAAAAAAAAAAAAAAAAAAAAAAAAGCTATGCACAGTGACAGGCTTTGTTGGAGCCTGGCCTTGAATAGCCAGTTTGCCTGCTGGACCCAGGAGGAAAGGGGGCGGAGCCAGAGGCTGCACTGGATACTGTGAAGGCTACACTTGGGATTCCTTTAATGGCAAAGATGGAAGGCACATCAGCAGCTGCTGGCGTGTCCATTTCTCAACTGGTGACTTGGCAACCAACCTGTGCCCTGTTCTGTCCTATGAGGAGGTAGTGTTTTGTCTCCCAGCTTTGTCCCCAGTCAACCCTAGATTTCAACAGACACTTGCACTGTCTGCCCTGGTCTGTGTATTACCTGGGCCTCGATTACCTTTTCTCTTGTCTCTTTTGCAGCAAGGTCTCACTATGTAGTTCTGGCTGTTCTGGGACTTACTACATAGAGCAGGCTCACCTTGAACTCACATATCCACCTGCCTCTTCTCAAGTATTGGGACTAGAAGTGTACACTATCGTGCCCAGTCTGATGGGGGAAAAAAAAGAAAGAAATCACATTTCTTGGGTTTTGTTATCACCTGAGGTAGTTTGTCTAGGGTTGGCTTAAGGACTTTTATTTGAGGCAGTATCTCATTATCCCAGGCTGGTCTCAAACTCAGTATGTAGATAGGGATGGCCTTGTAACTCCTCCTGCATTCACCTCTGAAATACCAGATTTATGGATCATTAACCCAGGGACTCGCTTTGTAGTCCAAGCTGACCTCAGCCTCAGATAGGATGGCAGATATCCACATCTGGCCCTTGAACTTTGGCATCTACACTGAGACCACACCCCACAGGATTATGATCCAGTGCTCTTTAGCATGGCCTCTGCTCTCCCTGGATTTGGTCATGAACCTTAGCCTTTAACAGCTAAGCCCCAAACCTGATTGTGTATGCATTTGCCTTAAGGACTCATAATGCTCATTGTATAGTGATATTGGACACTTCCTGAAGGCAGGTGAACATCTGGTTTGGTTTGTGTTGCCCATGTAATTGGGTGGTTGAAGGGCAAGAAGTAGATTGAAGGATGGACTGATAGGTGATGACTAGGATTCTTAACCAACCGCAGTTAACCGCAGTCTTCTCTGCACGTGAACAGATGACCCAGGTCAGGGTTGGCATCACGACTGACAAGGGCTGGAGCTGTGTGCCATGTGGAAGGGACTTTTTTCCAGATGACCCTCTTCCTCCCTCTGACGTGATCCTTAGTCCTAGGTTCAACAGTACTAGGGAAAAGCTGCCCATCCCTGGAAGGAAGCCATAGGCTTCACACCTTCCTGGTGTCAGTCACAGCTCTGGATGAGAGAAAAGGGTGTGGACATCCCTTGTTTGAAGAAGGTGGCATTAATGCAGGCCAACTTGGCCTAGGTTTCCAGAGGGGTACCTTTCCAACTCTCCCTCAAGACAGAAGGTGGGTTATTTGTGGGACCTCACTAAAGGTCATAATCCTATAGCCCTCCCACTAGATACCATCAGGCAAGACCTGTAGGGTTCCACACCCACCCAACCTGCTCCCCACACCCAGCAAAACCACAGAGTCACAAGCTGTAAGGTGTGCACTTTTATTAAAATGGTCTCAAGTCAGTGTACAGGCCAGCCCTGGCTGCCACAACACCTCAACCCACTCCCAGGGAGACCAAAAGCCTTCATACATCAAGTTGGGGGGGACAAAAAAAGGGGGGCCACGATGGCTGACCATTCAGAAATTAAAAACAAAAATGAAGTATTAAGGCGG
>NC_034612.1:33007291-33010774 GCF_900095145.1 Mus pahari
TCACCTTCCCCGGGGTGGACTCAGGGCGTGGACTTGGCCATCCTCCTCTTAGGAGTGTGGGTGGCTTTTTGGGAGGGTGAGGGACTTCCTGTAACCACTTATTTCATGGATACTTGGAATGACTATTAAAAAAAGACAAAACCAAAAAAACAATGTACAATCAAAGTCCTCATCCACATTGTAGAACTTTGGGGGATGTTTGCTCCAACCAACTGCTGTCGCCTTCACCGTTCCAGTTTTTAAATCCTGAGTCAAAAGCGCCAAAACAAAAAAACCTTTTTTAAAAAAAAAAAAAAAATTAAAAAGTTAAAAAAAACAAAAAACAAAAACAAATAAAGCCATGCCAATGTTGTCTCTTATTTTTTTTTTCTGCGCAAGTTAGGTTTTGTCAAAGAAAGGGTGTAAAACGCCAGCTCAGTAACAGTCCGCCTAGAAGCACTTGCGGTGCACGATGGAGGGGCCGGACTCATCGTACTCCTGCTTGCTGATCCACATCTGCTGGAAGGTGGACAGGGAGGCCAGGATGGAGCCACCGATCCACACAGAGTACTTGCGCTCAGGAGGAGCAATGATCTAAAGAAAGCAAGACACAGTGAGTGATGGTGAGCTTTCTGGGTGCTGGGATTCCCCTCAAGAAGGTTGCTCTGCAACCATAGGGCCCACCCTCGCCAGGCTAAGGATGCTTAGCTCACCTTGATCTTCATGGTGCTAGGAGCCAGAGCAGTGATCTCCTTCTGCATCCTGTCAGCAATGCCTGGGTACATGGTGGTGCCACCAGACAGCACTGTGTTGGCATAGAGGTCTTTACGGATGTCAACGTCACACTTCATGATGGAATTGAATGTAGTTTCATGGATACCACAGGATTCCATACCTGAGAGAAAAAGTGACAGAAATCAGACTTTTATACTGTGGCCTCAAGAGTTGGTCACCTTTGATGGAGAAGGGCCTAGAGTACAACTCACCCAAGAAGGAAGGCTGGAAAAGAGCCTCAGGGCACCGGAAGCGCTCGTTGCCAATAGTGATGACCTGGCCGTCAGGCAGCTCATAGCTCTTCTCCAGGGAGGAAGAGGATGCGGCAGTGGCCATCTCCTGCTCGAAGTCTAGGGCAACATAGCACAGCTTCTCTTTGATGTCACGCACGATTTCCCTCTCAGCTGTGGTGGTGAAGCTGTAGCCACGCTCGGTCAGGATCTTCATGAGGTAGTCTGTCAGGTCCCGGCCAGCCAGGTCCAGACGCAGGATGGCATGAGGGAGAGCATAGCCCTCGTAGATGGGCACAGTGTGGGTGACCCCGTCTCCGGAGTCCATCACAATGCCAGTGGTACGACCAGAGGCATACAGGGACAGCACAGCCTGGATGGCTACGTACATGGCTGGGGTGTTGAAGGTCTCAAACATGATCTGTAGAGAAATACATCATGTTGTCAAGTTCCTAAAGCCACAATAAACACTCAGAGCAGGTGAAACTATATGGATAGATCTGAGACATGCAAAGAGTGCAAGAACACAGCTAAGTTCAGTGTGCTGGGAGTCTCAGGACAGGGGTTCCACTTAGACCTACTGTGCATCTAGTCAATACACACTCCAAGGCCACTTATCACCAGCCTCATTAGCTTTGTCACACGAGCCATTGTTAGTACCTAAACCCACAGCACTGTAGGGTTTAACACCTAATCAGAAAGGCAAGCGAGAGAAAAAAGACCTCGTCTGGGAAAGAGCAGAAACTGCAAAGATCCAAGGGAGACTCAGCTCATAGAAGAGAGTCCTATGGGAGAATGGCAGAAGAAAGACAATTGAGAAAGGGCGTGGCTGAGATGCTGGCCAAAGACAAGGGTCACCCGGGATACTGACCTGGGTCATCTTTTCACGGTTGGCCTTAGGGTTCAGGGGGGCCTCGGTGAGCAGCACAGGGTGCTCCTCAGGGGCCACACGCAGCTCATTGTAGAAGGTGTGGTGCCAGATCTTCTCCATGTCNTCCCAGTTGGTGACAATGCCGTGTTCAATGGGGTACTTCAGGGTCAGGATGCCTCTCTTGCTCTGGGCCTCGTCGCCCACGTAGGAGTCCTTCTGACCCATACCCACCATCACACCCTGCGGAGGGGAACAGCCTTCTTAGCACGGGCATCAACCCCCAAGAAAACCCCAGGCTTGCCACTTCCCAAGTAATAGGTCACTTACCTGGTGCCTAGGGCGGCCCACGATGGAGGGGAAGACGGCCCGGGGTGCATCATCTCCCGCGAAGCCGGCTTTGCACATGCCGGAGCCGTTGTCGACGACGAGCGCAGCGATATCGTCATCCATGGCGAACTATCAAGGCACAAAAGAAGGCTACGGTCACCTCCCGTCCGCCAAGAGCAGCCGCTGCCGCCCTGCCCACTTCCGGCAAGCCGCGGCCTCGAGCCGCCAGGGGGCGCGCGCCCAAGCTCAGGGGACAAAGGAAGCGCAGGCCGGCCGCATTATTACCATAAAAGGCAAACGCTGGCCCGGAGGCGGACCCACGGCAGGAAGCCAGACCTCCGCCCCCTCCCCAAACGGGCGCAGGCTCCGCCTACACTGCGCCGACGGGCGGCTAGTGCGCGCGCGGGAGGCGACCACACCCAGCAGGAAGCGCTAACAGGCGCCCGTGCCGCTGTGACCCCGCCCCTTCCGGACAACGGCCCCGCCCTCGCCCAACCCCGGGCAGCCGCGCTCCTAGCCTCAGTACGCACGCGCAGCTCTAACTCGGAAGAGGGGGAGAGGAAGAGCTCCCTCCCCAGCGCGCACGCGCCTCGGTGCCCAGTGATGGAGAGCGCACGCGCAGTGGCATCCCAGCCCCCACCCGGCCGAGCCGGCCCCGCCGCACCCGCCCGCCCGCCCGCCAAGCCTAACAGGCAAACCGGTTTGGACAAAGACCCATAGGCCATCGAGGCGTGATCGTTAGCGTCTGGTTCCCTATACTGTGTTCCCTCAAGGTGGACCTATGCGGCTTTAACACCCGCAAGCCGCACCGGCTCATCAAGTGCCCACACCGCGACCCTAGCGTGTCCCCAAGCCCCGCGCACCGAGCGGGAGCGGGCCCACGAGTGTCTACACCGCGGGAATGCGGCTGCAAAGAGTCTACACCCTAGGCGTGAAGTTGGCTCTGCCGGTGTCCGCTCCGCGGCCCGGCACCACCCTCCGCCCGTCCACGGTGTCGGTCCTGGGTGTCCCTCAGGACCCTGCAGCCATCTACTACCCACGAGAGAGCGGAGGCCCGCTGGGGCCGGCGTCCCTGCTTACCTGGTGGCGGGTGTGGACCGGCGACGGAGGAGCTGCAAGGAGGCTACGCTCGCGGGTGGACGCGGACTCGACAGTGGCTGCGCGTTGCGCCGCCGGGTTTTATAGGACGCCACAGCGGCCACTCGAGCCATAAAAGGCAACTTTCGGAACGGCGGGCGCTGATTGGCTCCGCGTCGCTCACTCACCGGCCTCGCCGCACAGTGCAGCATTTTTTTTTTTTTT
>NC_034612.1:33010914-33019455 GCF_900095145.1 Mus pahari
AAAAAAAAAAAAAGAGAGAGCGAGAGGGAAAGCGAGATTGAGGAAGAGGATGAAGAGTTTTGGCGATGGGTGCTGGCTCCGTAGGCCCAGATGTACAAGAATAGCCTCCGCCCTTGTGGACACTGCCCCATTCAATGTTTCGGTTACTAGGCCTGCATTCTGGGGGTCACCCACCCACCCCGGGACCCTCTGGGTGTGGATGTCACGTGAATATCGAGCACTTAAGTGGGCGAGGGTCAGCATGGAGGCCCGGACTTTATTTGTGTGGCCTCTTGTTTGAGGAACACGCGGGGCCTGGATTGAATGGACAGAGAGTCACTCCCCCTTGCTAGCAATAGCTGGAAAGCCAGATCCGGGGGCCCTTCTGCTGCGGTTCTAATTTGCTAGGTGTGTTGGGGTACAGCTTGGAAGCAGAACTCTGGTTGGAGAGGTTTTCATGGATCTTGACCACTTAAGAGACTCAAGGCCATTCTCCCAAGGATAGGGCAAGCCCCAGTGGTCCAATAACTGGTGGTGTTGCAAGAAGATGCCTCCAGATATCCCCTGCCCCGGATCTAGAAAGGAACTGTGCTCAATAGAACAAGCAAAACTTCTCATGGAGTCAGGCACTTTTGGAGGACTGCCTGATCACACCCAGGCAAGACTAAGCCTGGGCCGTTAGCTAGTGTCTCTGGGTGACTGCCAGACATCGCTGGGCTGGGGCCCACCATCTATCCTCTATTTATTATGTGCAGCCACAGCTGAGTTGTGCACTAGTCCATCTGCCAGCCGTGGGGACTCTGGGAGTGACAAACTGCTCAGGGAAAAGTTGGTGGTCACCGGAGCCCCAAATCCTCCAGAGAGAAGAAGCCGCTGTTCTCACCGAAGTAGGAGAGTTCTACTCAGCAAGCCAGCTCTTCGGCTGAGAGCTCCACACAGGGTCGGGGTTGAGGGCCAGATCCCTCAGCTTAGCTTAGAAGGACACACATTTTCTGGGAGAGAGTGACAGAAAGCTGGCTTTAGGCAAGAAGGGTGCTTCAGCTGAGGTGCTCTGGGCCTGCCCAGCCTCAGTGCACGCATAGTAGGTGTTCACTGCCTCACAAAGTGTAGGTGTTGAAACCAAGGAAGGCTTCATCCATATATGGACGACAGTGGCCAGCTTCCTCGTTCTAGGCTGGTGGCAGGGCATTTTGAAGTTGCAGAGGCCTTGTCTGGAAAGGGTGACCATCACCCCAGCATGTGCTGTGTACTGGAAACACACCCCTAGGTTCAGAGCTACTTTATCTTTCCCACAAAAAAAAAAAAAAAAATTTGACAAAAGTCTTCCGCAGTCACCAACCCTGAGAGAACTTTCCCAGGCAGTCCCCTCCCTGCCTCCGGGGGACGGGACTGCCCTGGCCCTGGCCTTGTATCTCTCAGTTGCTCAGGCAGTTTGCCAGCTGCCTGAGGACCTGCCAGTCCTGCAAGTCACAGGTGGGGGTGGGGCAGGGCAAATGCTGCCTGTCAATAAGGAGAGCCCAGAGTGTTCCCAGGAGAACCCTCGTGGGGTGCAATGGAGAAAGATGCCATCGACCATCAAGGGTGCAGGATGTGGAGGGAGCCTCTTGGGTGACACCAGAAGGCTTTACTAGGTTGGAGCAGACCAGATTCCCAGGCAGTACCTGTGTTGCCACTTTGTCACTTTTCAGTCCTGGGACTGGTCAAGGGGCAGGCACCTCAGCTCCACCCGACCTCTGAAACAATTCTGGTCTGTCTTGTCTGCAATGATCATTTTCTAGTGTTCTCTTTCACATGCTTGGTAGCCTAGGCTGGTCTCAGATGTGATATGTAGTGCCGTATAGGCTTGAACTGATCCTCCTTACTTTACATCCCAAGGGTTGTGATCACAGGCATGTATCACCATGCCCAGCTTCTTTGTTTGGAACAGTGGCTCCCTATGTAGCCCAGGCTGGCCTCAAACTCCTGCTTTTCCTGCTTCAGCTTCCTGTGTGCTTATGAAGACAGTCACAGCGCCCATTCAGGCTAGTCTCAATAACTCAGCACCTCCCCCAGCCCCGACAACATAAAACAAGCCAGCCCTTTGAGGGGCTCCATCACCCCCCACTTCCTTCCACACACACACACACACACACACACACACACACACACACACACACGCACACTGAGGGGCTCTGTTCTGTGGAATGAATGAGCGAATGAACGTCTGGGTGTCCACAGTCCTGACAAAGGAGAGGCCCCCCTGAGAAGCCAGCGGAGGTGGAGGGGGCCTCAGCTGTTAAGTTTGGGGTGCAGACAGGAGTGGGAAAGCCCAGAGAACAGGGTGGGGGTGGGGAAAAGAGGAAGTGGAGGAAGGGGAAGGCAGAGGAAGTGAGGCCGGTCTTCTCCAGAGAACTTTGCCCTCACAAAGAGCTGTCACTGTTATGTCAGGCACCCAGCTGGCAGCCACAGCCTGGCCCAGGGCGTGCATGGGTGACACCTGTAGCTTTAGTGCATTTCCCCCCACAAGGGTCCCCTTCCCTGCAAAGCCTTGGGACAAGAGAATATTTACAACCTAATTCAAGGCCCACTCTCTGATCCTCCTCTCAGAAGCCATATGTCACTTCTCCTGGGGACATTCAAGCCCAGCTGGCCAGGAAGACCCTAAGCTGCACATTTTCAAGTGAGAAATTGAGGAAGAGGGAGAACTTCCTGTTACACTAGCAAAAGCTCTGTCCAAGAGGGCGGGTCCCTACAGACAGCAGGATGTCAGTAAGGCACTAAATGAATGAGGGCGGGCCTGGAACCTTCCAGAAAACATACTCCCTTTTTACAGATTCAGAAACTGAGATGGGCCCGACAGAGTGCCCAGTGCTTTAAAATCCAGCCATAAAGCCTCTGTACTCAGGGGCCCCTGAGCTAAGAGCCTGCCCTCTGCCTCACAGGGCCCCTCCCTGGGTAAAGTGGCCTCTGGAATGTCCCCGGGGACTAGGTCCAAGGACTGCTCCAAAGTTGGAATTCCTGGCCCCACACCCTCCTTAGTACATATTTCTATCTCCCAGCATTCGATGAGGGCAAGCCAAAGGCCCTGGTCATACGTAGGGTACCACGGGAAAAGTCTACTGGATGCCTGCTTGCAGGGCCACTTCACCCATGCTCTGATAACCCTGACTCCCGCAGGGCTTTTCCCTACGGGAGGTTTGTCCAGGAGTGTGGGTTCTTCCAGCTGATTAACTTCTCAGCCTTTGGGACCAGCTTCAGGCTGCCCTCTCCAGGCCCAGAGAGCAAGTGATCAGGGACGATGACCCAGAAAAGGAATAGCCTGGGGCCAAAGCAGATGGCCCTTTCCTCCCAGACAGCCGAGGAGTTACTCGGTCACCATACCTGCTGCCCGCCTACTCGGCAGCCAAAAGGCAGGAGTACGGTCCATCAGGCTTTGCTCTGAGCAGTGGGAGTAAAGTGGAGCAAGCATGCGCCTTGAGATAGCCCGAAAAGAGCGGTCACTGGTTCCGGGAAGGAAGCAAAAGATTTACTCGGGGAAATCTTTTTTATCTGAGTTAGGTAGCTCAGTGGACAAAGGTGCTTGCTTCCTTACTGAGTTTAACCTCTGGAAACCACATGGTGGAAGGAGAGAACCAGCTCAGTCAGCGGCCCTCTGACCTCCACATTAAAATCACACCATGCATTCCCCACCACACCCACCCACACCCACACACAAATAAATGTAGGGGTTTTGTTTATTTGTTTTTTGTTGTTCTTGTGTGTGTGTGTTTGAGACTTTTTTGGGGAAAGGGGAGTTTGCCTCCCTCCCCATTTTTGAAGATTTATTTATTTTATACATATGAACACACTGTCATGTCTTCAGACAGAAGAGGGCATCGGATCCCATTACAGATGGCTGTGAGCCACCACGTGGTTGCTGGGAATTGAACTCAGGACCTGAGAAGAGCAGTCAGTGCTCTTAACCACTGAGCCATCTCTCCAGCCCTAAGATGGAGGGTTTCTTTATGTGGCCTTGGCTATCCTGGAACTAGCTCTGTAGATCAGACTAGCCTTGCATTCAAGAAGACCACGCTGGCAGGGCGTGGTGGCACATGCACTCGGGGGGCAGAGGCAGGCGGATTTCTGAGTTCGAGGCCAGCCTGGTCTACAGAATGAGTTCCAGGACAGCCAGGGCTATACAGAGAAACCCTGTCTCAAAAAAAAAAAAAAAAAAAAAAAACCGACCATCCTGCTTCTGCTCCCTGACTGTTGGGATCAAAGGTGTGCGCCACCATTGCCCAACCTAAAGTATTTTAAAAGGTTTATGTATTACTTCCACTTACGTGTGCCTATGTGTGCCTGCAGGAGTTTATGCATAGCACATGAATGCAGACGCCAAACTGTTGAAACCCACCTCATGAGGATGCTGGGAACGGAATTCAGGTCCTCTGCAAGAGCAGTAAGTGTTCCTAACCACCGAGGCATCTAACCTCTGACCTAGAACTCTTGATCCCCAGCATCATGGGGAACGGTACCACACACACTCAGTTTACACAGTGATGCATTCTGAGAGTGTGTAGAGGGGGCTGTGTGCATGTGACAGCTGGAAGAGTCGGGTCTCTTCACCTTGTGGGTCACCAGGGATCGTCAGGCTTGGTGGTAAGCTTCCTTACCCACTGAGACATCTCACTGGCCCGTGTTTGTTCATCGGTTTTTCTTTAAGGCAAGTTCTCGGTAGCCCAGCCTGGCCTCAAATCCAAGGCTAAGCACTTAGGTTAGAAGCACGCTCCACTGAAATGGGTGAACTTATTAGAGTTCTTGGGAGAATTTTGAAAAATCCTTTTAAAAACTACCTTCTGCCTTGGCCCTCTAGGGCACCAGGAAAAACTGTCCCACCCTTCTGGGGAGTTCCCAGACTTTCAAATTCAGAGTGATTTATTCAGAAACAGAAGAGAAACCTCCAGGTCTTCCCCTTCACACACATCAGCAGAGGCCTTCCTGCTTGTCCTAGGGCAAGCAGGACTCATGTTCCTTGCTTCCAGATGAAAATGCTACCCGATTCTCAGTGGGAAGGCAGTGAGGACTAAAGGGAGGCTAGGGTATGGACTGATCCCTGGGTCCAAATGAACAGCCTGCAAGGGAGTGGCCACCGGCTCTCTGTCACCCAGAGGCTGACCTTGCACTCTGCTAGTTGTCTAGGTAGACCAGAGCATTATGGGGTGACAATGAGCTGGCTCATTGTCCAGCTAGTTCAGATAGTCAGTCAAGGTGATCACCAGTTCAAGGTCTGCCAAGGGTATATAAAGAACTTGTCTCAGAGAGTTTGAAGAAATTACTCAGTGGTAGGGCATTTGTCTAGAATCCTCCTGGGGTGGGGGGCTGGGGTGTGGCTCAGTGTAGAGCACCTGCTTAGGTCCTTACAGTGAGGAGCTGGAGGTGTGGCTCAACAAAATGCAGTCCCTAATTCCTGATGGGTATTGTGGTGCACATGTTTCATCCCAGCACTTGGGAGGCAGAGGCAGGCAGATCTCTGACTTTCAAGGCCAGCCTGGTCTACAGAGTGAGTTTTAGAACAGCCAGAGTAACATAGAGCAACCCTGTCTCAAACAAAGGAAAAAAGAGTGGCCCCTGACGCATCCAAAACCCTGGATTCCATCCCCACCCAGTGCAATAAACAATAAAACAGGTAGACAGTCCAGAGTGTATAGGAAGCCAAGATCTAAAGGTCAGGCCAGTGCTGGGTCATGTGGTCAGTGTGAGGGGCTTGTCCCCTTGCTAGTAGAGAGGACTTAGCTTTAACAACCAGTGTGGCAGTGTACGCCTTTAACCCCAGCACTCTGGAGGCAGAGGCAGGTGGTCCTCTGTGAGTTCGAGGCCAGCTTGTTCCAGGACAGCTGGAGCTACACAGTGAGAACCTGTCTCTAAAACCCATTAGATAAATAAGTAGATACAAACTGAGCCTGCCCCAGCTTTTGGAAATGCCCCTGTAAGTAGGGAAGTAGTCACCTAGGGGTGCCTGCCTTGGAGGAAGTGGAATTGGGAGGGAGACTTGGGTAGGTGCGTCTGGCCACAGATGACTCATAGACTGAGCCCTAGGGGTCAGCCTGTGCCTTCCCTCCTGGCCTACCCAGCCTACTGAGAGCCTACAGGGCACTGGGAGCTACCCCTAATTTGCCACACCCCTACCCAGTCAGCTGGAATCTCCCCGTTCCTTAGATGAGCAACCGAGATAGTATCAGACCAAATATGGTGGCATGGGTCTATCACTCCAGCTCTTCCAGAGACTGAGGCACGATGACTGGAAGAACGGGAGGTTAGACTATTTAAAAAAATAAATAAATAAATAAATAAATGACCATAGTGATGCACATCTCTAACCCCAGCACCTAGGAGGCAGAGACAAGTAGATTCTATGAGGTTGAAGCCAGCCTATCTAGTGAATTCCAGGCTAGCCTAAGTTACATAGTAAGACCCTGTCTCAAAATAAATAAATAAATAAATAAATAAATAAATAAATAAATAAATAGAAATAAACATTCGAAAGGACTGGTTTTGTTCTCAGTTGTCCAGCAGAACTGAGTGGTAAGACCTTATTCCTGAAGACACACTGGTCTTTGGTTTCAGAGCCTAGAAAAATCCCCCTGGAACTGATCTGAAAGATCCCTGTCTGCTGGCTAACTTTCATGGCGCTGGAAGGTGCTATCTATGTAGGCCGCATACCTATGTGTATACCCCTACCTATGTGGGGTAGGGGTGAGCACCGGTGGTACTGCCCACCAGTGAAGCCAGCTTGCTGCAACGGTGGCCTGCCAAAGATCTGTTCTTGGTGGAGCATTGGCATGAAGGCTAGGGCCGTAACCACTGCTTTCTGATTGGATTTCAAACCAGCAAGCAGTGTAGGCATAAACTGTAAACCTTGTCAAAGGCCCATGGCTCTGAAGATCACAGGCCCTAGGGAGGAATCTACCTACTGTTGTTTTACTAAAGAATATATTGTCAAGATCCCTTCCGAATATTTATGCTTACCCCCATACATTGACGTTGCTCCTAACTGTTGACCAGAAAAACCTCTTTCTCAAGGAGTCAGCTGTGAACACACTCATGCATCTAAGACTAATGCTAAGAACAAGTAAGCATTAAGTACTGAACCCTAAACGGGTCATCAAGGGCTGGAGAGATGGCTCAGAGATTGAGCCCTGGCTGGTCTTCCAAAGGATCCAGGTTCAATTCCCAGCACAACCTGTCTGTAATTCCAGTCCCAGGGGACCTGACACCCTCACACAGACATACATAGAGGCAGAACACCAGTGCACATAGAATAAAAATAAATAGTAAGGTATTTTTAAAAATTAGTCATCTATATCAAATTCCCACCCCACCCTCTTTTTTGTTGTTGTTGTTGTTTGGTTTTTCGAGACAGGGTTTCTCTGTGTAGCCCTGGCTGTCCTGGAACTCACTTTGTAGACCAGGCTGGCCTCGAACTCAGAAATCCACCTGCCTCTGCCTCCCAAGTACTGGGATTAAAGGCGTGCACCAGCACTGCCTGACTCATCCCACCTTCTAAAAGTCAGAGAACATACCAGAAAAAAGGAGAAGAAAAAAATGTAAGAGCTGGAGGATGCAGAGGAATCTTCTGGAATAATACTGTTTGGAGACCTGATGTGGCCCATTAGCTAGAGCGACTGGGACAGAAGCAGCCAACAAGATGTCCCAGAAGGATGCATGGTTGAGTGGGACACACCCTGAGTCCCAGGACTTAGGAGGCAGAGGCAGGCAGATCTCCGTGAATTCCAGGCCAGCAAGGACTACATGAAACCTTGTCTCAAAACCAACACAAGGGTGGGGATGGGAACCAGGAGGTGGGGGGTGGCTGGGAATGGGTCAGATACCTAGGGGAAATGGTAGGGGAAGGTAAGGGACTCCTGAGGGGAGCTGCAGGGAAAAGTTGAGGTGCACGTGATCAAAATACATTGTTGACATGTATGAAATTTTCTACATTTTATACATGGGTGTGGTGGCATACAATATATTATATTGTATTCTATTTCATTAAAATAATAAGGGGCCAGAGAGGTGACAGAGGTTAAGAGCATTTGTTGCTCTCGTAGAGAGGGCCAGAGTTCAGGTCCCAGCATCTGTAACTCCAATTCCAGGGGATCTGATGCCCAGTCTGCACTAGGCACATGCACAGTATACACACATAGATGTGTAGGCAAAGTATTCCTATACATAAAATGAATAAATCTTTTTAAAAATGTTAAGTATGTACATAAATAAAAAGGGCTGGTAAACCAGTCATGTTGGTTCAGTCTTGTAATCCAGTCACTTGGAATGAATGACAATGTAGGGTTGCCAGGGACCAATGAGATTAGGCTGTGAGTTTCAGGCCAAGCTGGGCTGCAGACACAGACACCTCTCAAAAACAAACAAACCAACGAGGGCTGGGAAGTGGCTCAGCTGGCAGAGTGCTTGCATAAGGTCCACAAGGCTCCGAGTTCCTTCCTCGATTTCATGTAGGAGAGGCGTGGCGGTGCAGGCTGCATTCTCACTCAGGAGGCAGAGGCAGAGGCAGAGGCAGAGGCAGAGGCAGAGGCAGAGGCAGAG
>NC_034612.1:33020051-33042626 GCF_900095145.1 Mus pahari
GGTTAGAACAAAGTCATCTTCAACTACATAGCAGGTTCCAGCCCAGTCCGGACATCTCCTTTCAGATAAATGAATATGTCAACAACAGAGAGTACGGTGGGGCCAGCCGGGTGGCCCGGTGGCTTTAAGTCCTCATTCGGCAAATCTGGCAACCTGTGTTTGCTAGCCTGAAGTCACAGCAGAGGCAGAGAACCAACCGATTTCTGAAAGCTGTCCTCCTACCCCTGCGGGCTTGCCATGACAGGTCCACGGTCACGCACCCATCACACACGCTATTAATACAATCTTACATTTAAACCTAAAAAAAAAAAAAAAAATCAGTGAGGCACATTCTCACTGTGTAGACTTAGCCAGCCTGGAACTCTGTGTGTAGACCAGACAAGCCTTGAACTCAGAGATCTGCCTGCCTCTTCCCATTGTGTGCTGTGATTAAAGGCCTGTGCTACTCATGTCTGGCTTAGAAAACAAAAACTTAAGGTGGTAGGGATGTTGTTCAGTGGTAGAGCACGCACCTAGCATATAAGAGCCCTGTGTTTAAATCCTCATGTGCCACATGAGATCCTGTGACAAAAAACCAGTAGCAACAACAACAACAAAAATGGAAACAGGATCAACAAGATGGCTGATACCCAGTCTTGATACCAAACTTGAAGACCTGAGTTCAATCCCCCCAGTCCCTCAATCTGTCTTCTCACCTGTATTCATACACTATGGCTATTTCAAGTATACACACCATAAATAAATGTAACTTTAAAAAACAACAACAACAACAACAACAACAACAACAAAAAGGCAAAGGGGCTGAGAGATGGCTCAGTGGTTAAGAGCACAGGCTGCTCTTCCACAGGACTGGTTTTCATTCTTAGCTCCGACATGTAGCTCAAAATTGTCTGTAACTCCAGTCCTAGGGAGATCCAACACCTTCTAGCCTCCAAGGATACCAGGCACACATGTGACACACAGACATACATACCATACCCATGCACACAGAATAAAACAACTCCTTAAAAAAAGCCACGGAGGTAGCGCATACTTTTAATCGCAGCACTCTGAAGCTAGAGACAAAGGCAGTAGATGTCTGTGAGTTCAAGGCCAGCCTGCTCTACAGAGTAAGTTCCAGGACAGCCAGGGCTACACAGAGAAACCCTATCTCACCCCCTCCCTCCAAAAAAGACAGGAAAAGAAAGTCAAAAAAAATAAAATACACAGGTACACAGCACAATCTTACTATTACCAGAATATTCCAAAACATAATTGTCTGGGGCGTAGCATGGTACCATAGCAAGCCTTTGGGTCTTTCACAGAGTCCCGGATTTTGGGGTGCCACTGTTTTTGAGGCCCAGTTCAATGGGCACACAGAGGCTCAGCAGGCACTGGCTCCTGTAGCCACAGGACCTGGGCCTGGCCCAAGTTTGGAAACCCGATCAGCCACAGGCAGGTCACCTTGTAACAAGGCCTTTCCCAGCCAGAAATCTCAGCCTGCTCCTGGGCTAGCCAGGAACTGGAGCCATCTGATGGATAGCAGGCCTGGCCCAGCTGTCTCGGCTTCCTGTGGGGGACATCTGGGACCTCCATGCTACATACACTGCCCACAGGAGAACCACAACCACACACTGCTTAGTAGGGCCCAGGCTTGACTTTTCTGGGGTGTGTTTGTCTTTGCTCTTTTGAGACAAAGTCTCCCTGTTTAGTCCTGGATGGCCTGGGATTCACTATGTAGACCAGGCTGGCCTCAAATTCGCAGAGGTCTGCTTGGCTATGCCTCCCCAGTGCTGAGATTAAAGGATCATATGAGTAGCAGAGGCATGAGACATAAATGCACCTGAGGCTGGGGACCACAGAGGGACCACGCTGGGAAGAGTCCAGACCCACATTGGACTTTGTGGCAAGCCAGCTTCCGTCAGTACTAGAGGCCAAAAGCCCAGAAGAGCCGGGCGCCCAGGAGCGCACCTCTTACCTCTGTCCACTTTAAGGTTCCATTGAGCAGTCCACAATGGATCCTGGCCACCATGACATGTGCACCATGTCGGGTTTGTGTCAAGAAAGCTTCAGCTGTGTCACCCACTGATGTCACCTGGGTCTGGATGTCCTTGGGAAGTGACTCCACCTCTGTGAGCCCACAAGGATCTGTAAGAATCTATTGGGGGGGGGGGCGTGTCATGGTGTTTCATCACAGCCCCTGCAGAGAGCCCAGGAGAGGCCATTGGTGAAAGTGCAGCCCAGTTGCAGCAAGAGACTCCCCGCATTTCAGAGATGCCAGTGCCATGCGATGAGCACCAAGAACAGCAGTGGCCGGGGAGTGGAAGACAAGCTGTGTGTGCTGCGGAGGAGGCGCCCGAAGATCAGGACCGACCCCAGACGTTGGACGGTTATTTCCATGCTGGGATCTGGTCTTGCTTTGATCTGATTGTGTCTGTGCCCTGGTTCTTCCCTCTTGAAGTAAGGAAGCATTTGACTTTTATTTTATTTTTATTGGAGCCCACAGTAGAAACACTGGAACTTTTAAATGAAATTTTGGAGTTTTACAGACATGATTTTTCCCCCCATCTTACATGCATTGGTGTTTTGCCTGCATGTACACTCTGTGAGAGGATGTCACATCTTGGAGTTACAGACAGTTGTGAGCTGCCATGTCAGTGCTGGGATTTGAACCTGGGTCCTCTGGAAGAGCAGTCAGTGCTCTTTACCACTGAACCATCTCTCTAGTCCCTGGACTTTGGATTTTTTTCAGAGGCCTAATTTTTTTTTAGATTGCTTTTTGTTGGTTTGTTGTTTTTTGTTTTGTTGTGTTTTGTGACAGGTTGCTTCTGTAGCCCTGGTTTTCCTGGAACTCACTCCATAGAGCAGACTGGCCTCAACTCAAGAGGCTTGCCTGCCTCTGCCTCCAGAGTGCTTAGCTGATCTTTCACCAATGGCCTCTCCTGCAGGGGCTGTGATGAAACACCATGACCCCCCCCCAATAGATTCTTACAGATCCTTGTGGGCTCACAGAGGTGGAGTCACTTCCCAAGGACATCCAGACCCAGGTGACATCAGTGGGTGACACAGCTGAATCTTTCTTGACACAAATCCGACATGGTGCACAGGAGGAAAGGCCAGGATCCACCGTGGACTGCTCAAGGGAACCTCAAAGTGGACGGAGGTAAAAGGTGTGCTCCTGGGCGCCCAGCTCTTCTGGATCCCTGGGTGATCTCAGAAGGTGAAGGTTTTGGCCCCTGGTACAGTGTGAATCGAGGGTTAAAACTATGCACCACCACCACCAGAGAATGAAGTTTCCCCTGTGCCCCCCCCAATGAAGTTTTAAAGCATTTTAATTGATAAGACTGTGGGACTTGTGAAGTTGTAAATGTTTTACCGGTTAACCTGGTAAACAGTGTAAACATTTAACAGTTTAAAATGTTTTACATTGTGATGTCATATTAATGTGTGGTCATGGGGATGAACAAGAAGACAACGGCGTGACTTAACAGTGACCCAGGGACGAGGGGGATGCTGTGCTGTGTAGATTTATACAGTTGACCTGATACATGCTTATGTAGAGAGGAGGGAACATCAGTTGATGAACTTCTCCAGAAGACCCAGCTGGAGGCCAGCCCATGGAGCAGTTTCTTAATTAGCGATGGTGGGGGGGGCTGGTGAGATGGCTCAGTGGGTAAGAGCACCCGACTGCTCTTCCAAAGGTCCTGAGTTCAAATCCTAGCAACCACATGGTGGCTCACAACCATCTGTAATGAGATCTGACTCTCTCTTCTGGTGTGTCTGAAGACAGCTACAGTGTACTTAAATATAATAAATAAATAAATAAATCTTTAAAAAAAAAAAAATTAGCGATGGTGGGTGGTGCCTCCCTGAGGTGGTGGTCCAGGCTGAGCAAACCATGGGGAGCCAGCCACTGCCTCCAGGTCCCTGCCGTGTTTGACTTTCTCTCCTGATTTCTTCCAGTGACAGACTACGATTCAGAAGCATAAGCCAAATAAACCCTTTCCTCCCCAACTTGATTTCGGTCATGGTGCTCATCACAGCAATAGGAAGCCCCGCGGAGATCCTGCCATGCCATGGCTTGGTGGTTAAGAGCCCTGGCCAAAGCCGGGAGTGGTGGCGCACGCCTTTAATCCCAGCACTTCAGAGGCAGAGGCTGGCGGATTTCTGAGTTCAAGGCCAGCCTGGTCTACAGAGTTAGTTCCAGGACAGCCAAGGCTATACAGAGAAACCCTGTCTCGAAAAAAAATAAATAAATAAAAATAAAATAAATAAATAAATAAATAAATAAAACCACACTCATATTATATTATATATGTATTGTATTATATATATTAAAAGCAGAACTACTAATAGGAGAAATGATTGTATATGTAAAACAAATAGATATAAGCTCCTTTGTCCTTCTTGTGTTTTCAGAACTGAAGCTGCTGCTGAGGTGGTCCCACCCAGCCCAGCCAACTGTAGGCCTCCCCATTGGCCAGGTGGTGACTTTTGTCTTTTTTATTTATTTTATGTTTTGGTTTGGAAACAGAGGAAGGAAAGGAGGGAGGAAAGGAGGGAGGGAGGAAGGGAGGGAGGGAGGGAGACAAGGAAGGAAGGAAGGAAGGAAGGAAGGAAGGAAGGAAGGAAGGAAGGAAGGAAGACGGAAGGAAAGGAAAGAAAAGGAAAGGAGATAGGGAAGACGGGGAAGGGCTGTCCTGACTCAGTACTGTATCAAAAGTGGGGGGGCAGGGACATTGTGTGTTAACTGTCTGGGGAGGTGTCCCTGTCCAGGAGGGTGTGACACCGTCCTGGCAAGGAGCGTGTCTGACACAGGGATGGGGAGGCAAGGCCTGAGCTAGCTTGGTGCTTACACCACATAGCGGATATTGGCAGCTGGGAGCAGGGGTGTGTCACAGGAAGTCCTGAGCTTCGTGAGCAGCTTGTGACTCACCCACAGTACTCCCAGTTCAGACTCCCGCCTCGCTCTCCAGAGGCCCCCAGGGGAAGCAATGAGGTCCGATATCTCAGAATGCGGGAGGGGCCAGCCCTGACTGTGCGGCAGGGAGGGGGACTTGTCGAAGGTCAAGAGTCTTTGGGGTGGGTTCTGTCGTCTGCATAGCAGTCCACCAAGGAGTGGTTTTGGAGGAGGGGTGGACAGAAGGGCATGTTGGGGAACTGCTAGTTCTTGATGTAGGAAGTAGCCAGAGAGGCTTTCCTAAGGTGACCTGGGCTCCATGCTATTGTGTTGACCAACTCCCAGGCCGTCCATATCCACCTGAGAAAGAACCCAGGCAAGTGAGGGCTGGGTCCACTGTAAGTATTTGTTGGGGAGTCTTCTTAGCATTGCCTGTTCATCCCCTTCTGATACTGATAATTCTGGGGCACGGCTTGGGAAAGGAAGGTCAAAGGGACATTATATTCTTGGCTCTAAGGGGACCTGCTGGACCTCAAATTGAGATTCCACTTTCTGACAGGGAAGTGGAGGCTCCCATGCCTTCACTCAGCCTGGTTTCTGAATATTGTAGGGGTAAGAGTGAAGTGGGGCTGGAGAGATGGCTCCGCAGCGCAAGCTGGAGGACCAGGGTTCGATTCCCAGCACCACCATGGCAGCTCACAAACCCTCTGTAACTCGGGCTCCAAGGGATCAGACAGCCTCCTCTGGCCTCTGTCAAGCACCAACCATGCAAGCAAGCTGGGCACTGACACCCATATGCACAAAATTACAAATTTGAAAACAAGCCAGGCACACACGCCTTTAGACCCAGCACTCGGGAGGCAGAGGCAGGTAGATCTCTGTCAGTTCGGGGCCAGTGTGGTCTCCAGAGTGAGTTCCAGGGCAGCCAGGTCTACACAGAGAGACCCTGTCTTGGGAAAAAAAATGAAAACAAGAGGAGAGGGTCTCCTGGGGTTGGACAGGAATTAATGTGTGGACCAGTGCCGGGGGAATGTGACAGAGGGCAGAGTGTGTGCCCAACAGCCGGTCGCCCTGTGTGTAAGCTCCAAACCGGTGTGGCAACACAAACTCGAAGGTTAGAGTTACCTCCTTGGGGAAGTAGAGGCAGGAGGAACGAAAGTTTCAGGTCACTTTTGAGTCCATAGAGAGTCTGAGGCTAGCCTGGGCTACATGAAACCTTGGCTCAAAACTAAAATAAAGCTGGGTGTGATGGCGCATGCCTTTAATTCCAGCACTTTGGAGGCAGAGGCAGGCAAATTTCTGAGTTCGAGGCCAGCCTGGTCTACAAAGTGAGTTCCAGGACAGCCAGGGCTACACAGAGAAACCCTGTCTTGAAAAACAAAACAAAACAAAACAAACAAACAAACAAACAAAAAAACCCAAAACCTAAAATAAAAAACTTGGTGGAAACTGGGGACCATGCCCCAGAACAGAGAACAGAGGGGAGACAGGATGACAAGAAGGCTCACTAACTAAGAGCACTTGCCTCAAAGCCTGATGACCTGAGTTTTGTGGCCCCGGGGTATACAGAGGGAGAGACTTCAAAATAGGACCTCCACACATATACATTGGCATCCAGAACCCACAAACGTATGCCTATAAGATAGACTGTCCCCCAGGGCTACCCAGCGGAATGTAGCTTTCGAACTCAGCCAGGAGGTGAAAAAGTGCTGTAGCGGCCTAGAGATTTGCTGATGTCCCCAAACGCCGGGGACAATGTTGCTTCTCTGTATTGGGATGTCTGGGGCTCTCTGCATCTGGGACTTTGTTCTAAAAGGGCAATAAGGAAGCCACTGAGAGTGTGTGACAGGGAAAGGCTGAGCCAGCATTCCAGAATACAGGTAACTTGATAAAAAGCCCTAAGGGACAGGACTGCTCTGTGGGTAAAGGCACTCGCTTGCTGCCAAGCCTGACGACCTGAGCTGGGTCTCCAGAACCCACGTGGTGGAAGGAGAGAACCCAAGTCTGCAAGCTGTCCTCTGTCTTCTACACATATGTCGGGGCATGCACGAGCTCATGCCCACAATAATCAATACGTAACTAGGTAAGCGTGATAGACAGACCTAGTAGGACTGCGAATTAAACTCACGTAGAGCCCAGACTTAGTGTGGGGTGAGCCTGGGTTTGCAAAATTTACATGATCAACATAATAATGAGCGGAAGAAGATTAATAGCGCTGAAGGGATCTCAAAAAACTTGAGTTTTTAAAAAATAGGATGGGCTGGAGAGACATCTCAGGAGTTAAGAGCATTTATTGTATCTCTGCAGAGGACCTGGGTTCAATTCCCACTACCCACATGGTGGTTCACAACCATTCATAGTGTTCCTGGGGAATCTGACGCCCCCTTCTGATTTGCATGGACACCAAAGCATGCTTACAGGCAAAACACTCCCACAGAAAATAAAGTGAATAAATCGAACAAAAAGTTTTTTAAAAAATATGCACTTATTTCATCTTGTATGTATGTATGTATGTATGTATGTATGTATGTATGTATGTTGTGTGTTGGAGTGTATGTATGTGCACCACATGTATGCAGGAACCCACAGGTGAGATGAGGTGTCAGTTTCCTGGAACTGGAATTACAGGCAGATGTGAACAGCCATGTGGATTCTTGGAACCCAACCCAGGTCCTCTGCAAGAGTCATAGTAAATGGCTTCCAACTGATGAGCCCCAGGAAACCTTGGATTTTCCAGTGCTTTGTGATTTGAAATAGTATCCATGGAAACGTCAGAGGTAGGCAGCCAGCGTACAAGTAATCCAGAGTTGTGGGTGCCTTGCTCCAGTATGGAGATCTAGGACTTCTCCTGGGTTCCTGGGGGCTGGGTGAGGCTGTGCTCACTTGGATGAAACGGGGAGGCACTGAGTCTAACCTGATGTTGCTGTCTCTTGGCAGCTGGCCAGAGACCTTTGAGGGTTGTTAAGGGCTGGGCCTGGAAGCCAAGCCTGTCATTCCAGCTACAAGGGAGACTGAGGCAGGAAGATCAAAAGTTCAAAGCTACACAGTGAGTCCCAGGCCAGTCTCAAAATTAGAAGTAAAAAGAGGGCTGGGCGTGGCTCAGTGGTAGAGCCCCTGCCTAGAATCCCCCAGTGAGGGGCTGGGGTGTGGCTCAGTGGTAGAACAACTCCAGCCTAGAATCCCCCAGTGAGGGACTGGAGTGTGGCTCAGTGGTAGAGCCCCTGCCTAGAATCCCCCAGTGAGGGGCTNGGGGCGTGGCTCAGTGGTAGAGCCCCTGCCTAGAATCCCCCAGTGAGGGGCTGGGGGCGTGGCTCAGAGGTAGAACGACTCCAGCCTAGAATCCCCCAGTGAGGGACTGGAGTGTGGCTCAGTGGTAGAGCCCCTGCCTAGTCTTTCTTCGTTCCTGGATTCCATCCCCAAAGCTGTCAGCAAAACCTCAGAAATGTTAAGCAGTTTGATTGCTGCTCTTTCCTGGGAGGGGCTCAGGCCTTCTGCCTGGAAGGCAGGGTAAAGAAAGGGGGGAAAGGGTGTTCAGGGGTCACCAGATGAGCTAAATTTCCGGGTTAGGTGATAGATAATCCACACCCAGAGACCCCTGAGCCCAGGGCAGAGAGTGAAGGGTAAAGTGCGGGTACAAGGTGGCCTCGGCCTCTGCCTGCCAGCCAAGGACTGCAGGTAACCTACACTGTGATAGTCACCCTTCCCCGAGGGTGCGCCAGGTGCGGCGCCAGCCTCAGGCTGAGCTCTCTGCTTCTCTCTCTTCCCTCTCCCCACCCCCTCCCCACCCCAGCCATCAGGCCCTGCGGGCAGAAAGCAGATATTTGCTAAGAGTCTCAGAAAAGTCAGGCACAGATTTTGTTTTGTTTTGTTTTGTTTTCCCGCGTAGTCAAATGCTGAGGCAGGAGAATAACTGGGAGTTAAAGTCTAACTGGAATTACCAAGTGAGTTCCAGATCAGACAAGAATACAGAGAACCGGTCTCAAGAAAGGAACTACAATGCAGAATAAATTTAGTTAAGCTAGGCAGGGCTGCAGGAGCCTGTGTCCCAGGGTGCTGGAGATGAGGTCGGTCGCTTCTGCCACACTGAAGTCAAATAGTGGACTGCATGAGACCCTGTCTCAAAAACAAAACCAAAGAGCAAAAGAGGCTCTTGGGAGACACCTTGATGAGTAAGTCCTTGTTGAGTGGCCATAAGGACCTGTGGTTGTCCCCTCTGTACCTGTAACCCTAGCGCTGGGGTCAGCTAGGAAGATCAGCATTCACCTACACACAGCAAGTTCCAGGACAGCCAGGGCTACACAGAGAAACCCTGTCTCGAAAACCAAAATGAAAGGGGTGGGGGGAGCATTGTGCCCCCAGTTCCAACATTCCCGAGGCTGAAGCAGAGGGTCAGAAAAGCCAGCCTTGGCTTGATAGCAAGTTGGAAGTCAACATGGGCTACAAGAGATTCTGTCTCTCCAACACAGTTCCAGCGGCCACACCACACTGAGTGGGCTGAGACTAGACTGTGGAGGGGGCAGATGAGCCCTGGGTAACACGGCAGCAGTAGTGAAGCCAGCCCAGGGTCCTCGGGCAGCTTTGAGATAGTAGCTTCTGGATGTCGGAGCAGCCTGGGATCTCGGGTGTAGTTCCGTGTCCAGGCAGAGAGGTGCTGGCTATCTCTTGGCCATTGTGACTGGCTATCCATGAGTGCCCATCCAGGGAATACTCAGGACAGTAATGTCAGGGACTCGTGCCCCATGCTTCAGGGACAGGACCACCGCGCCCCTCCTCCGGAGCCTGAATTCTGAGGCTGAGGTCCTGGGTCTCAGATGGCACTCCCCAGGGTGATGGGTGACAGGGGAGCTGGGTGGCAAGGAGGACTCTTGATGGGGGTCAAGGAGAGTCCTGAGGCTGGCAGGGGGTGCACGGAAGAACTCCAGTAAAGGGGGTTCTCCATATTTTCTCTTGGGACAGAGTCATATTAAGTGGCCTGGGCCTGCTTTGAACTGTCAAGCCTCCTGCTTCCCTAACTGAGATAACAGACGTTGGCTACCAGGGTGTTTGTCTGTTTGTCGGCAGTGCTATTCTCTTTGAAAGGTTTAGGTTGGGACTCACAGGCTCCCTGTCACAGGGCTTTGGGGCAGGTGACTGCATCTTATCAGATGGTTATCCCACCGACTCATGCGGGCCTGCCTGCCTCGGCGCCTTCTGAGAATCCCATAGCTCTCTATCTCAGCTGGAGATAAGGCAGCAGCCCCCCTGCCTGTCCCTGTCCAGCACAGCCTGGCCCAGGCTCCCTGCAGGCCCAAGCCAGTTCCTACCCCACCCCCTCAGCTAGCCCAGCCCACTTGGCCCAACTTCCTCTCCTTAAAAGGCTAAATTCTGGAGGAGAGCAGGGAGGGGGCGTGGGAGCCTCAGCGCAGCTGTCCCCTCTACCCTTAGGGAGCAGTGGACCAACCTGGGGAAACAGGATGCAGCCCAGCACCTGGGGTTCATGAGATCCCTGTCTGGGCCCCCACTACAGGCTCCTGCACAGGACCTTGAGGTCATCTCTCGCTTTCTCCTCTCTTGTTCCAAAATTGGGCAGGAAATACTGCCTAGAGCCCCAGGGTGGCCAGACCTGGTCTGTGGATTTGTGGCAATTAGGGTGTCATAGGCAAAAGATGCCCTGGGGCCCCAAGGGGCTACCTTGGGCTAGCTCTCTCTCTCTCTCTCTCTCTCTCTCTCTCTCTCTCTCTCTCTCGGTCTCTGTCTCTCTCTGTGTCTCTCCCTGCTGAAGATTAAACCCAGGGTCTTTAACATTCTAGTCAAGAGCTCTATCACACTGAGCAACATCCCGCCAGCCTCTCTTCCCTTTTTCTCTCAGGACAGAATCACACTAAGTTGCCAGGGTTGGCTTTAACTTCCAGTCCTCTTATCTCCGTAGCAACTGAGATGACGGGCTCATGCCACCAGGATCAACTGGGAGTTTGTTGTTCTTCTCTGTTTTTGTTTGTTTGTTTGAATGGAGATCTAGCCATGTAGCCCTGGCTAGCCAGGGACTTGCTGCATAGATCAGGCTCCTCCCCAAATCGCTGTGCCGCCCATGGCTCTGCCTCCTAAGTGCCCTGTCTACAGGAGAGGGCCACCATATCTGGCTTCCATTAGTGTTTCTTGAAACAAGTCTTTCTCTAAATAAGACTGACCTCAAATTCACCCTGCAGTCCGAGCTGGCCTCGAACTTGTAGCATTCCTGCTTTCGCCTCTCCAGTGCTGGGATTACAAGTAAGTCACCGCACCCAACTTTTGTCTACAGCTTCAGTATCCCCGTTTTTCAGCGGGGATGCTTCTTGCCAAGGTTCAAACTCCAAGTCTCCTTTGAGAAGCCTACTCCTCCAGGACAATAGAGACAGCAAGGCCGGGATAAAAACTTGGAAGCTCATCACACAAAGTTCCAGTGTGCTCCGATGGTGCCCCTGTACTAGTACTTGGAAGGCCAAAGCCAAAGCGGGTCACCAGTTCTAGGACAGTCTGGTCAACTTAGCAGCATGGCTCTGCCTCCCCCCCCCAAAAAAAAAAAAAAGTAAAGAGGGTCGGAGGGTGGAGGACATAGCTCCCTCGGAAGAGCACTGGTCAAGCAGGCATGAGATGTGGGACTCAGACCCTCAGCACAGTGTAGCGTAAACCGGATGTGACGTGCCTGTCAATAATGCCAGCACTTGGGAGGTGAAGGCAGAAGGACCAGAAATTAGTGGTCATCCTTGCCTCCATAGGGAGGTCGACGGTAGCCTGGGCTCTGTGAAACCCAATCTCAAAAACAAATGACTGATAGGGGCTGGAGAGATGGCTCAATGGTTAGGAGTACTTGCTGATCTTGCAGGGGACCTTGTTTGTCTCCTAGCACCCATGTCTGGCTCCCAACTGCCTGTGACTCTAATTCCAGGGGAATCCCATGTGTCTGGCCCCCAAGGGCACCAACAGTTACATGCACATACCCACATACAAACACACACTCATACGCATAGTCCAACATAAAATGAATTGCCAGATGTGCGCCACCACTCCATGCCACATGCTTTCTACAGATCTCTGAGTTCTAGGCCAGCCAGGTCTACACAATAAGACCCTAGATCACCCTGAAACCACCAAATAAGTAAACCAATCAATCAATCAATCTTAGCTGGTGTGTGTGTGTGTGTGTGTGTGTGTGTGGCACAGGGCTTTAATCCCAGCACTCAGGGAGACAGAGGCAGACAGATCTCTGTGAGTTCAAAGCTAACCAAGAATATACAGTGAGACTTTGTCAATAATAATAATAATAATAATAATAATAATAATAATAATAATAATGCCGGGCGGTGGTGGCACACACCTTTAATCCCAGCACTCAGGAGGCAGAGGCAGGTGGATTTCTGAGTTCGAGGCCAGCCTGGTCTACAAAGTGAGTTTCAGGACAGCCAGGGCTACACAGAGAAACCCTGTCTCAAAAAAAAACAAGGGTTGGTGAGATGGCTCAGTGGGTAAGAGCACCCGACTGCTCTTCCGAAGGTCTGAAGTTCAAATCCCAGCAACCACATGGTGCTCATAACCATCCGTAACGAGATATGACGCCCTCTTCTGGAGTATCTGAAGACAGCTACAGTGTACTTACATATAATAAATAAATAAATCTTTAAAAAAAAACAAAGCAAAATAATAATAATAAAATAAAAAGAATGACATGCAAATAGCTGTTGTTGGTTCTTTTGGTTTTGAGAGAGCGTTTCAGTAGGTAGCTCTGGCTGTCCTGGAACTCACTATGACCAGGCTGGCTTCGAACTCACAGAGATTTGCCTGCCAATGCCTCTCCAGTTGCTGGATGGTCCGTATCACCATGCCAGGACATAAATAGTATTTTTAAAAAAGAAGAAAAGAAAAAGGAAGGCTGTGGCTACAGCTCAGTGGAATGTTCTAGGACCCGGGTTCAATTCTCTAAAGAAACTCTGCCCTGCCTCCCTCCCCACCCTCCTTGGGAATCTCAGTCATCCAGCCGGGCCAAGGGGCTGGAGAGCTGGGGCCCTTGGCTGTCCTTTGGCTACAAGCACTAGGCAGGCCCCTGGGCCGCTCTCCATCTAAGCTCAGGGCCTCAGTTTCCCTTTCTGTTCTTCAAGGAGGGCGGGGCCTGGCCAGCTGACGGGGGAGAGCGGTGCACAGCTGGGTTGTAGTGGGAGCTGGGGTTTGGCAGGGTTGGGGGGCTGGAGTGTCCCCTCCCTCTGATCCCCGCCTGCGGCCGCTGCCCACGAGTCGTCCATAAAAGGCAAGGAGCGCAGGTCGCGCCAAACTTAGTCATGCGGCGGCGGCCGGCGGCTGCCCGCGCGACTTCCTCCGCCGACTTCCCGTTTCGAGAGCGGAGCCCGCAGGGGATGCGAGGTGTGGTCCTGCCTTTCGAAATGGCCCCGATTCCCCTAAGGGGACCCGCGATGCCGGAGCCCCTGTCCTGCAGAGGGGACCGCTGAGGGTCCGCGGGCACACACCCGAGCTTGTGTTTGAGAAAGCGGGGAGGGGGTGGGGTTCGGGGGGGCAGGGAGTCGCACTCTGTATAGCCCAGGCTAGCCTGCCTCAGCCTCGGAGTGCTGGGATCTCGAGAGCAAGCCATTATTACTCTGGGCTTAGGAATGCATGAAGGGCTTCCAGAAGGCGCAGCTGTTACCGTGAAGCGGGAAGGGAGCTTGGATAAGGGAGGTTTAGGAGAGCTTTGTTTGTTGGTGGTGGAGCTGGTAGCTCATCCGTGCTAGCCCAGGGCTCCCCATCTGAATGTTCTAGACTGTATTTCTTTGAAATAAGATCTTGTGCAGGTCAGGCTGGTCTTGAACTCTTGTTTTTTTGTTTGTTTGTTTTGTTTTTGAGACAGGGTTTCACTATGTAACATTGACTGGTTTAGAACTCACTCTATAAACCAGGCTGGCTTCAAACTCATAGAAACCTACCTGTTCTTGGAGTGCTGGCATAAACAGTATACAGTTTGGCCTTGAAGTCATTCTCCAGGCTCCACCTTCCAAGGCAGCAGGCCTCTGGCTGCCTCTGCCTCCCAAGTGCTGGCATTAAAGCTCTGCTCCATAATGCACAACTTATTTCTTATTTCCCTTCTTTCTTTTTCTTTTTTTGGTTTATTCGAGACAGGGTTTCTCTGTGTAGCCCTGGCTGTCCTGGAACTCACTCTGTAGACCAGGCTGGCCTCGAACTCAGAAATCCACCTGCCTCTGCCTCCCAAGTGCTGGGATTAAAGGTGTGTTTGGATTTGGGGTTTTTAAAAAATATATTCATTTTTACGGGCATGAGTGTTTTGTCTATATGAGTGTCTGTGTACCAGGTGCCTACGGTGCCTGTGAGGCCAGAAGAAGGCACCAGAGCTGGAGCTACAGACAGTTGTGAGCCACCATGTGGATGCTGGGAATTGAATCCTGTCGGTGATTTTCCCCGGGGAAGGAACAGTTGGTCTGTGGGCACCATGCTTGTATTCCTTCAGGCACTTTCCCATAGATTGCGAATGTCTTACCTGGTGTGGCGGGCAGTGCAGCTCTATAATCTTAGCACTGGGGAGGCGGAGGGGCAGGAGGATCAAGAATTCAAAGCCCTTCAAGTTCCAAGCCAGCCAAGGCAACAATGAGACCCTGCCTCAAGAAAAGATACTTTGTAGAAACACGGAGGCAAAATGGCTGTCCCGAACTGAGTGAACTGAAACCAATCTCTCTAGAGCAGTGGTTCTCAACCTTCCTAATGCTGTGACCTTTTAATGTGGTTCCCCATGTGGCGGTGACCCCCCACCCATAAAGTTATTTGGTTGCTACTTCATAACTGTAGTTTTGCTACTGTTACAAATCGTAATGTAAGAATCTGATGTGACCCACACGGTGAACCTCCCCCTTCTCCCCCCTCCCCCCCTAGGGGTTGTGATGAAACTATGACACACAGACTGAGGCATGAGTCCCACGTACACAGTAGGTGCTCAACAAAGGAGTCCGCTGTATTGAGCGTCCTTCGCCTCAGCCTCTCTGGGAGATGGGAAGACTAAGCTGGGAGGGATCAGCTCACTGTGGCTAATTCATGGTTAGCTGTAAAGGCTTATGTTTCTAAGGAATGGGGCCAGCCAGTCCCAAGGCCCGGTCTCTAGTCCTGTCCTGTCCTGTCCTGTCCCTTAGCCTGGGGTCACTCCAGGTAAGGCTCAAGGCCAGCACACTTAGCAGGACCCAGTTGGGCAGGTCACTTAGACTCCAATTCCAGGTGGCCGGAACCACAGCTGCCTGTTTGGGCAGTGAGGACATCTGGGGGCAGGTGCAGAGCTCACAGAACCCCTGAGGTAGAGAGGAGAGTGTAGGCTGATGAAAGGACTACAGAGACTGAGGGCAAAGAGGACAGGCCTGGTGGCTCATGCCTGGGATGCCAGGACTCAGGTGGCTAAGGCCAGAGGCCAGAAAGTTCCAGGCCAGGGCCATCAAGATGGCTTAGGGAGTGTTTGCGGTGTAAGCCTGAAGACCCAACTAAGTTCAGTGGCCAGAACCCATGGCAGAAGAGAAGCAAATAGTCTTCCAGAGTTTCTCTGACCTCCACGTGTGTGAATCAAAATTGAGACAGGGTCTCACTGTGTATCCCAGGCTAGCTTGGAGCTCAAAGAGCTCTCTCCTGTCACTCACTGCCTTTACCTCCCAAATCCCAAGTGCTGGGATCAAAGTTGTCTGCCAGTATGTCTGCCTGTAGTGGGACACGATCAAGGGTGGCCTGGTCTACATAGCAAATTCCAGGATAGCCAGAGCTTCACACCGAGACTCTGTCTTGAAACCGAACAAACAGAACAAAAAGAAAGAAATTGATCCTGCGGTCCTCTTGTGCGTGTGTCCGACGCTATACCCAAATTCTCCAGGGGAGATTCCCCATGACCCCTCATAGTTTCTTTTTCTTTCTTCCTTCCTAAATTTCATTTTTATTTCCACACGTATACACGGATGCTTGCTTGCATGTATATCTAAGCACCGGATGTTTGCCTGGTGCCCCTGAGGGTCAGAAAAGGGCACTAGCTCTCCTGGAACTGCAGTTACGTGTAGTTGTGAGCACCCGTGTGGGTTCTGAGAATTAAACCCGGGTCCCCTGGAAGAGCAGCCAAGGCTGTTAACCACTGAGCCATCTATCTCTCCAGCTCTTGAGTCTTCCCCCAAGCGCAGGGAGGTTTAAACAACTTGGCCAGAATGAACTAAGAGTGATGGGGGGTGGGGTGCTCAAGAGGAGGGTGACTGGAGTGGGGCAGCTGCGGCTCTGTCTGGTAGGAGCAGAAAGGAAAGGGGGGAGGTCCTGTGAGGGACGAAGCAGAGTTAGTACAAAAACTGGAGCGGTCCAGTCAGGGTGAGACTAGCAGGCCAGAGGCCTCTCTCTGGTGCCACTTAGTGGCGAAACCTTATTTCTTGTCCTATTCCCCTTTATCCCCAAGGTACACTGGTGAGGGCCGACTTCTCAGCCACAGGCATCGAGGACCAGGCTTGGTGGCTCACCCAGCACTTGGGAAGATGAGAGACAAGGATCACTGTGATTTCAAGACCAGCCTGGGCTACATAGTAAGTCCAGGATAGCCTGAATTCTTCTTAATAAACAAAACATAGAGCTGGGCGGTGGTGGTGCACGCCTTTAATCCCAGCACTCGGGAGGTAGAGGCAGGCAGATCTCTGAGTTCGAGGCCAGCCTGGTCTATAGAGTGAGTTCCAGGACAGCCTGGGCTACACAGAGAAACCCTGTCTCGAAAAAACAACAACAAAAAAAGAAATCTCCCTGGGGACTGGAGAGATGGCTCAGTGGTTAAGAGCACTGGCTGCTCTTCCAGAGATTCTGAGTTCAATTCCCAGCAACCACATGGTGGCTCACAACCATCTATAATGGGATCTGATGCCCTCTTCTGACATTCGGGTATACATGCAGATAGAACACTCATATATGTAAAATAAATAAATAAATCTTTTTTTTTTTTAAGATTTATTTATTTATTATATGTAAGTACACTGTAGCTGTCTTCAGACATTCCAGAAGAGGGAGTCAGATCTTGTTACGGGTGGTTATGAGCCACCATGTGGTTGCTGGGATTTGAACTCGGGACCTTCAGAAGAGCAGTCAGGTGCTCTTACCCACTGAGCCATCTCACCAGCCCATAAATAAATCTTTTAAAAAATCAGACTGAATTGTTTTCACACGCCGGAGTCCCATAAAAAATTAATTAATTTTTTTTTTAAAAAGAAAAGGATGAAATCTGGCTGTGGTGGCTCACGCTCTTAATCCCAGTGTTTGGGAGGCAGAGGGAGGCACATCTCTGAGTTCGAGGCCAAGGCCAGCCTGGTTGATAGAGTAAGTTCCCGGACAGCCAGGGCTACAGAGAAACTGTCTCAAAAAGCAAAAACAAAACAAAACAAACAAACAAACAGAAAATACAGGGTCGGTCTGGAGAGATGGCTCAGTGGTTAAGAGTGCCGACTACTCTGAAGGTCGCGAGTTCAAATCCTAGCAACCACATGATGGCTCACAACTATCCATAATGAGATTTGATGCCCTCTTGTGGTGTGTCTGAAGACAGCTACAGTGTACTTACACAAAATAAATAAATAAATTAAAAAAGAAAAAAAAATAAAAAAGAAAATACAGGATCTAACCACGTAGCCTTGGCTGTCCTGAAACTCTCCATGTGAAATGGGCCCTTCATCCCCTCTGCCTTTCAGGTGCTGACATTCCATGTGCACCCCCACCCCTGGCTACTGTTTAATTTCCTTTTTTTTTTTTAAAGCCAGGGTCTCTATTTAGCCCTGACTGATGTGGGCCAGGTTCTCTCACCCTCAGATCTCTTCCTGCTCCTGCCTTCCTAATGCTGTGCCACCATGCCTGGCTTATTTATTTTTTATTATTTCTTATTTAGTCATTTTGCATTTTTGAGACAGATTCTCACGTAACCCAGGCTAGCCTGGAGCTTGCTGCGTAGCTGAGGCTGGGCTCGCACTTTTCATCCTCCTGCCTCTTCTTCTCCAGTGCTGGGATGACAGGCGTGCACCAGCTCCTTCAGGCAAGACTATGCACTGTTTGCTTTGAGATAGGGTCTTACAATGTAGCCCAGGTTGGTATGGAACTTGAGATGTAAACTGGGCTGGCCTTGAACTCACAAAGATTTGCCTGCCTCTGTCTCCCACAGTGCTGGGATTAAAGGTCTGTGCCACCATGCCCGGCATTATTATTAATTTGTGTTTCAAAGCATGCTTCTGTGAAGGGGTTCTCTTGGTGACCCATAGGAAGGTCCGCCACAGCCAGGTTGAGCTCTGGTGCCTCCTACTGGCAAACACTAACAGGAAGCTGGCTGCCAGGGACTCTGGGAGATGTAGTTTATAGTTGCATCCTGTGGTCCAGAGGAGACTAGTGGATCTGAAGCTAGGAGCCAATAGCTCTGAGGTTAGCAGCAGGCCATCAGGGACATTTTATTCTGGGTCTAACAGTCCCTACGCTGCTATCCACTGGCATGGATCTGGGCACACAGTTGCCCACTAACACTACTCCACACATGGGCACTTTTGAGTTTGTGCCTGGACAATTTTGGCTATCCGAGCTGCATGGACTTGCAGATGTCTCTTTGCTGGACCAGGGGCTTTGACTGTGACAGTGGACCGAATGTCTTGGCTTGCAGGTGCACCAGACACAGAGCACAGGTAGTGCAAAGGTCCTGTGGTGGCAGCTGGCTTTGGGTAGAGGCGCCCTTGTTCCTCACTCAGCCTTAGTTCGCACACATGAACGTTACATCGTTAAGAATGATTTTTGCGAGCCAGCGTGGTGGCGCATGGTGGCTCACGCCTTTAATCCCAGCACTCGGGAGGCAGAGGCAGGCGGATTTCTGAGTTCGAGGCCAGCCTGGTCTACAAAGTGAGTTCCAGGAAAGCCAGGGCTACACAGAGAAACCCTGTCTCGAAAAAAAAAAAAAGAGAGAGAGAATGATTTTTGCTGGATTACCGGCTGAGCGTTGGACACCCAGCTTTGTGCGGTGCAAATGCACGCTCTCCAGGTCCCGAATCCAACTTGTCCTCCTTAGGGAAGGCGTCCACCATTGCTAGGAGGACAATTATAGACTGGGCTCAGCTCTGGGGTTTACCTTTCCTAGGGACGGGAGAAAAGAGGACCCCACCCTTGAATTCCAAGTGGTTCAGACCTCGAATCGCCTCTCCGGGATAGGCTGCTATGTTCATGGCAGCCGCCAGGTGGCGATAGAGACGCGCCCATTGACTCAGGCTGGGCGGGGCTGTACCTATGCGGAGAACTGCAGGGGGAGACGCCCACAGACCCATTTAGGAGGAATTCTGGGTTCTAAAAGGCAAAATATCCCAGGCCTGGTGGTGAAGGCCTTTAATCCTAACGCTTAGGAGGCAGAGGCAGGCCGATCTCTACGAGTTTGAGGCCAGCCTGGTCTATATAATGAGTTCCAAGACAGCCAGGGCTCTGTAGATATGTAATGAGAGATTCTGTCTACATGACCTGAGTTTGATCCTTGGCATGCACACGAAAAACTGGATTCAGGGCCATGCATCTGTAACCTCAGAACGCCTACAGCAAGACGAGAGAAAGAGACCCGAGAATCTTTAGGAAACTTGCTGGCGCATTGGCCAGCAAGCCTAGAGTAGAGGAAGAGCAGCAGCAGAAAAGAGATACAGGGGACGTTCCTTCCTCGGTGGGTGTGCTGGCGATGTGACACATGCCTCTGACACTGGCTTATAGGAGGGAGGGGCCAGCAGTCTCTCCGGGGCGCCAGGAGTCCAGCGTTTCCTCCTCCTCCTCCTCCTCCTCCTCCTCCTCCTCCTCCTCCTCCTCCTCCCCCTCCTCCTCCTCCTTCTCCTTCTTTTTAGATTTATTTATTATATGAATCTACACTGTAGCTGTCTTCAGACACACCAGAAGAGGGAATCAGATCCCATTACAGAAGGTGTGAGCCACCATGTGGGTGCTGGGATTTGAACTCAGGACCTCTGGAAGAGCAGTCAGTGCTCTTAACCGCTGAGCCATCGCTCCAGCCCGAGTCCAACTTTTTATGAGTGCTGGACACCTAAATCAAGTCATATATATATGTTATCATATATCATATAGCCTAGGCTACCCCTCAAACCCTGTAAGAAGGCGATGATGATACTGAACTTCTGGTTCACTTGCTTCTACCTCCTGAGTGTTGGAAGCAAAGGCCTGTGCCACCAAGCCTGCCTTGCTATTGTTGTGACAGGGCCTCTCTATGAAGTCCTTGCTGTCCCAGAGCTCCCTATGTAGACTAGGCTAACCTTGAACTTACAGAGATCCACCTCTCATTGCCGAGTGCTGGGGTTATAGGTATGTGCGAGCATACTTGGGATTACCGGGCTTTTGATTATATATCCTGTAGCCCAGAATTCTGTATTCTCAGACCAGTATCATGCCTTCCCCCTCAGCCTCCCAAGGGCAGGGACCACACACCTTTCAGCTGATTCAGACCCCACCCGCATGGATTTACCTCCAAATGTATCCCAAGACACCAACTCCGTTTTCCCTGCCTTGGTTTAAGAGACTCTGGGAGTGCTGTGTGATTTCATAAAAGTTCACAGCCTCTCTGGGCTCCCACGCACCGCGTAGGCGCAGAGAAGGGACTGTGGCTGCTTCGACTTGTAGGAGCTGGAAAATCTTGCTTTCCTGGATCTCACTGGATTTAGAAAACCAAAATTTGCAGAAGCCTTTCATCTCTGACCGGGTCAGAAGCAGCCGATTCTGATGGGCTGAATTCCCAGCGCCCTCTGTAGTGGGAGACCAGGGGTAGGGGGTAGACACGACCCACAACTGGGGAACGGGGCCAGAGAGAAACCCAGTGGTCTGCAGGCATCTTTTTCCCAGAACCACAGGCTCTGAAACAAACCAGTTTCCCCTGCAAGCTCCGCCCATGCTCCCCGACCTCAAGTCTGGAACTCTCCAGATTGGTCGTTCCTACCCACAACTAACCCAAAGAAATTGGCAAGCTTTGCCACACCCACGTCGCCAGGCCACGCCCACAAGCGTCTTGGCTTCCACCACCATATCTGGCTTAGAAGATAGATGTGGGACATTGACCCCCAGGTTCTCGGACCTGCAAGCAAGCACTCCACCGACTGAGCTACAGTCCCAGCTGTTTGTTTTTCTGTTCTTGGAGTCTCTTTAGCTCATACTGGCATGGAAGTCATGGTAATCTTTCTGCCTCCACCTCCTAAATGCTTGGATGAGAGTGGGTGTCCCTGCAACAGTTTATGTTATTAGACTTGATCTACAGGGAGGCCTGGAGCCAGTTCCTGCATCGTGTGCGCGTTCACACAGAGATACAAGGATGCAGGCCAGAGAAGTACACCCACTGAGCCTGGAGCTAGGTTGGTAGCCAGCTGGTCCCAGAGTTCTCCTGGCTCCACAGCAACCATGGTTACAGATCCAGTGGCAGCCAAGCCTGGCTTCCCTCATGGATGCTAGTGATTTGAACTCGGTTCCCCATGCCCGTGTCTCAAGTATCCTACCCACCGAGGCATCTCCCCAGCCTCTCCTGTGTCCTAATGACATGTCACATGGTTCTTCCTTTTCACAGCTTGCCTGGTTGAGGCGATAATTTCTAAAGGTACAAACAAAAATTTGGAGTCTGGGCATGACTGGGCGTGGCTGAAATCCCAGCACTTGAGAGGAGGGGAAGAGTCAGGGTTTGGCAGAAGGAGGCAGTGTCCAAGGAAGGGAAGCAGGGGGACCTCTGTGATGGCTCAGCAGGTAAAGGGGCAGGTGAGCTTCCAGGCCTGCCAACCTCAGCTTGACCCCGAACCCTCAGAGTGGAGAGAACTAATTCTGGAAAAATGTTCATTGATTTCCACATATGTTACCCAGGTGCATATGTGTGCATGTGAGCACACACACACTAACTGAAGCAGAACAACAGCAAATCAAAGACAGAGCTCGTTGGTGGCCCACGCCTTCAATCCCCGGCACTCAGGATTCAGAGGTAGGCGGAGCTTGGATTGTTGGAGGCTAGCCTGGTCTACAGAGCGAGTTCCAGGATAGTCAAGGCTTCAGGCTCAAAACGAAACTGACAATGACCTTGAACTCTTGTATCTCCTTCCTCGGTTCTGGAGGAAGAGGATTACAACACAAAGAAACATTGTCTTTTGTTTCAAAAACACAAAAACAAACACCCTCCTTGCTCTCCAAAAATCCATGAGCAAACAAACAAAAGGAAGGCAGGCGCCTCCTGTTTGAGGCTAAGCTCCGGCAATGAGTCACAACCCAGGAGAATAAAAGTCAAAAACTCAGGTGGCCATGCGGAATTTCAAGTGACCCAGGGAAAAGAAATCACCTGTTGTCTGATCTTCAGAGAAACTCATAGATGAATATAACAGCCCTGGCCAGTTTAAACCATCAGGTACTGACGTTCTTTGCTTTAATTATAACCAAAAAGTGTTACCACAAGACACCTAGGTATGGATCTCTTGAGTGTCCTTAGTTTTTGCCTCCCAAGGTCCCTCTTTCTCTAAGTCAGCCCCTCGATAGTATAGCAGGACACCCTACGCTTAGTAGATCTTTAAGTTAAAAGAAAAAGTACCTTAATCCCGGCACTAGGGAAGCAGAGGCAGGCAGATTTCTGAGTTCAAGGCCAGCCTGGTCTACAGAGTGAGTTTCAGGACAGCCAGGGCTGTACAGAGAAACCCTGTCTTGAAAAAAAACAAAAAAAAAAA
>NC_034612.1:33043686-33045536 GCF_900095145.1 Mus pahari
TACTGAGCCATCTCACCAGCCCCCTTTTATACTTTTTAAAAGCTCAGGAGTGAAGAGATGGCCCAGCAGCTAAGAGCATCCGCTGCTCTTGCAGAGGACCCAAGTTCAGTTCCCAGTACCCTACACAGGTGTTCATAACCACCTGTAACTCCAGCTCCTGGGGAATCTGACGCCCTCTTCTGGCCTCCTCGGGCAACTGCATGCATGTACACATACATACACTTAAAAGTAAAGTAAATCCTTAAAAAAATTCATTCGTTCATTCATTCATTCATTCAGAGACAGGGTCCCATGTATCCCAGACTGGCTTCAAACTCAATACATATCTAGGCTGGCCTTGAACTCCTTCCCCTGTCTCCACTCCCGAGTGTTGGGGTTGCAGGCATGGAACAGCATGCCTTATGTATGACTTCTAGGGTTTTTTTGGTTTTTGTTATTGTTTTGTTTTGTTTGTTTGTTTGTTTGTTTGTCGAGACAGGGTTTCTCTGTGTAGCCCTGGCTGTCCTGGAACTCACTTTGTAGACCAGGCTGGCCTCGAACTCAGAAATCCACCTGCCTCTGCCTCCCTCCCGAGTGCTGGGACTAAAGGTGTGCGCCACCACGCCCCGCTGACTTCTAGTGTTTTAATCTGTTTGTTTTTATTTTTTTGACACAGGGTCTCTCTACATAGTCTTGGCTGACCTGGAACTTGCTATGTAGACCAGGCTGGACTTGAACTCACAGAGACCTCCCTGCCTCTGTGTTCTGAGTGCTGGGATTGAAACAATGTGCCATCAAACCCAGGTTGTTAGTTTTTATTTGCTTATTTGATAAGCCCAAACTGTATCTAAAAAGGAAAAGGGTCTGGGGAGGTGGCTCAGTGGGGAACTTGTACGTGTGTTTGTGTGTAGCCACGTGAGCTGGAGAGACAGCTCAACAGTTAGGGGTGCTTGGTGCTCCCCAGAAGACCTGAGGTCAGGTCCCAGCATCTGCATCGGGCTGCTCACAGCTGCCTGTAACCCCAGTTCCAGGGAACTTCACAGCATTGCCTGATCTCCATAGTTACCGCATACACGTGGCATACACAGACACACACACAGACACACACACACACTCTCACACACCGGCACCACATAAACGTGGCACACACTCACACACAGACACAGACACGCACAGACACACACACAGACACACACACTCTCACACACCGGCACCACATAAACGTGGCACACACAGACACAGACACACACACTCTCACACACCGGCACCACATACACGTGGCATACACAGACACACAGACACAGACACACACACTCTCACACACCGGCACCACATAAACGTGGCACACACTCACACACAGCTTCCACATACATGTGGTACACACTCTCACACACACACACAGGCAGCACATACATGTGGCATACACTCACACACATGTATACACATAAATAAGAAATTAAAAATAATTTGAAAATTAAAATTATTTCGTAAAGCAGTAAAAAGGCTGGGGGTGTGGCTCAGTGGTGGAGCACCTGCCTATTCAGAAGCCCTGACAAAACAGAAAACAATTTTAAGCTCCAGGTAGCCCTGGCCTACCTGAAACTTGCTCTGTAGACCAGGCTGGCTGTGGACTCACAAATGCTGGGATTAAGGACATGTGCCACCACACCTGGCTTTCTTTCTTTCTTTCTTTCTTTCTTTCTTTCTTTCTTTCTTTCTTTCTTTCTTTCTTTCTTTCTTTCTTTCTTTTTGTTTTTCGAGACAGGGTTTCTCTGTGTAGCCCTGGTTGTCCTGGAACTCACTCTGTAGACCAGGCTGGCCTCGAACTCAGAAATCTGCCTGCCTCTGCCTCCCAAGTGCTGGGATTAAAG
>NC_034612.1:33046252-33050269 GCF_900095145.1 Mus pahari
TCCTCTCCTCTCCTCTCCTCTCCTCTCCTCTCCTTTCCTTTCCTTTCCTTTTCTTTCTCTCTGTTGTTTGAGACAGGTTCTCATGTAGCCCAGGTTAACTTCAAACTAACCACAGACCCCAGGTTTGTTATTAACTCTGGATCCCCATGCCCGTCCCTCTTCCCAATGATAGCGCCGTGTGCCCGCGGGGCTGGTTTATCAGTGTGGTGGAACCAAGGGCCTCCAGCCCGCTAGCCCAGCACTTTGCTGCCACATCCGCAGTCCAGAGCCTCCTTCTTTTGTGCTCCCAGAATTCAGCAGGCCTCTCACATATCCCCAGGGAACAACACATCTACCCCTGGAGGAAGCTATGGTGACTTAGGATCTGGGAGCATCACAAAAGGCTGGGCCTGGGACCCTGCAAACTGGCTAGTGCTGATGGGGTGGGGTGAGGTGGGGTGGGGTGGGGGCAGGACTTGTTCTCTCTTGCAGATAATAGGCTAAACCTATGATCAGAGGTCAAAGGCCACTGAAGGCCAGGAGCCACAGTCCCAGTGTGGGTCTGCCCTCTGTTGAAGGGATGCCTTCTGGTTTTTTACTCCCCCTTTCCTTGCACTTGACTCATGATAGAGAAGGGCAGAAGTCTTTGCCAGGGTCACTGGCCTGGGACGAGGGCTGTGAAGTCGGAGACCCTGCTGTAGCTGGTGCACCCCGTCTGGCCCTGGGGTCCACCGTTGCTCGAAGATGACTGCTTTCGGCCACACGTGGTGGCACAGGCCTCTGATTTCAAGGCTAAGGAAGCTAAGAATGCAGGACTGCAAGTCTGAGGACTGCCTCGGAGTGAGGTGCCGAGAGGGTGAAATAAGGAGAAATCAGAGAGGGGGAGGAGGGGGAGGCAGAGGCAGGTGGATTTCTGAGTTCGAGGCCAGTCTGGTCTACAGAGTGAGTTCCAGGACAGCCAGGGCTACACAGAGAAACCCTGTCTCGAAAAAAACAAAACAAAAAACAAAAAACACCAACAATGAGAGAGAGAGAGAGAGAGAGAGAGAGAGAGAGAGAGAAGAGAGAGGAAGAAGAAGAAGAAGAAGAAGAAGAAGAAGAAGAAGAAGAAGAAGAAGAAGAAGAAGAAGAAGAAGAAGAAGAGAAGAAGAAGGAGGAGGAGGAGGAGAGAGGGATGGAGGGACTAAGAGGGAAGAAGGACAGAAGGTGGGAGTGGGGAGGGATATGACTAAAGTCACTCTATATGCCAGGCAAGTGCTTTACCAATGAGATATTCCCCAAGTAAACTTTTTTAAAAAAAAAAAGATTAATTTATTTACTTTGTGCATGAGTACACTGTAGCTGTCTTCAGAGACACCAGAAGAGGGCATCAGATCTCATTACGGAAGGTTGTGAGCCACCATGTGGGTGCTGGGATTGAACTCGGGACCTTTGGAAGAGCAGTCACTGAGCCATCTCTGCAGCCCTCACCAAGTAAACTTTAACACAAAAGTTTTCTTTTAATTTAATTTAAATGTGTGCATTGTGTGTCTGCGTGGGGGTTCACCCATGAGTGTGTTGCCTGTGGAGGCCAGAAGCTGTCTTTGGGGATGGAGATGGAATTATGGGTGGGGTGAGCCAACTGATGCTGGGGATTAAACCCAGGTTCTCCGGAAGAACGGGAAATGCTCTTAACCACTGAGCCATCTTTCCAAAGATTTTGTGTTTCAGTTATGTGTGTATATGGATGGGTATGTGGATGTGAATGCAGGTGCCCTTGGTGGCCAGAAGAGGGTGCTGTAGTCCCTTGAGCTGGTGGTTGTGAGGGGCCTAAGGCCGGTGCTGAGAACTGAACTCAGGTCCTTTGCAAGAACACTGAGCACTTTTAACCTCCGAGCCATCTGTCCCGCCCCTTAAGTTGTTTGAAAGTCTCATTCCACTCTAAGTCACAGCCTTCCTGCCAGGAGGAAGGGTTCTGTGTCCTATTGGTCTCTGGTGCTGCTTATGGGGCTTCCAGGGGCTTCTCTAAAAGAGATTTGGGGAGATGGAGGAAATCAGAACCCATCGGTTAGCATCTGGGGCTGGAGAAATGGCTCAGGAGTTAAGAGCACTGGCCGGGTTCCATCCCCAGTCATGGTGGCTCACAACTGTCTGTAACTCCACATCCCGGGGACCGGATGCCCTCTTCCGGCCTCCACAGGCAGCAGGTACACACGTGGTACACACACACACACACACACACACACACACACACACACACACACACGGAATTAAAAAACTGCTATTTCTCCTCCCCCATCCCCACGCCTCCTTCCTTCCTTGAGGACAACCCCCCCCCTTTCTCTTCTCAGAGTGCCCTCCCCGACCTGAAGCCTGTCTCCTCCAAAGATCTGGGGATCTCATTAGAGAGAACCGGGGCTCAGGCTTCAGGTCTTTCTGGTGACGAGGCCTTCCTTTCCAAACCTCCTTGGATGTGAAGAGCAACAGCTGGGACTGCGGGCAGCCAAGAAAACAACCCAGCTGCTTCCAGGCCTGCCCTGCCAGGATTTCCTGAGGCTGAGCTAGCTCCGCAGCAGGAGGTCTGGCCTCTTGCTCCACAGCCCTGGCTTGCTGGGTACCCTCAGGCAAGTCTCTTGCCCTCTCTGAGCCTCGGGGCAGCAGAGAGGTTTGAGAGTTAGCCTGGGAGGTGTCACTCACCCAGCGCAGGTGAGTCACACAAGGTCGCCACTGGCTACAGGTCCACCAGTCACCTGCTTGGTGGTGGTGGTGGTAGGTTTATGTGGTTGGGAGTGGCGTATGTGTGTGTGTGGTATGTATGTGTGTATGTGTGTGTGTGTGTGTATGTGTGTGCGTATGTGTGTGTATGTGTGTGTGGTATGTATGTGTGTATGTGTGTGTGTGTATGTGTGCGTATGTGTGTGTATGTGTGTGTGGTATGTATGTGTGTGTGATGTGTATGTGTGTGTGTATGTGTGGTGTGTATGTGTGTGGTGTGTGTGTGTTTGTGTGGTGTGTGTGTGTGTGGTATGTATGTGTGTGTGTGGTATGTATGTGTCTATGTGTATGTGTGTGCGTATGTATGTGTATGTGTGTGTGTGTATGTGTGGTATGTATGTGTGTGCGTATGTGTGTGTATGTGTGTGTGGTGTGTATGTGTGTGTGGTATGTATGTGTGTGTGGTATGTATGTGTGTGTATATGGTGTGTATGTGTGTGTGTATGTGTGTGTGTGTATGTGTGGTGTGTGTGTGTTTGTGTGTGTGGTGTGTGTGTGGTATGTATGTGTGTATGTGTGTATATGATGTGTATATGTGTGTTTGTGTGGTGTGTGTGTGTGTTCGTGTGTGTGTGTGGTGTGTGTGTGTGTGTGGTATGTATGTGTGTATGTGTGTGTAGATGAATGCTGGTGTCTGTGGAGCCCGGATGCTTTGTATGACCTTGGAGCTGGAGTTACAGGTGGTTATAAGCAACCGCTATGGTGACTAGGAACCAAACTCAGGTCCTCTGCAAGATCAGTAAGCACTTGTGACTGCTGAGCCACCTCTCCAGTCCTGCTATCCCTTTTTATAGACAGTCTCCTTATGTAGCCCAGGCTGGACAGGAACTCATGAGATCCTCCTGCCTCTGCCTCCCTATGTCAGCATGCCTGACCGGCTGCATGTATTTTGTATGTGATGTGTGTGTTCCACGTATCTGAGTGTATGGTTACATACGTGTGTGCATGCATATGAAATTAGAGGCCAGAGCAGGAGCCTAAATCTCTCTGTTGCTTTCTGCCTTGTTGCCATGAGACAGGGTCTCTTGCAGGGCTGTGGTAGCACATGCCTCTAGTGCCAGCACTGCGGGTGGAGGCCGAGGCACTCTGGGGGCCAAGGCAGGCAGAGCTCTATGTGTTCGAGGCCACCATGAGTGAGTTCTACAATGGCCAAGGCTACACAGAAAAAAATCTGTCTCAAAAGTGAGTGAGAAGAGGCCGGGTGTGGTGGCACACACCTTTAATCCCAGCACTTGGGAGGCAGAGGCAGGTGGATTTCTGAGTTCGAGGCCAGCCTGGTCTACA
>NC_034612.1:33050339-33056519 GCF_900095145.1 Mus pahari
CAGGTGGATTTCTGAGTTCGAGGCCAGCCTGGTCTACAAAGTGAGTTCCAGGACAGCCTGGGCTACACAGAGAAACCCTGTCTCGGAAAAAAAAAAAAAGTGAGTGAGAAGACAGAGAGAGAGAGAGAGAGAGAGAGAGAGAGAGAGAGAGAGAGAGAGAGAGAGTCTCACTGAGCCATAACCATTGATTTAGGATTTAGCTAGGTTGACTGGCCAGCACGTTCTCAGGATCTACTTGTCTCAGTCCTCCAGTGCTGGGTCACAGGCTCACACAGACACACTTGGCTTTTTACACGAGAGCCACTCAATCCTTCCTGTTTGCATCTATCTCCTCAGCATCTGTGTGTGCACACTGGAGACAGGATCTTTCTCTGTAGCCCAGGCTAGCCACAAACTCATGGTCCTGATGCTTCAGTCGGCTGAGGCCTGGAATTACACCACACCTGGGTGTTTTTAAGCAGTATACACACTGGGGCTGGAAAAACGTCTCAACTGTGAAAAGCGTTTGTTGCTCTTTCAGGGCACCTAGTTCAGTTCCCACCACCCACTTGGCAGCTCATGACCACTCATAGTAACACCGGTTCTAAGAGGCCCAGTGCCCTCTTCTGCCTCCCTTACATACCAGGTTGGCCCATGTGTGCAGTAGGGGATCTTTGTGAGTTTGAGGCCAGCCTGGTCTACAAAGTGAGTTCTAGGACAGCCAGGGCTACACACACACACACACACCCTGTCTTGAAAAAAAAACCCAGATATTAAACAATAAATCTAGACATATGTTAAAGTCATTTTAAAGATAAAACAAAAAAATACAAGCAGGCAGGGATCCCCAGAACCCACATAGATGCCAGGTGGGCGTGATGGCGGATTTATAATGCCAGCACGCAGAAGGTGAGACAACAGGTCCCCAGAGCGAGCTGGCTAGCTAGCCTAACCCGGTCGGTGAGCTCCAGACTCAGCAGAGAGACCCTGCTCAGCAAATAGAGAGTAATTACACAGGACATGCAGTGTCCACCTTTGACCTACACACACTGGGAAGGCAGAGACCAGCGGACCTCTGGGACTTAGACTCACTGGCCGGCTAGACAACTCTATTTTGGAAAGTTCCATACCTGACAGATGACACTGTGGTCTTCCTCTGACCTCTGAGTGCACACATGCACACTCACACAGATCCTCTGACCTCTGCGTACACACGTGCACACTCACACAGATCCTCTGACCTCTGCGTGCACACGTGCACACTCACACAGATCCTCTGACCTCTGCATGCACACGTGCACACTCACACAGAAAGAGCAAAGTCAAGGGCCTGGGGAGCAACTCAGTCGGAGGCATGTTTGGGTGTGACACCACACACCTGGGGTTCAAGGCTCGCCTCAGCTACATAGTGCATTTAAGGCCAATTCACGACACTAAATCCTTTTCTGTCTCAAAAAAGGAGTCAGGCATGGCCCCACATGTCTGTAGTTCTACATGTCTGTAATTCTACATGTCTGTAGTTCTACATGTCTGTAATTCTACATGTCTGTAATTCTAGCGATTTCAGCAGCCTCATCAAGAGGTTAGAAAGTTCAAGGCTAACCTGGGCTACTCTGAGAGACCCTGTTTCCAAAAGTAGCCAAGAGTGCTGAGGCAGGAGGATCATTTTGAGGCCGGTCTGGGTTTAGTATGAGACTCTGTCTCCAAAACCCTGGGTGAGTGAGGTCACTCAGTAGGTCAAAGCAGCTGTCACACAAGCCTGATGACCTGGATTCCATCCCTGGGAGCCAGGAAGAAAAAGCTGGATTCCATGGTGTGCAGCTGAAGTCATCCTTGGGAGGTGGAGGCAGGAGAGCAGCCCAGAAGGTCTAATGATGTCTCCTGGCTGGTTTGAAGGATTCAGAGTGTGTGTGTGTGTGTGTGTGTGTGTGTGTGTGTGTGTACATGTAGAAGGGAAAGCTGACTCTTTGAAAATTGTCCTGTACTTGAGTACATAGCCATACACACACAGACACACATACACACACAGGCACACAGATATAACACAGACAAACAGACACACCTACACACATAGACACACAGACACATAGACACACAGACACACATGCATACACAGGCATACACAAACACACACACACAGATTGAGATTAAAATTAAGATTTTTTGTTTTTGAGACAGGGTTTCGCTGTGTAGCCCTGGCTGTCCTGGAACTTGTTCTAGACCAGGCTGGCTGCAAATTCAGAAATCTGCCTGCCTCTGCCTCCCAAGTGCTGAGATCCCAGGTGTACGCTACCACCACCCAGCAAGACTTGGATGAAAGCAACATATCAAGCCAACGTCACTGCCAAACAGTAAATACCAACAACGAACCCCAAAGGGATCGGCCTGGCGAGAGCTGTATGAGATCTGAGTCTGAGTTAATGCCACCCACGTGATTAACGCCAGCCTGAGGCCTTGGCTCACGGCTCACTGGCTGGGGTGAGGCAGCCTCACCTGCTCTGAGGTCAGGAGTTCTGTGTTTGCTGTGGTATGAGGGCGACGACCAATGGGATATCTCAGGCAGCATTTTGTGAGAGGGATGTGCGAGTGCCCATCTGTAATCCTAACACTCGGGAGCTGAAGGCAGGAGGATGAAGAGTTCAAGGCTAGCCTTGGACCCAGAGTGAGTTTGACAGCCTGGGCTACATGAGACCTTGTCTCAAAAAACCAATACATGAGTAAATACAGACTTTGAAGGGGCATCATTTAGGAGGGGGGGGTAATGTGTGGAGACCAGGCAGCCACCTTAAGATCTTAAAGCTATTTGTTAAGGACATCAAACGCGGGGTGGTGGAGAATACTCTAGGGTCCTTTCCCGGGTACGGTCTGTTCCCCAGCACCGGGAATCCCCTACTTGGGGCCTTTCTTGTTTCTCATCACAATTCCTTGTCTTCTGGTTTAGCCACCAGAATTGGACTTTCCGGTGTCTCCAATTTCAGCTCTGGAGACAGAAAGTGGAGTTCCCTTAGCCAGCCAGGGAAGCTGACAGGGCAGACCCCAGCCAGCCGCATCTGCTCTTTCCTGTAAATTAGAGAAAAACACCTCCCGGGTATCGAAGCTGTCAGGCTAGACCGAAGCTGACTTCCAGCCACTGCACATGGAGCCTTGAGGAGGGACACGGAGGCTGTGGAGAATGGGTGGGGGACACGGACGTGGTGGAGAATGGGTGGGAGACACCGAAGCTGTGGAGAATGGGTGAGGAGGGACACGGAGGCTGTAGAGAATGGGTGGGTTTCAGGTCTCCCAGAGCTGCAGTTACTGCAGTGGATGCTGGGAGCCAAGCTTGCTTCCTCTGCAACAACCTCAAGCACTCTTGTTTTTCCTTTCTTGAAACAGGGTTTCTCAGAGTAGCCCTGGCTGTCCTGGAACTCCTTCTGTAGCCCAAGCTGTCCTGGAACTCACTCTGTAGCCCAGACTGTCCTGGTACCCCTTCTGTAGACCAGGCTGGCCTCGAACCAAGAGGTCTGCCTGCCTCTGCCTCCCAAGTGCTGGGATTAAAAGTGTGTGCCACCACTACACAGCCTGTAAGTGCTCTTAAGCTGATCTGAGTCATCTCTTTAGCCTCTCAAACTCTTGGTAATTCTCCTGCTTCGGCATGCTGGGGACTGGAACTACACGTGTGTGCCACCATGGCTGGCTATTTCTCTCCCTTGAGCATTGGAAGAGTGTTCAGAGTTTACTGGATCTGGGAGAAGCACGAGGCTGGGTTTGGGAAGCTGGCTCTGCTTGCTGCAGCTTAGGGAGGAGTTGTCTGAGGGCCAGGCACTTCGAAGGACAGATGGGGCCCAAGGCCAGACACTGGGCCCCAGCTCACCAGAAGGGGAGCCCTGACGGTCTCTGAGGGGGTAAGCTGGGGTGGCTGCCAGGCAGGCAAGGCCAAGACCTGGCACCAGCCGGTGGCCCCTCTTCTGGCAGAGATATCTTGGCATGAGCCTGGCTCTGCCCATGACACTAAAGTGCCCTCTTAATTAGCCAGGCTCTTGCCAAGCACTGGCCACGATTGCCTTGTTTCACAGAATTCACCTTGGACTGGCACAGATGGGGAGGGTGGACAGCCCGGTGTTTTGTCTTTCTTCTGGGAAAGCTGGGCTCAAGGCTGGGCTCCTGGGCCAGCCCAGGTTTCTCCCTCAGAAGCCACAGCATGGATATTGGCATGATGGGGTACACCTGTAATCCCAGAATTTGAGACAGGAAGATTGTTGAGAATTTGAGGCCAACCTAGGCTAAATAGGGAGACCCTATCTCTACACACTCCCCCTCCCCTGGAAATGCTGGAGGGTCTGGGGAGGATGGCTCAGTGGTTAAGGGCACTTGCTGCTCTTGCAGGGCATCCAAGTTTGGCTCACAACTCCAGTTACAGGTACTCTGACACCTTCCTCTAGCCTCCAAGGCACCTGCATTCACACGTGTGTGTGCGCGCGCACACACACACACACACACACACACACACACACAAATCCCATAAATAAAATTAAAATAAATCTTGAAAACAACAGTGACATCAACACATGCTGAACATGGTGGCGAGCCCAACATGGTGATGCTCCTGACATGGTGGTGCTCCTGACATGGTGGTGCTCCTGACATGGTGGTGCTCCTGACATAGTGATGCTCCTGACATGGTGGTGCTCCTGACATGGTGGTGCTCTCGACATGGTGGTGCTCCTGACATGGTGGTGCTCCCAACATGGTGGTGCTCCTGACATGGTGGTGAGCCTGACATAGTGGTGCTCCTGACATGGTGGTGCTCCTGACATGGTGGTGCTCCTGACATGGTGGTGCTCCTGACATGGTGGTGCTCCTGACATGGTGGTGCTTCTGACATGGTGGTGCTCCTGACATGGTGGTGAGCCTGACATGGTGGTGCTCCCGACATGGTGGTGCTCTCGACATGGTGGTGCTCCTGACATGATGGTGCTCCTGACATGGTGGTGCTCCCTGCACTGACAATTCTGATGAGATGGAGATAGGAGGATCCAGACTTGGAAGCTTGCCTGAGATAGGAGACCCTGTCTCAGAATGGGCTCGAGGCTGCTTCTGCCCTTTGGCTTCTATCTCTTTTTCCATATGTGTGTGTGTGTGTGTGTGTGTGTGTGTGTGTGTGTGTGCATATTTGTAAGTATATAAGTATATGTATATAAATACACACACACACACACAAACTTACTCTGTACACCAGGCTGGCCTTGAACTCAGAGATCCGCCTGTTTCTGCCTTCCCAGTGCTGGGATTAAAGGCGTGCGCCATCATAGCCCAGCTTCCTATCTATGTAGTTAGCTTTATCCTATGTGGATGTTTTGCCTGCAGTATGTCTGAGTGAGGGTGTCCAATCCTCTGGAACTGGACTTACAGACAGTTGTGAGCTGCCACGTAGCTGCTGGGGATTGAATCCGGGTCCTCTGGAAGAGCAGTGCGAGCTCTTAAGCACTGCGCCATCTCTCCAGCTGTCCTTATTTATTTTTAAGACAGGGTCCCTTGTGGCCAAGGCAGGCCAGAAACTCACTATTAGCCAAGGACCTTGAGCTCCAAGCGCTGGGTGACAGGCCTGCATCTTTCCTGGTTTGTGATCTGCTGGGGATGGGGTCCAGGACTTCACACAGGCTGCAGAAGCACTCCCCTCACCCATCCTTATCCCCACCCAGTCCCGGACAGGCTCTGGCTGTGTAGTCCTGGCTGGTCTCCTCCTTTCAATCCCCCTGCCTCAGCCTCTTGAGTGCCGAGATGAAGGCGTATGCTACATACCCAGCTGGATTCTCCTGGTGTTCACATCCTTGGCCAGGGCACAGCCTCATGATTCTAATTGGAGCCACTGGGCAGGTTTGGTGCCTACTTTGGCGGGGTGGGGGTTGGGGGAAGGCGGGGNGGGGTGGGGTGCATTTTAAGACCCAGGCAGAGGGTCACACTTTGTCCATTCAATTCTGCTATCTGGAAAGTCAGCTGTGGTAGCTCACGCCGGTCATCCCGGCAGTCGGGAGGTTGCAGCAGGAGGGAGAATCACAGGTTCAAGGCCAGCTTGGCTTACTTGAGACTCTGTCTCAAAAAGACCAAACCAGGATGGGGAGGGTGGCCAGTCAAATGTTTTCCCAGCTATCAGGGAACCTGAGTTTAATCCCGAAACTCATACAAAAAGCTGGCTGTGGCCAGGTGGCGCACACCTTTAAT
>NC_034612.1:33056630-33059698 GCF_900095145.1 Mus pahari
TAAATGTGCCTGTAACCCCAGTGCTGGGTAAACAGAGGCAGGTGAATGCATCTCTGGGATTCGCCAGCCTGTGAGCTCTAGGTCTGGGGAGACAGCCTGTCAAATCAATGCAAGCAGGTGACACCCGAGGAAGGACACCCAAGGTTGATGAACGGGCAAGTGTGCACACACACACACCACAGCAAGCAAAAACGAACAAAACCAAAACCACATTTTGTTGTTGTGGTTGTTGTTAAATTTCATTTATTCTGTGTGTATGGGTATTTCACCTGCATGAATACCTGTGTAGCACATACACGCCTGGTATTCTCGGAGGTCAGAAGAGGACACTGAACCCCCTAGAACAGGAGTTACAGAAAACTGTGATGACCTTGTGGCTTCTGGGAGTTTAACTTGGATCCTCTAAAGGGCAGGCAGCACTCTGATTTGCTGAGCCACAGATACAGCTCTCCAAGCCCATATTTTATAAGAGCCACCAGGACAGAAAACTCTGGGCCGTGTCCTGTTTGTTGTGTCTAAACCCAGTTTCTTGGAAGGCAGAGAATACATAGGTATGTTGTTCGCAGAGACAGCAATGGTGGTAACAGCCTGGTCCACCCTCTCGGTCAGAGGGAGGCAGGCTGAGAGTAACCCAGGGCCTGGGGGTAACGCCCAGCTGGGCCTGGGGCTGTGTGTGTGGGGGGGCTCAGCCAGGCAGGACATGGGTCCTCCTACTTCCTAAGCTCTGATGGGCAAGTGGCGCCAGTGGTACCAGGCTGCCTTGAGGGGCCCTCAGAGCAGGTGACCACAGAGCCACAAAGAGGCTATTCATGGCTCTGGTTCACGAGGCTGCCCCTTTATTGAGGGCTTGGACCACAGAAGGCTGTGTGGTCTGCAGGGTAGCTTAGTTCTGAGATGTCTGGCCAGCTACAGTAGTGTGTGTGTGTGTGTGTGTGTGTGTGTGTGTACATAGTACTTTTTTCTATCTATCTATCTATCTATCTATCTATCTATCTATCTATCTATCTATCTATCAATGGATTGATCTATTTAACTATGTATCTATCAATCCATTGATCTATGTATCTATCAATTGATATTGATCAATTGATCTATGTATGTATATACGTATGTATGTATGTATGTATGTACCTACATGTGTACTTGAGGCAGGATTTAAAGTAGCCCAGGCTAGCCTTACCACATTTCAGAGCAGCGGATGGTCTTGAACTTCGGGTCCTCCTGTATCTACCTCACGGGTGCTGGGATTACAGGTTTGTGACACCACATCTGGTTTGTGAGGTTCTGTGCTTAGACTCCAGGATTTCACAACTGAGCCACACCGTCAGTCATATTCAATATGCTTTCTCTTACATTCTTATTTATCGTGTGTGTATGTGTGTGGGCATATATGCCATGGAGCTTGTGTGGAGGTCAGAGGACAGCTTGTTGGAGTCAGTTCTCTCCTTCCACTATATGGGTCCCAAGCCTGGTGGTGAGCGCTCTTCCCTGCTGGCTGACTTATTTGCTCTTTTGAATTAGGGTCTCATGTACACAAGGCTGTCCTTTCATGCACAATACAGCCAAGGCTTGCTTTGAACTTCTCTACCCAGCAGGCTCTGAGATTTCAGGTCCGTCCTATGCCCAGGTTTTTTTGGTTTTTGTTTGTTTGTTTTTTGGTTTTGTTTTGCTGTTTTTCAACACAGGGTTTCTCTGTGGAGCCCTGGCTGTCCTGGAACTCTGTATACCAGGCTGGTCTTGAACTCAGAGATGCCCCCTCCCCTTCCCCCTCCCCCCACCTGCCTTCCTAGTGCTGGGTTAAAGGCCCCTGCCATCACTGTGTGGCTTAAGCCCAGCTTCTCATTTTGCCTGTCTCTGCCTCTCTCCAGCCGCCCAGCACTGATGTCTGGTTGAGAGCAGGGGAAACTGAGCTTCTGCTAGGACAAGATCACATGCAGCTGTGAGCAGCCCTAGCTCTTGGGACAGCCTCTCAGGTCAGGCCTTCTGTGTCCTCCATTAAGGTAGCAATAGAAAGTTGACACAACCTTGCTCTTCCCAGCAGCTGGGAGTTCCTGAGAAGTGTAAATGAGATTTCCAGGAAAGCCAAGAGGTGAGAGACTGCAAAGTTGGAGTGATAAGGGGGTGCCCAACAAGTCGCAGTGTGTGGAGCCTCGGTATGTGATGCTCATCCTTGACATCTCAGCAGAAGGATCAGGAGTTCAAGGTCATCCTCGGCTACATAGTAAGTCTATGGAGCTAGCCTGGGCTACACAGATGCCATCACAAAAAAAAAAAAAAAAAAAGTAAAACAAACAAACAAAAAATCTTGTGACAACCTGGGAGACAGGGGATGAGTGGGTGAACAGTGTAGCCCAGGGAGTCACTACTGGTCCCTTTGGAATTCCCTGCTCTGCATGGGATCATGGGGATTCTGGGGACACTCCAGGAGTCCTCCTTCAGGGAACTAAGTTCAAGGCAGGGGTCGGGGAGCAGGGCAGCTTATCCCATGGCCTGATTTCCTGTCTGGAGCAAGCACCAGGCAAGGCATCCAGCCAGGAGCGACTCAAGCCTGACCTCCGCTAACTGTTCTGTTTTGTGCTGCGCCCTCATCTCAGCAGGGATCAGGTGGCACTTGGGTCCCCATGGGATCCAGGGACACAGTGTCCATGTCCCCATCTTTCCCCAGAGGAACCTGGGGCAGGGCTGAAAAGGAGACCTCGTGATGTGTACAGGTCTAGCTCATCCCTCCTAGGACTCAGGGCTGGGGACACTTGGGGAACGTGTGGCACAGGGCAAGCTGGAGCTCTGCGCGGCTCTTTATTAAGTGTGCCTACAACAGCAGCAGAGGTACAGCAGCGACAATGATAACAGCCCATTCCCAACCAAAGCTCTCTGGTTACCAGACTCAGCCACAGAATTCCCAGTCCATAATGGCACCCCAGTTCCTTCCTCAGGAGCTCACCAGAGAGGTCTCACCCCACAAGCCTTCACCCCATGTTTGCTCAGAGCAGAGCATGGAGGGGCAGAGGCATTCTGTATACGTGCATACATGCCTCTCTCTCTCTCTCTCTCTCTCTCTCTCTCTCTCT
>NC_034612.1:33060833-33062510 GCF_900095145.1 Mus pahari
AGCCCCTGCCTAGAATCCCCCAGTGAGGGGCTGGGGGCCTGGCTCAGTGGTAGAGCCTCTGCCTAGAATCCCCTAGTGAGGGGTTGGGGGTATGGCTCAGTAACAGACTGCTCACCCAAAATGTTCAAGGCCATTGAAAACATCACAAAACCACCAAAGTCATCAGTGGGGTTGAATATACCCATGTTTGCTTGTCTCCATTTAAAGAACAGCACCTGGAGATCTCTAGCTAGTGGTGGAGGGAGGAGGGTGGGAACAGGGCGGTGAAGGTTGCTTCATCCTTTGTATTTGAACTGTGTGGCTGTGGATGTATTATCTGTTCCCAAGGGCGGCACATGAAATAACAATGAAGGCTTCGGTTCTGCTGAAATGAACCTCAATTCTCCACAGATGACCTCACCCAGAGCCAGATGGAAGTCCCCCAACATTTAAGCCTCTGTTCTGAGTGCTGGACCCAAACTCATCTTAAGGGAAAACCCAAGGAGCCTCTCTGTGGTTTCCTTCCACAACTGTGTGAGTGTGTGTGTGTGCACATGTGTTTCCATGTGTGTGTACTGTGTAAATGTGTGCACATGTATGCAGGTGTGTGAACATGTGTGTATGTGTGAGTATATGCACTGTGTGCATATACTGTGTGCATGTGTGTATGAGCATGTGTCTGTGTGCATGTGTGTATGTGTATGTACATGTGCATGAGTGTGTGTATACATGTGCACATGTATGCATAGGCCAGAGGTTGGTGCTGGGTAACTCTCCAGAGCTCTCCACCTTAGTTTTCTTGTTTGTGTGTGAGTGACTGTGGGCACTGTACGCCACAGCACATGTATGGAGGTCAGAGAACAACTTGTGACTGTCACTTCTCTTCCACTGTGTGGATCTAAGACCCACTTTACATATTCAGGTCTAGATACAAGCGCTTTCACTTGCTGAGACATCTGTTGATTGGTTCCTCTATTTTGTTAAAAAAAAAATTTGTTGTTATTGTTGTTATTCAACACAGGGTCTCACTGTGTAGGTCTAGTTATCCTGGAATTTGCTCTGTAGACCAGGTTGGCACCAAACTCAGAGAGAGACCTGCCTTTGCCTCCGGAGTGCTGGGATTAAAGGCGTGTATCGCTGCCACCCTGTTTAAAGTTCTAAAACGATTTGTAGGTGCAGGGATTTGAGGAGGCCAGGAGAGACTGTTGGGTCTCTTGGAACTGGAGTTAGAGGTGGTTGTGAACCCCCTCGGGTTCTGAGAACTGAACTTGGGTTCTTTGGAGGAGCTGACTGCTGAGCCCCCACCTTAGACTTGAGTCCCTCATCCTGAAGCTGAAGTTCAGTGATTAGGCTAAGCTGACCGCTCCCCAGGGTGGGCTTTTAGATGTGCACCATAGGCCTGGCTTTATAGGGATGGTCATGCTTGCACAACTGGCCTTTGGTGACTGAACCATCTCCCCAGTCCGTTTTTCTTTTGCATTTATGTGTGTGTGTGCGTGCGTGTGTGCATGAAGTGAGAGGGGGCATTTGGGTTCCACAGTGCTGAAGATGGGGGAAGGGTCAGTGGGCAACTTGAGGGAGTTGGTTTTGCCTTCCATCATGATAGTCCAGAGACTAAGTTCAGCCCCTCAGCCTGGGAGTGCCTTTATCCTCCGAGCCCTCGCTCTGGCTCCCAGCTTTGTTTTGTCCCCCCCCCCC
>NC_034612.1:33062710-33077097 GCF_900095145.1 Mus pahari
TTGGGTTTTTGAGGCAAGGTTTCATAATGCTTAGACTGGCCTGGCATTTAAGGTCATCTCGGAGGCCTAGGATGACCTTGTGCTGCCGGCTCAGGCCTTTACCTCTGGTGTGCTGGCGTTTGCGTGACCACACCCAGGCATCCCCCACAGTTTGGGCCTAAAGCTCGGATAGCCTGCACGCCCATGCCCTGACGTGATGTTCGGTGACTAATCAATACCGAGCATTTACAGAGCCCTGACACATAGCGGCATTGACTTAACAGCCTGGTGTGTAATGAGGCTAACTTGTCCGAGTCTGCCCGCGATGCGATGCTCCGGGTTAAACAGGTTTCAACAGAGTACCGGATGGCAGGGCACCCCTCCGTGTAGGGTTTTGGGTGTTAGTGCTTCCAGTCTCCTGACCTGCTCCCCAAGGGCTGGTCTTAAACTCAAAGCAATCCTCCTGCCCCTGCTTCTCAAGTTCTAGGATTACAAGTGTGACTCACTGCACCCAGGAATATGTGTCTTTACTACAGAGGAAGGAAAGCTCAGAGTAACCTGTGTAAAGTCCCACAGCGGGAGAGGGTGGCTGGCTATCAACCTCGTCCTTGGTGACCTTTCCTGCGACCTCTAAGGGAGGAACTAGATTCCCCAGCAAGGATTCTAAGGACTTGTCAGGACTGACCTTCAATGATGGTCCCCTTTGATGGTCCCTGGGGGGGTTTGCCTGGGACAGGGATCTTGTGTTTGGGTACAGATCACCCTGAAGACTGGTCAGTTTCAGTACCCTGTCCAGCCTGTGGCTGGGAAGGGCCAGGGGCCCAGATCTTGTGGGCAGCCTGGGGTAGGGCCAGCATTCCAGGGGCCCGCCTGGCATGTGGGGAATGTCCCAGCAGAAGTCCCAGCCTTCCAGAAACTCAAAGGGAAGTGTTCTTACATGGGGTGGGAGGTGGTGTTTGTGGGAATGTCCCCCTGGTCTGGAACCCCGAGGGGCTGCAGTTACCAGTTACACTGGGGCAGTGCCAGGCCAGGGAGCTAGCTGACCTGCTTTTCAGATGTCTTCATAAACAGAGAGCACTATTCCTGCCTTACCTACCTTGCTTCCTGGTAGACCAGCACCTCAGGGCTTGAGCATCACCACAGTGGGGACTCTTGTGGGTCACTGACTTGGGCCACAGTCACCACAGTTTATTTAGAGTCAGCAGGGTGGCTGTACTCTATGCTGACCCTGGAATAGAAACCTCGGTTTCTGCTCAGGAGGCCCAGGCTACAAGGCCTTGGAGAAACCCTGAGGCGGGTGGGCGGGGCAGGTAGGTCTCTGCATGGGCCGCTCTAGAAATTAACCTCCTTTCTACCCCAGACCCCTCTGGTTCCAGTTCGTATCTTCTGGCATCTCTGGCTTCTTCAAGGACCGGCTCTAAGGCTACTTCCTGGTACACCCTGGACCCTCTCTCCATCCTGAACGGATCATTACCTTAAACCTGGTCCTTCCCATGGACTGGGTTTGGGGAACCCAGGGGTGCTCCAGGATGGCCTCAGAGAGCAGGAGAAAGTTGGAGATCAGCCAACTACTGCAGAGAACGACTGTGGAGGAACAGTTAAATGGACTAGCAAACACGAACGGGCCAGGGGCAGAAGGATTGCTATGAGTTCGAGTCCAGCCTTAGCCACACAGATACTTCAAGCTTAGTCTGAGTTACAGAGTAAGGCCCCGTCTTAAACCCCAGAAAAACACGCCGGGGAAGCGCAGGGGGCCCGGGCGCGAGCTGCAGAGCCCCCTCCCCTGGCAGGCCCGGATAGGGGCGTGGCCTAACACGGTGACGTCACCCTCCTATAAAACCCTGGGCGCCGCCGGGCTGGCTTTGCGGAGAACTGCAGCGGGCTAAGCCGTGTTGAACAAAGGAGGTCGGGCACAGCCATCCAAGCTCCCGGGGCCACCGGGCCGCCCTCCGCCACCATGACCGCCAACGGCACGGCCGAGGCTGTGCAGATCCAGTTCGGGCTCATCAGCTGCGGCAACAAGTACCTGACAGCCGAGGCGTTCGGGTTCAAGGTGAACGCATCGGCTAGTAGCTTGAAGAAGAAGCAGATCTGGACGCTGGAGCAACCTCCCGATGAGGCGGGCAGCGCGGCCGTGTGTCTGCGCAGCCATCTGGGTCGCTACCTGGCCGCCGACAAGGACGGCAACGTGACCTGCGAGCGCGAGGTGCCCGACGGCGACTGCCGCTTCCTCGTCGTGGCGCACGACGACGGCCGCTGGTCGCTGCAGTCCGAGGCGCACCGGCGCTACTTCGGCGGCACCGAGGACCGCCTGTCCTGCTTCGCGCAGAGCGTGTCGCCGGCCGAGAAGTGGAGCGTGCACATCGCCATGCACCCGCAGGTCAACATCTACAGCGTCACCCGCAAGCGCTACGCGCATCTGAGCGCGCGACCGGCCGACGAGATCGCAGTAGACCGCGACGTGCCTTGGGGCGTCGACTCGCTCATCACCTTGGCCTTCCAGGACCAGCGCTACAGCGTGCAGACGTCGGACCACCGCTTCCTGCGCCACGACGGGCGCCTTGTGGCTCGGCCCGAGCCCGCCACGGGCTTCACGCTGGAGTTCCGCTCCGGCAAGGTGGCCTTTCGCGACTGCGAAGGTCGCTACCTGGCTCCGTCCGGTCCCAGCGGCACCCTCAAGGCTGGCAAGGCCACCAAGGTGGGCAAAGATGAGCTCTTCGCCCTGGAACAGAGCTGCGCTCAGGTGGTGCTGCAGGCGGCCAACGAGAGGAACGTGTCCACGCGCCAGGGTGAGTTGGGGACATGTCCCCTCCCTTGGGTCCTGACCCAGTGCACAAAAGCATCTCTGCATTCCTATTTCCCTATTTCCTCCTGGGCTCCCTTTAGGCTCACAGGCCTCTGGGCTCCGCCATGGGGAGGTGGGCTTCTATTCTGAAAGACCTGACCTCACTAGATAGCCCTGGCTGTCCTGGAACTCGCTATGTAGACCGGGCTGGCCCCGAACTCGCAGAAATCTTCCTTCCTGTCTCTTGTGCTGGGATTAAAGGCATGTACCACCCCTCTGTCCAGGACGTAGGCTTCTGCTGGAAGAAGGTGACGTGGGGAGAGGGGTAAGGCCTAACACATCCTAAAGCAATACTGTCCACCTCCCCCACCCCTGGCTGGGGGCGTGGGACTCCATAGACCTAGCTTAGATCTGTTTCCTCTTCCTTCCCCGTCTGAGCCATCCCCATTCATGAGCTGATCCTTTAGGATAGGCTGTCCCAGGTCTTGGAGAGGAAGGGTTCCCCCTTCACCCCCCTTGTTCATTTCCTTGTGCGTCCTCTCCCGCTTCGCGGGCCTTTGGCTGGAGGACCAGGGGACAGTCACCCCTGCCCTCCCCGCCTTAACTGGCGAGATAGAGGTTGGTGGGGCTTTTGATCCCGGCGGGGTGTGCTGGGCGGGGTCGGCCCTGTGGTGGTGGTGGTGGTGGTGGTGGTGGTGGTGGTGGTGGTGGGGTTGTCCGCAGGGGCTTCCCCTCCCCCACCCCACCTCCCCTCGCCAAGGCCTGGCGCTCCGGGCCGCGGCCTTTGTGAGCAGGGGGGCGGGTCGCCACGGCTAGGCCCTCCCTCGTCCCCTTTGTCCTGCTAAGGCTCTGCAGATGGGAAAACCAGATGCGGCGGAGCTGGGGGAGGGGATCGGCTTAGGCGGGTCCCTCTGCGGAGGAGCCACCCCCAACCCTCCTGGCGTTGTCCCTGGTCCAGGGTTCAGTGAGAAGGCGCGGAGTGAAGCCGCCTGGCTTTTCCTTCGCACCCCGGCTGGCAGGCGGCGTGGCGCGGGTGGCTGCGCTCCAGGCGCCCTCCCTGCCCTCCCATGCACGCCTCGCGGTCCGGCACTCGGCGGAGTGTCCCTCCCAAAAGCCTCTACCCTCGAGTGAACCGGTCCCCAAGCCCTCTCTGGCTGGGAACAATCGTTTGCAACTCAATCTGTCCCCATCCAGCGTCTCTAGCAGGCTGGCAGGTCATTTCCGACCGGCATGGGCATGGCACAAGTAGGTGCCTCCTTTCTGGCGTACCCCCGACTCTCCAAAGGGTCTTTGCTGCCTGCTGGCAGGGACTTGTGAGATCTCGCTTCCTTTGTTGGGAAACTGTACCCCAGGCTTTGGAGATAGCTGGATGGGAGCCAGTCTGTGGAGAGGAAGCCCCCCTCCCCCAATGCAGAGGGCAAAGCCTTGGGTGGGGCCTGCCTGAGTTTGGTTGAATAACGCTCAGAAAGGTGCAACCATTTGCTTACTGTTACACAGTAAGTCAGCAACATGCTGAGCTGGGTGTATTTGATTCCAGAATGTTCTCTCATTACACACACACACACACACACACACACACACACACACCAATGAACCATGGCCTCTCTTGTTTCACAGTGCTGGGTGAGGGGGTCAGAGTTCCCACCTGTTTAGCAAACATTGAGATACAAGCTGCGGTAAACGTCTCTTGGGGATGTGACTGGTATGTAAAGCAAAAGATTGGGGGTACAGGATCGGGGTAGTAGATTATAAGATCTGGGGTCCTTTCTGAGGACCCAGAAGCTGCCCCAGGAGAGTGAATAGAAATGATCGTGCACCAAGTTTATGGACTGGTTTTGCAGGCAGGGGCCACAGCAAAGGCCCGGAGGTAGGGAGGTGCAGATCGAGAAGCCCTGCATAGCTGGGAGGAAGGTTGGGATTGGAGGAACCCTGCAGATGCTCGGTACTCCAGAGCCTAGAGAGACCAGCTCTCTGCTTACAGAGCCAAGGCTTGTGCCCTGGGGAAGGTTAGGCAAGGCACAGGTGACTTGGGCCCTTGGGGCCTGAAAGGAGCCTAGAGGGTGTGCTTTGCGAGCCTGGACAGGTTCTCTGAGGGTGCCATGATTGTGCATGATTCACACTGATGCGGCAGGAGGGGGCGGGCATTGAAGGAGCTGAAGGGATGGGAATCTGAAGGGAACTTGGGGTCACACACAGTCAGACCTCTCCTGCCCTCGTATGTCTAAGTCCAAGTCTCAGTGCCAAGTCAGCCAGCTCCTCCCGGGCTTTTTGATGGGGAGCTGCTGGGTGGGTGTGCCGGGGAGGCCATTTTGGGCAGGCTTGCGTGGCAGGGAGGCGGGGCTGGGCTTCGGGGAAACACGTGTTGAACTGCTTGCGGGGAGTAGGGGGAGGGAAGGCGCAATATGGTCTGGGGTTGTGAACCTTCCATGCAGAATTGCTGCTTCCTGCGCCCTGGCCTCAGTTTCCCCATCTGTAAAGCACAGAGGTACTTTGAGCCAGGCTCTGTACCTGGGAGGTGGAGAGCAGGATGGGGGTGGGGTGGGGAAGGGTCTTTTCCTCCTTGCTCCTCATGACCCTCCCAAGCCCCTGCTGGCTCAAAGAGACTCCGTGCTGTGTCCCCCCCCCCCCCCCCCCGCCCATCCGGGTTTACTTGTTGGGGTCTAATCCCGGAGAATGCTTTCAAAGGATTTTGTCACCATCACTTCTAGGGTGGCTGGCTGAAGAATGAGTGACAGGTGAGCCTGGGCTTTGTAGGGTATCTGATGGCTCCCCTCTTGGGTAGAGGAATGGCTTGGTTTTGAGCACTGTACGACTTTGGGCGGTGAAGTCCTGGAGGGCTCTAAGCTAAGCCGCCTTCTGGGTTGTGGGGGTTGCTTATTTCCATCAACGCTAGGGAGCCTGGCAAACAGCAAAGCCCAGGAAGGGGGTTGCGGGTTAGAGGACCCTCTGAGTCACCGCAGAGACGCCTAGGAAGCTGGAAGACAGCCACGCCCCCTCCGTGGGCTCCGAGGAGCCTGTGACTCAGGTTTTCTGTGCTGCTGCTGCTGAAAAATAAATTCCCCCAGAAAACCTGTTACCATAGCAACACAGCTCCACTATGATTCCAAGGCCAAGTGGGGCCTTTCCCCCTGGCTCAGCCTTAGAGGGCCCATTCAGGAAGGGGGCTAACTTCCCCTTCCTGCTGAGGTGGGAGGGCCCAGCATCTCCTTGGCAACAGGCCCTCACATCCTTTCATGGTCCCAACAGAATTGAGAGGCAATTCTTTTTGGCAAGGGAGGGAAACTGAGGCAGAGAGAGGAGAAGGCATTCCCCTAAGGGTGCCTGGAGTCCACCTTTGGTGCCTTTATGGCCTCTTTATCAGAAAGTGGATGCACAGGCCCCCTTTGTCCCGGTACCTGGAGATGAGACCCAGATGGTGGCCTGGGTGAGGCCCTTTTTGTCCTCTGTCTGCACATCTCCTTTTTCACAGGTACTGGGAGGTTGGTGTATGTCCACAGCACTGTGCTGTCTTGAACTCAGTGCGCATGACGACTTGTGCCAGGGCCTCCCCTTTGTGTGAGGGAAGCTAGCATGCTGGGAAACTCTGACTCCTTTACCCCACCCACCTGAGTTTTAGTTTTTGTCTTGTAGCCCAGCTGGCTTCCAACTCTCCATCCTCCTGCCTCCATCTCCAGGGTGCCACGGTAACAGGCCTGGGCCACCACAGGCTTCTGGCCTCCTCTTGATCCTTGGTTGCGGAGTGGCTGGGAGTGACTTTGCTTTTCTTTCTTTCAGGCAGGGTTTCTCTGTATAGCCCTGGCTGTCCTGGAACTATATAGACCAAGCTGGTCTCAAGTGCTGGGATTAAAGGCATGTGCCACCATCTCTTGTGGGGCTTTTCTTTTATTTGTGGGAATGTGGGGATAAAACCTGAGGCCTTGTGCATGACAGGGGCTCTACCACTGAGCCACACCCCAGCCCCTCACTGGGGGATTCTAGGAAGGGGCTCTACACTGAGCCACACCTCCAAAGCCAGCTTTTTTTTCCTTTAAAAAAAAATACATTTTTAATCTAATTACCTTTGTCAGTGTGTGTGTGTGTGTGTGTGTGTGTGTGTGTGTGTGTGTGTGAGATTGGGGCCGACTGGTCCCAATGCTGGCTTTCTCTGACTGTTCCATTACCCTCAGTGGGCACAGTTAGATCAGGTGGGGTCACTTAGGCTCCCTGGCACTGGGTGTGGCTGTTCTGCCCAGTATGTGCTGACTCAGCTGTCCCTGCATGTGGCAGCTCAGTTACAGGCAGGCAGAGGGGAACAGTGGGTGACACCCTGTATATGTGTAGCCAATTGTTCTTTTAATGTTTAGCCATCCCTAGTGTGGGCCAGGGGCAGGAGAGCCATTTCTGCCTGAGAAGGTTGAACAGACTGTAGCCCAGAGCTGTGGCCTTGGGGTGGCCGTCTAGCCTGGGACAGCCCCCCTACTCTCCTCTGTGCTTCAGTGGTAGATCCTGTGGAGGCACTGGGCCAGGGTCCTAGGGGATCCATCATAGAAGCCGTGTCTGCTGATCCATAAGTCTAGAAGGGGAGGCATCTGTCCATGCCCACTCCTGAAGCCAAGGAACCCCTTGGTCTTGCTGGGTGACCTTGGGCCAAGGCCAGCCACCTTTGAGCTCCATCTTCTGCTTTGTGAGGTAGAGGTAAGAGCCTTTGGCATTGACAACACAGATAGAGACTCGGTTGGGTCGGGGTGGCACTGCCTGGCACACTCTTGGGTGTGGTGTCAACTAAGGATGAGTTCCTGGGGGCAAGGCTGAAGGTGGCACCTACCATCCCATGGGAATACCAGGTTCTGCTGCCTAAGGACACCTGAAGACAACTGTGAGACACCCAGTGTATAGCTGAGGACATTCTTAGAATCCGGGATCCTTGAAAAACAATGAGTTTATCTTGTTAGGACCCAAGATCCCACTCCTGGGTGGAGTCAAAGCCACTATGCAACTCAGGGCCACAGAGTAGGCCTTGGGAGCGGCACCTATTGGGGCTCAGTGAGGTCATGGTGCTCAGTGAGGTCATGTGACGTGGAAACCATGTAGTGTTACTATGTGGCAAGAAGTTAGCAAGCCATGCAACAAACCTGTAATTCCAACTCAGGAGGCAGAGGCAGGTGGATCTTTGAGTTCAAAGGTAGCTCTAGACACACAGTGAAGACGTCTCAAAACAAAACAAACAGGCTGGAGAGATGGCCCAGAGGTTAAGAGCACTGGCTACTCTTCTAGAGGTCCTGAGTTCAATTCCCACAACCACATGGTGGCTCTGTAATGGGATCTGATGCCCTCTTCTGGTGTGTCTGAAGAGAATGACAGTGTAGTCACATACGTAAAATAAATAAATCTTTAAAAAAAGAAAAGAAAAATGAAAAGGGAGGGGTGGTGGTGGAGACATGGCTCAGACAGTTTTTTGTTTGTTTTGGCTTTTTGGTGTCTTTCCTTCTTTCCTTCCTTTCTTTCTCTTTTTTTTTTTTCTTTTTGGGTATCTATGTAGCAGCCCTGACTACCCTGGAACTCACCTATAGGCCAGGCTGGCCTTGAACTCAGAGATCAGCCTGCCTTTGCCTTCCAATGCTGGGGTTAAAGGTATGCTCCAGCACTGTCGAGCTCTGGAACACTTGTTCTTGCATTTGCCCAGTACTCACAGGGTGGATCACATGACAGTTGCAGGTGATCTGACCTCTGAGGGCACCAGGCACATTTGTGCACGTACATACATACAGGCAAGACATTCACACATGACATACAATACAAAATGTCTTTCTAAAAATTATAGAAAGTAAATAAGACAGAGGGGAAGAAGGAGAGAGAGCCACTGTTTTGGACTTGACCACCACTGGCAGGGAAATGCCGGGTTTGTGGCTGGTGGGGGCAGGGATAAAGGAGGACCTCATTTTTAAGATTTTTGAGTTTTCTAAAGAAACATGTGGTCTGTGTGTGTGTGTTCGCGTGTGCGCACGCACGTGTACTAGGGGTAGAGTCCAGGGCCTTCTACCATGCTGGGCAAGTCCTTTATACTGAGCTATATTTTCAACTCCCTCTCTTATTTTATATATAGCTCTGGCTGGCCTAGAACTCATTATGTAAACTAAGGAGACCTCAAACTCATCCAAACTCAAACGAGATTGACCTGCCTCTGCCTCCTGAGTGCTAGAGGCAGTCATGAACCACCACGCCCACCTTCTCTTTGAAAAAAAGGCTATTGCTTTTGTTTTTATTTTTTTGTCTGTGGAGAGTGGTGCCCACACCCAGTGGCACCGGAAGCTGGAATCAGGTCTCTCCTGCCCTGTTCGTCCTAGGGACTGAACTCAGGTGGGTAGGTTTGGTAGCGGGTGCTTTTATCCCACGAACCTGTAGTCCTTGTGTGTGTGTGTGCGCGCGTGCGCGCGCGCGCGCGCGCGCGCATGTGTCTGTCTGTCTGTCTGTCCGTGCATGGAGTGGAGTCTCATGTAGCTCAGGCTGGCCTGGGATTTATGATCTTCCTGACTCTGGTAACCAAGTACGGAGACTGCAGGCTCACTCTGCCACACCCTTTTACACAGTTCTGGGATAGACCCTAGGACTTTGCATGTCAAGTGAGTTATAGCCACGGCCCTAGTTTATTTATTTTATTATTTTTTGAGATCGGGCCCCACTCATCATCAAGGCTAAGGTCGGCCTCCTGAGTGCGTGGTCGCTGTGCCTGGCTCCTACGTTATTCTTTGACTTTCACACATACCCACTACAGGAAGCGAGTAGTGAGCCCCCTTTTACCAGCACCCCGCCATGTGACATTCCGCAGAACCAGCGCCATCTGTGTGTTTATTCAATGGTTTTGGTTGTATTTAAAGCAAATTCCCGACACTGGAGCTTCTCCTCCGGAAACGCCCCCATCTGTAGCTACAAAACCAGGCCATTCCTTACATAATGGCAGCGTTGCCTAACTGGAACCGATCTTTAAGACCCAATCCGGGCCCACGGGAGAGTTCTGCTAGGCCTTAGAACATCTTTGTGGGTGGTTCGTTTGAAGTTTGATGGCTTCCTTCCTCCCCTGCTCCCTTTCCTGCTTGCCATTTTGGGCACTAGAGTTTAAAGAAACCCGCCCACCTGCCACTGAGCTAAGTCACCAGATTTTTTTTTTTTTTTTAGTTTAGTTTTTTCGAGACAGGGTCTCTCTGTGTAGCCCTGGCTGTCCTGGAACTCACTCTGTAGACCTGGCTGGCCTCGAACTCAGAAATCCACCTGCCTCTACCTCCCAAGTACTGGGATTAAAGGTGTGCGCCACCACCGCCTGGCCCCAGATTTTTTTAAAGAGTCTTATGTATCCTAGACTGGTCTTGAACTTGTGTCAATGCCTGGCATATCCTATTTTGATCATTTATGTGTACACCCCTAACATGGAAGTCAGAGGTCCATATCATATGTGTCGTCTTCGGTCATCCTACATACTTTTGGGGAATGGGTGGGGGCAGGGATGGAGTCTAGCCTGGGCTGGGTGACGTATGCTTTTCAATCCAGCATTAAAGCAGAGATAGGTGGATCTCTGAGTTCTAGGACAGCCTGGGCTACACAGGGAAACTTTGTCTAAAAAACAAAAAGAAAGAAAGGAAAAGAAATAGAGTCCCCCTATATAGCCCTGGCTGTCCTAGAACTCACTAGGTAGACCACGCTGGTCTTGAACTCACAACAGATCCACCTGCCTCTGTCTCCTGAATGTCCACTCTCTGCTTGGAGACAAGAATTGCTCAGTGGCTTGGATTCAGTGACTCAGCTAAGCTGGCTGGTCGCTGAGCCCCAGGCCTCCATCTGCCTTGGCTTCCCTGTGACAGGATTATCGGCTCATACCACCGCGCCTGGCTCTTACACGATTCCTAGCAATCTTAATTTAATACTTTATGGTCAAGCCATCCTTCAGTGCTCCCTCCCCTCCTGTTGAGACAGTCTTCCTTGGTAGCCTGGGGGTCCCAGGACTCACAGTTCACCTCCCGTTGTTTCTGGTTTTTTTGTTTGTTTGTTTGGTTGGTTTTTTTGTTTGTTTGTTTGTTTGTTTCGAGACAGGGTTTCTCTGTGTACCCCTGGCTGTCCTGGAACTCACTCTGTAGACCAGGCTGGCCTCAAACTCAGAAATCCGCCTGCCTCTGCCTCCCGAGTGCTGCGATTAAAGGCGTGTGCCACCACACCGGCTTCCGTTGGTTCTTTTCCTGAGTGGTGGGGTCCTTCCTGGCTAGCACTGACTGCTGACTTGGTAGCCTGGTCCCGCCCACTGCTCAGGATTATCACTGAGGGGGTCTAAGCCACACTTCGGGAAGCCCACTGCCCTGTGGTATTCTGGGATATGAGCAAGACAAGGGTCACACAGTGGCCTGACCGGCTCTGGTCTCTCTCTGTAGGAATGGACCTGTCAGCCAATCAGGATGAAGAGACCGATCAGGAGACCTTCCAGCTGGAGATCGACCGAGACACAAGAAAGTGTGCCTTCCGCACCCACACGGGCAAGTACTGGACGCTGACGGCGACCGGAGGTGTGCAGTCCACTGCGTCCACCAAGTGAGTGACACCCTACACCCCTCCATCACCTGGCCTGGCTCTTCTCCTGCAACTGGGCAGCCTGCTCGATGCCCCCACGTTGCCAGCCCCTCTTCTCTTCCCCAGGAACGCCAGCTGCTACTTTGACATCGAGTGGTGTGACCGCCGGATCACCCTGAGAGCCTCCAACGGCAAGTTTGTGACCGCCAAGAAAAATGGCCAGCTGGCCGCCTCGGTGGAGACAGCAGGTAGCCACTTGGGGGCTCGCACCCCAAACCTGTTTCCCTAGTATTCCGTGGTCAGCCATCAGTCTCACCTGGACCTCCCTGTGTGTGTAGGGCATCCCTGTAAGCTCGTGTACCCCTCAGGCCGGCAGCCTGTGACCCTTAGCTTCTTGGTATCCTTCTCCGCTGAGCCACTCCCTGGCTGGCCCATCTTTGTTGCTGTAAAGCTCAATGGCTCCTTTTCCCTGTGGCAGGGGACTCGGAACTCTTCCTCATGAAGCTGATTAACCGCCCCATCATCGTGTTCCGGGGGGAACATGGGTTCATTGGCTGCCGCAAAGTTACGGGCACTCTGGACGCCAACCGCTCTAGTTACGACGTCTTCCAGCTGGAATTCAACGACGGCGCATACAACATCAAAGGTGGGTTCCCAGGATGGGAATGAACTGGGCCATTCAAAGCCGTCATTAGGGAACGGGTGTTCTATGGCCGCCCAGGGTAGCCCCTTCACCCCCTTGTCTGTAGAGAGAACTTTTCTGGCCCGTCCTGGGCAGACAGAGAAGGTGGGAAGCAGCTAGGGAGAGTGGTCGCGGCTCCAATCTGGAAATCTGAGAGAGGAGAATTATTTTATTTTTTTTCTTTTTTGCTGTTGAGGACAGAACCCAGGGCTTTGAGCTTGTTAGGCAAGCATTCTACTGCTGAGTTAAATCCCCAACCCTAAGAATCATCTCAAAAAGAAAGAAGTAAAAGAAGATGGAGCCTGGCAGTGGTGGCTGCGCACACCTTTAGTCCCAGCACTCAGGAGGCAGAGGCAGGCGGATCTCTGAGTTCTTGCCAGCCTGGTCTACAGAGTGTGTTCTAAGACAGCCAGAGCTATGCAGAGAAACCCTGTCTCAAAAACAAACAAAAAGGGGGTGGGGGGGGGAGAGATGGAAGATAAGAATATCCTTCTTAGCTGTGGGACCAAAACCAGTGAGAGGACACAGCAATCTAGAGGTGTCAGTCAGCATCAGACCCCTGTGCTGTGTGTGGCCTTAGCAAGGCAAACATGACTCCTTTCTTACAGTGCTGAGGACTGAACTCAGAGCCAAGATCCAGCCCCTCACTGGGGGATTCTAGGCAGGGGCTCTGCTGCTGATATATGTCCTTCTTTTTGTTTGCTTGTTTGTTTTGTTTTATTGTGACCCTAGCTGTCCTAGAACTTGCTTTGTAGACCAGAGACGTACCTGTGTGTTTCTGCCTCCCAAATGTTGGATTTAAAGGCATGTGCCACCATGTCCCGCCCTAGCCTAGCCCTCTTATATTTTATAGTTTGAGATGGCGTGTCAGTAAATTTCCATAGGATGGCCTTGAACCTAGGTAATCCTCCCTCCTGCCTCCGTTTCTTGAGTATTTGGATTACGGGACTGTACCTCACATCCAGCTGAGCCTACCCGGTTCTGGAAGCTGGCGGTTGGGGGGAGTATTAATCCTTTCGGGGACTGACAAGGCGGGGTTGACATGTAATCTCCCTCCTCAGACTCCACGGGCAAGTACTGGACGGTGGGTAGTGATTCCTCGGTCACCAGCAGCAGCGACACCCCTGTGGATTTCTTCCTTGAGTTCTGTGACTACAATAAGGTGGCTCTCAAGGTGGGCGGCCGCTACCTGAAGGGGGACCACGCCGGGGTCCTGAAGGCCTGTGCGGAGACTATCGACCCCGCCTCACTCTGGGAGTACTAGGGCCGCCTGCTCTCTGCAGGCCGCCCTCGTCAGTCCCTCCTGTTATCCTTACTCACCGGGTGGCCCTGCAGCAGGTGGCAAGCCCCTTGCCTTTCAAACTGGAAACCCGAGAGAAAACGGTGCCCTTGCCGTTGCCCTCTGTGGACCCCTTCTCCCTAACTCACTGCTCCCCATGGGTCGGTGGCTGCAGACTGTCCCCAGGAGGGGACTCTGGTTCCCTCTGTCCCCTTCTTTCCATGGGGAATTCTGGCACCTTTCTTCTGACCTCAGTCAACTCTGAGCCTTATTTCCCCCCAGGAAGTGGCCTAGGAGAAGCTACAGGGCCTAGGGAGTTACCCTGAGCTTGTAACTGGAAGACCCTGCCCTCGCCCCGTCCCACCCCACCCCTCTCTGGTGCGCCTGCTCTGGCCCCAGCCTCCGGAGGCGAGCCTTTTGGCGCAACTGAAGCCAGGGATGGGCTGCCTTGCCCACAAGTGTTTTTCTGGATCATGGCTGGAAGGCAGTCTGTCCCATCCTGCAGTGTTCCGGCCTGGCTCTTTGACTCAAAGCTAGCTAGGTGGTACTGCCATGTCGCTCCTGCACATTATGGAAGCGGCCGGGCTCTCTCCCACCTCGTTCCTCCCCCCCACCCCCCCGCCTGACTGGAAGCAGAAAAAATGACCAAATCAGTATTTTTTTTTTTTTTAAGGAAATGTTACTGTTGAAAGACCCTAGGCAAGCCTGCCCTGTTGGTTGTAGCCGAAAGTGGTCTTGGGGGGAGATGCTTGGCACCTGTCCCTGCCTCCCCAGCGGGTTCCCTCCCTCACTCCTGCCTGGCCACCCCAGCCCTGGCTCTGTGATTGGTGCTCCACGTCTTCCCAGACACCTCGGGGCTCCTGGGTGGGAGAAAGCCAGATGTGCCCCTCCCTGGGAGCCCTGGAGTAAACCTCAGGGGGCCCTTTCCCAAGCACCCCCTTTCACCCACCGACTCCCCAACACCATGCATCTCACTCTGGGTGTCTCGCTCTTTTATTTTTTTGTAACTGTCATTTGTATAACTCTGAAGACCCATGATAGTAGGCTTTGAACTGGAAAATAAAGTAAAATCAAGTCTGCGGCCCGTGTGTGTGTGTGTGTGTGTGTGTGTGTGTGTGTGTGTGTGTGTGTGT
>NC_034612.1:33077208-33079714 GCF_900095145.1 Mus pahari
GAGTGTGTGTGTGTGTGTGTGTGTGTGTGTGTGTGTGTGTGTCTGTGTGTGTGTGTGTAAGGAATTGGCTGCGGGAGCGGGCTGAGGGCGGGCTGGGAGGGAGGCAGCACTGATTGACAGTCTCGCAGACTCTTGTTCCGGTCTCAGACCCTAGCGGCTCCAGCATTTGCCTTAGTAACTCTGGACCGAGAAATGGCTGAGCCTTGCAAGCTGGGCAGGCTAGAGGGTTCAGCAGGTAAAGTTGTGTGCTGCCAAGCTTCATCAGATTGGGTCCCCAGCACCCATGTGAAAAGTTGGGCGCGACTGTGTACACCCACCCCAGGGCCTCGGGAAGTGCAGAAACAAGAGGATCCTTGGAGCTTGCTGACGACCCAGCCTTGCCCAATCTGTGAGCTCTGGGGTTGAGTGAGCGGTAAGGTGGAGATGGGTTATGGAAGATATCCCACACAGACCTGCGGCCCCCACACACAGAAATAAAAAACAAATCAGGCCTTTTATCCCAGTTATTCGGGGAGCTGAGACAGGAGGATCACAGGTTTAAGGCTGCCTATGTAAGTTCAAGGGCAGCCTGGACACCTTGCTAGAGGAATGAGGGGCTGTGGAGTGTGGTTCATGGGTTACCTGGCCTGGACAGGCTGGGGCTGGAGAGATGACTCAGCTGATAAAGAGCGTCGGCTGCTGCCTTAGTTAGGGTTTCCACTGCTGTGCACAGACACCACGACCAAGGCAGCTCTTCTGAAGGACATTTAACTGGGCCGGCTTACAGGTTCATCAAGGCAGGAAGCAGAGCATCGTCTAGACAGGCACAGTGCAGGAGGAGCTGAAGTTCTTTTTCTTAGGAAGCCAGGAGCAGACTGTTCCTCAGGCAGCTAGGAGGAGGGTCTCAAAGCCCACCCCCCACAGTGACACACTTTCTCCAACATGGCCACACCTACTCCATCAAGGCCACACCTAGTAGTGCCACTCCTTGAGCCAAGCTTATTCACACCACCGCCAACCACAAACTGCTTTTCTAGAGGACCCAGTTTCAATTCCCAGCATCCACATGACAGCTTACAATTGTAACTACAGTTCCAGGGGATCCAACACCCTTACACAGGCGCACTTAAGCAGGTGCACACCAGTCAGTGCACATAAAAAAAAATACATAACTCATTAGCGAGAAGAGACCATTAGCTACCTTCACCCTTGACAGGAAAGCTGAAGTCCTGGGAGTGTGTTAGAGGTCCGCAGCTTGAAGCCTATAGGGTGGTGGCATCGCCTATGCGCTCCCACCTTGACAGGTAGGAGCTGAGCTCTTTGGGGGTATCCCCCAGAGACCCATTTTACAGAGGGAGGCGCTGAGGCAGAGGGAAAAGGCAACCTTGTTTGCTGGCTCAGGAGAGTGCCAGTGGGGTACCCACGAGGTTCAGCATCCCAAGGCATGTGGAGGCAGTTACAAAGCCGCATTGATTGGCTGCTGATGACGAAATGAAGAGCCCCGCGGTGTGATTGGCGGTCCCAGAGGGAAGGCATGTGGGGTGATTGACAGGGGCAGATGGCCACAAAGGGTCCAGTGACTTCCCGCAGGGTGGAAGCTCTGGGCCCAAGCCAGTAAAGTGTCAATGACATGGAGAGACAGATGAATCCTTCCCAGTCCGAATTCTCAGGCTTTGGTGGGGCCCGCGCTGGGGAGAAAAGACACCCTGTCCATTACAAGCACCAAGCGCAGCCTGGCTACGTGATGACTGGGGAAGTCCCATACGTGGCCGAGACTTCCTGCAGCACTGGAGGGGCGGGTCCGACGGAGGAGGCTGACAGTCTGTTGGATCAGAGGGAAGAGGCACAGGTCTTAACGATGCATAAGGTCTGGTGGGAGTCCAAGGAAGGACGGATGTAGGGTGATAGGGAAAAAGGACCTAATCCAGAAAAGGGGACAGAAGAGCCACGACGTGGTCAGGGGGCTCTGGCCCTGGGCAGGGATGTCAGAGAAAGGCCTGGCTAATGAGACCCAGTGGGGGCTCAGGCAATTGTGGAGGCAACAGACGTCTTGGGGCAAGAAGGGCATCCATGAGCTAGCACACAGCACTCAGTACCTCAGAGTCCTGCACACACACTCGTTGGCACAGGTGGGTGTGCAGAAGCACCCATGGGCAGCTGTAGCTGAGTAACCCATCCCTTTGTTTCTTCCAGCTGAGCAGGGACGCCACAGCTTTGGGAGGGATCCCTATGAATATGGCTTTTGTTTGTTTGTTTGTTTGTTTTTGACTTGGTTTGGTTTTTCAAGACAGGGTTTCTCTGTGTAACCTTAGCTGTCTAGAACTCATGTAGACCAGGCTGGCCTCAAACTCACAGTGATCTGCCTGCCTCTGCCTCTGCCTCTGCCTCTGGAATTTTATTATTAAATTAATTAATTGTCGTATTTATTTATTTTATTTTATTTTATTTTTTTAAAGATTTATTTATTTATTATATGTAAGTACACTGTAACTGTCTTCAGACACTCCAGAAGAGGGAGTCAGATCTT
>NC_034612.1:33079725-33085737 GCF_900095145.1 Mus pahari
GCTCTTACCCACTGAGCCATCTCACCAGCCCCAATTTTTTAAATTTTTATGTGCATGAGTGTTTTGCCTGCATGTTTGTGCACCGCCTGTGTGCCCACTGCCTATGGAGGTCAGAAGAAGGCGTTGGGTCCGGGAACTGGGGTTGTATGGTTGTTAGCTGCTGCATGCGTGCTGGTTCTCTGCAAGGCAGCACTTAGCCCTGAGCCATCTCCTGTCTGCTCCTCCACCTCCCTTTAGACAGGGTCTCCTGTAGCTCGGGCTGGGCTTCAGCTTGCCCGGTGGTCAAGGATGCCTAAGTTAAATCATCTTACATTTCTGCCTCACCTCCACCTCGGAATGCTGGAATTGCAGGCATGTGCTACTGGGATGGGTTTTGTTTAGTGCTGGCTTCTCACCCCGTGGCTTCGTGTGTTCGGTCAGGGCCAGCCCTGTGCCCACTGTGCCGTTACCCCTCTTGAGCCCACAGTAGGGGAGAACCATGGCGAAGCTTCTGTGACTCTCACGGGTCCCTCCAGGTCTGTCAGAGCTCAGGAGGCATGCCAGGTGATTTATAGCCCCCTCTGGGGGTTTGACAGCGGACTCAGCCTTAGGCACTCTCCAGCTCTACCACTCAGGCCTGGCCTTCAGGAGGCCTTGATGAGTTGGGATAGGGGCCTGGCCAGTGCTGCCTGGAGCTCTCTGGTGAGAAGCTGTTGATTCTAGCCTCGGAATTTCCCAACCAAGTCTACACTGAGCACCCTGTCCACGCCCTGCTTCTGACTCCTCCTGTGGGGATGATCTTAGTCCCCACAGGGCCCCCATCTTCTCCAGAGCTGAGTGGCCTCTCGCCTACTGGACAGAGAAGAGCTTTCCTGACTTTGTTAAAATATTGAATGTGAGGAGCGGAGGAAACGGCCCAGCTGGTGAAGTGCTTGGCTCGATCCCCAGAGCTGTGGAGTTACCGACAGGATGGAGCTCACTGGCTGCCAGCTCAGAAACCAAGATGGATAGCTCCTAAGGACTGGTACCGGAGGATGACTCCTGGCGACCACAGACATGCTTGCATACGCATCTGTCTGCACACATGCACATACGCATGTAAAAGCCTGATCCACGCAATTAGCGTCTGCCTGTAATCCCCGTACCTGGGAGACAGGGACAGAGGGTCACCTTCAGTTTGAAGCCAACCTCTCTGTCTACATACCAGCTACTTAGGAGACTGTTTCCAACTCTCCAGGGTGGCTCACACCTCTAATCTCAACCCGCAAGAAGCCAAGACTGGAAGATGCCTAGAGAGGAAGGTTTGCTTGGGTTCAGGGCCAGCCTCCAGAGGCAGAGGCAGGTGGATTTCTGAGTTCGAGGCCAGCCTGGTCTAGAGAGTGAGTTCTAGGACAGTTAGGCAGCCTGAGCTATACAGAGAAACCCTGTCTCAAACAACAACAACAACAAAACAACAACAACAACAACAACAACAAGAAAACTTGAGTGTGCATGTGTGTGCATGTGTGCGTGTGTGTGTGTGTGTGTGTGTGTGTGTGTGTGTGTGTTTACTTTTACAGTAAATGAGTCTTTGGGGAGGCAGCCAAAGTTGGCAGGGAACTCCTTGTCCCCTGCTGGCCTCTCTGGGTTGTCACGGTCTTGTCTCCATGGAAAGATAGGAAGGGACTCCCCATCCCTCAGGGTGCTGTCAGCAGAGGGAACAGATGGGGTCGGGAGAGGGACTGGGGGAGGGGAAGAACCAGGTGGAGGAGGGGTGGGATTTAGGTTTACCATGAAACCTGAGTCACCCAGCAGGCGGGAGGGGGAGGCTGGTCAGAGTTCCTTGCCTTTCTTCTTTCCCTAGGACCCAGGCCTGACCCTGTGTGGAGGGGAAGGATAGGAAAATGCTGCCTTCTAGAGTCCCTAGCTAGAGCCACACACCAGGCCTCAGTAATTAGTGACACCTTTTTGTTATCACTGAAAGCAATTAAAGGTCTGTAAGATGAGTCAATGAGTAAAGCTGCTGACTGCCTTGGTCCCATCCCTGGGACCCTCATGGTGGAAGGAAAGAATGGACTAATGTCCTTGGACCCCCCACATGTGTGCTGTGGCACACACACACACACACACACACACACACGTAATGTAGTTCAAAATTTAGAATAAATCAGGCATGGTAGTGCACACCTTTAATCCCAGTACTCAAGAGGCAGAGGCAAGTGGGTCTCTGTGAGTTTGAGGTCAGCCTGGTCTACAGAGCAAGTTTCTTTTTTTTTTTTTTAATTTATTTAGAAGGTGCTCTTACCTACTGAGCCATCTCTCCAGCCCCATACAGAGCAAGTTTCAAGCCAGCCATAGCTACAGAGCAAGATCTTGTCTTAGACTCCTTCTTCTACCAACAGAAATTAAGTTTGCAGATAAACGTGATATAAAATAAAAGGAAAGCGGGTGGGAGAGGCAGCTCAGTGGCTAAGGACATTGGTTGTTTGTACAGAGAAACCAGGATTGAGTCCAGGCACCCACATAGTGGCCAAACACTATCTCTAGCTCGAGTTCCAGAGGATCTGGTTTCTGAGAGCAAGGTACACATGGGGTGCTCACACACACACATACACACACACACACACACACACGCAGGCAAAACAGAAAAGCACATAAAATAAAAGCAAATGCATAAAAATAAAATCCAAGAGGATTTAACGATGTCATGAGTCCACAGAAATTCTATCCCCACTTTCAGGGTGTTACATGGGGGGATGAAGCCCAGGGTCTCCCACCTGCTAGGCAGGGGTCTATCTATCACTAACCTGAATCCTTGGCTCACCCTTTTGTATTTATTTTTGAGATGCTATTTTTTTTTGTTTTGGTTTTTGTTTGTTTTGTGCCTGTTTGTGTGGGGTGTCTATGTGTGTAGATGCTCCAGCATGTGTAAGTCAGATGGTGGATGTCTTCCTCCATCACACCCCACTTATTTACTTTCGCAGGGTCCATCCCTGAACCTGGAACCTGACAGTGCCCTTACATAGCTAGCTGGCTTACTGTAGGACCCCATCACTGTCTCAGAAGTGCAGAATTCCAAGCTGCCGGCTATACCCGAAGTCATGGACACTAGAGATCTGGACTCTGGTCCTTGTATTTACTTGGTAACAGCTTTGTCCACTGAGCCATGCCCCCAGCATGCTCACCTCATTCTGTTTGGTAGGCTCTCACTAGGTAGTCCTGGCTAGCCTGGAACTCCTTAGTCTTGAACTCAGAGACCTGCCTGTCTCTGCCTCCTGAGTATTGAGATTAAAGGCACGTGACAGTATACCAGACCTCTTTTTTTTTTTTTTTTTTTTGAGGCATATTTTTTTTGGGGTGGTGGTGTTTCGAGACAGGGTTTCTCTGTATAGCCCTGGCTGTCCTGGAACTCACTCTGTAGACCAGGCTGGCCTCGAACTCAGAAATCTGCCTGCCTCTGCCTTCTGAGTGCTGGGATCAAAGGCGTGCGCCACCACACACCCAGCTTGAGGCATATTTTTCATAGGTACTCCAAGATTGGAGAGATGGCTCAGCAGTTAAGAGCACTGACTGCTCTTCCAGAAGTCCTGAGTTCAATTCCCAGCAACCACATGGTGGCTCACAACCACCTATAAAAGGGGTTCGATGCTCTCTTCTGATGTGTCTAAAGACAGCTACAGTGTGTGTGTGTGTGTGTGTGTGTGTATGTGTGTGTATGAAATAAGTAAACCTTTTTAAAAAGTGTGGTTGTGGGTGCGATGTTTGTACTACTGTGGAGGTCGAATCAACTTGTAGGAGTTAGTTCTGTCTTTCCACCACATTCTCAGGCTGGGTGGCAACTACCCATACCCATTGAGCCACCCCACCCACCCAAATGTCCTCACGGTAGGTTGTCACTCATGGACAGCTTCAATAATAAAGCCTTAACCCCCATGACCTCTCTGTGTTATATTTGTAGACAGAACCTTATTTATTTATTTATTTTTCCTGAGACAGGGTTTTCTCTGTAGCTTTTCTCCTGGAACTCACTGTGTAGACCAAGCTAGCCCCAAACTCAGAGATTGACCTTTCTCTGCCTCCGGATGCTGAGAATAAAGGCCTGTGACTACTGCTCGGCCTGTAGGCAGGACCTTTAAAGAGGTGAAGAGAAGCTAGGCCTGGTGACGCAGGTCTGCAATAAAGAAAGAGGTGAATGGGTTAAAATGAGGTCCAATAGGTTGGGGCGTGGCTCAGTGGTCGAGGGCTTGCCTAGCAAGTGAGAGGCCTGGGCTCAACCTCTGGCACTGAAGAAGGATGGTAGGTAGGGAGACAGATAGATAAGTAGGTAGATAGATGATAGATAGGTAGATGGATGGTAGATGTATAGATAGTAGATGAGGAATAGATAGATGATAGAGATAGATACATAGATGATAGATTATGGATAGATAGATAGATAGATGGATAGATAGATAGATAGATAGATGGATAGATAGATAGATAGATAGATGGTAGGTATATAGATGATAGAAAGATGAGGGATAAATAAATGATAGGTAGATAGTAGATAGGAGAGAGAGAGAGAGAGAGAGAGAGAGAGAGAGAGAGAGAGAGAATATAAGGGCATTAGGCTAATTTGATCCAAAGACAAAAGATTGGGGTTCCTATAAGATGAGTGATCAAGCTGGCTAGATATGGGGGAGCTGACCTGTAATTCTAGCACCTGGGATGGGAGATGGAGGCAGGAGGATGGGGAGGTCGAGGGTATCCGCAGGTACATAGTGAGTTTGGGGCTATCCCCAGCCACATGAGACCCTGGCAAACTCTTCCCATTAACAACAGGCCCAAAGGAAAACCTCTCTTAAATCATAAAGCGTGAGCTGGGGCGCATGCCGGCCTTCAAAGCCGCGTGGTGTGTTTGAGAACAGACGACAGGAAACACTGTTGCGAGGACTCAGACCCAGAGAGGAAGGGACAGCAGAGTCACCAGGTGGACAGGCATTGGGGCTTGCTGGGCAGCTTACAGGAAGCAGCACACACCAGAGTCATCCGCCTAGGAGCTGGGCCACAGTTTCCTGCAGAATGGGACCCGACACACCCAGCCAAGGCAAGCATTCGTGCCTGTGAACAGAAAGCAGACACAGGACGGAGCCCGTCTCGCTGCACTTGAAGATGCGAACCCAAAGAAATGAGGGGTGCCACGGCGTCCTCTGCAGATGTTACTATGCAAGTTGGTGTGAGACACTCAGATATGTTTTTCAAAAATATTTATTTTATGAGTGTTCTGGCTTTACATGTACCAGAAATCAAATCAAATCAAATCTCATTACATATGGCTATGAGCCACAATGTGGTTGCTGGGAATTGAACCCAGGACCTTTGGGAGAGCAGTCAGTGCCCTTAACCTCTGAGCCATTTCTTCAACCTAGATATATAATGCAATTATATGCAATATGCATTATATAATCTAGGTTGAAGAAATGGCTCACAGAACTCAGAAATCTGCCTGCCTTTCCCTCCCGAGTGCTGGGATTAAAGAGGCATGTACCACCACTGCCCGGCTCTTTTTTTTAAAGATGTATTTATTTATTATATGTAAGTACACTGTAGTTGTCTTCAGACACCAGAAGAGGGCGTCAGATCTTATTACGGATGGTTGTGAGCCACCACGTGGTTGCTGGGATTTGAACTCACGACCTTCAGAAGACCAGTCTGTGCTCTTAACCGCTGGGCCATCTTTCCAGCCCCACAGTGACATTCTTCAAAGAGCAGAGCTAAGAGGCACAGGCACTTGTCACCAAGCAGCAACGTGAGTCAGATCCCTGAAAACCCCACAGGCAGAAGGAGAGAGCTGACTCCTGTCTGTTGATCTTTATGTGAACACAGTGGTGTGTGTGTGTGTGTGTGTATTTAAGCCATGTGTGTCAGGAGCCTGAGGAGAACTCAAGAGAGTTCCTAGACTTAAAGCTGGTTGTGAACTGTCTGACTTGAGTGCTGGGAATTGAACCTGGGCCCTCTGAAAGTGTAGCAAATGCTCTTAATGTCTGAGCCATCTCTCCAGCTTCTGCTGTTTTT
>NC_034612.1:33086302-33088120 GCF_900095145.1 Mus pahari
TCTCTCTGTGTGTGTGGGGGTGTGTGTGTGGGGGGGTGAGGGAGAGGATAAGGCCTCCCTTCCGTCTTGCCGTCTTGAGCGCTGAGACTCTGGATCTATACTGCAGCACCTGGCTCTCTCTACATGGCTTTTAAGGGTTAAACTCGGGTTGTCAAAACTTGCACGGCTAGCACAGCTGAGCTATCTCAAGCCTCTGCTTGAGACTGGGTCTCACAGTGTAGGGTTGGCTCACCTGTCACTTTTTGTGTAGATCAGTCTGGCCACAAACCTTTGGTAATCCTCCTGCCTCTGCCTCTGGAGTTCTACCGGTATTATAGGCATGTACCACTATACCCAGCTTAATTTTTTTTTTTCAAGAGTTTCTCTGTGTAGGTCTGACTTCCTTTGAACTTGCTTTGTAGTCCAGGCTGGACTCAGACTCAGGGTGTGGAATCCCCCAGTGAGGGGCTGGGGTGTGGCTCAGTGGTAGAGCCCCTGCCTAGAATCCCCAGTGAGGGGCTGGGAGCGTGGCTCAGTGGTAGAGCCCCTGCCTAGAATCCCCAGTGAGGGGCTGGGGGGGGCGTGGCTCAGTGGTAGAGCCCCTGCCTAGAATCCCCCAGTGAGGGGCTGGGGGCGCGGCTCAGTGGTAGATGCCCTGCCTAGAATCCCCCAGTGAGGGGCTGGGGGCGCGGCTCAGTGGTGGAGCCCCTGCCTAGAATCTAGTGGTAGAGGATCTGCCTGCCACTGCCTCTGTAGTTCTGGGACTTAAATGCATGTACCACCTTAGCTGGCTACTTTTTAAGGAAGTATGATAGTATTCTCCACAATGGCTGTCCTGTCTTACAGTCCATGGCTGACAGTTCCCATTTTGTTTGTTCACACATGGGCTAGCACGCACCCCATAGCTGGGCGCCTGAGTTGTCACCTAACGAACGTTCATTTTCCTTATCTGCACAGACAGGCCTCACTGTGCCTTCAGCCTGCGCTCTGTGAGTGGATGAATGTCACATCTTATCGACATCCCCCCACTCCCTGTCGCAGACATCGCGTCTCATTCATCACTAATACAAATACGCCTGTAAGAGCTGCTGCGTCCATGAGCCTTTGTGTGAATGTCTGAGAAAATTCCTTGGAGGGCAATGCTGGCCCATTTGACACTTTAATAGATGTGGCTGGATTAAAAGAAAGAAAGACAAAAAAACCAAACCAAATCAAACCAAACCAAATAAACCTGGCTTCATGGTGCACCCCTGTAATCCCAGTGCTAGGGGAAGTTGAAGCTGGAGACTCTGGAGTTTGAGGCTAGCCTGGTCTACATATAAGATCCTGTTTCAAAACAAGCAAGATGAGATGTCCTTCAGTTGGTAGAATGCTTTTCTAGCACATATGGAGTCTTGGCTGCCTGAAACTCGCCATGTAGACTTACCATGTAGACCAGGCTATCCTTGAACTCATAGAGATCTACCTCCTGAGTGCTGGGATTAGAACATGTGCTAACATGCATGCTTGGTTAGTTTTTGGTTTTCTGATATATCACAATGTAGTCCAGGCTGCGTTTGGAATCCTGACGTTCTTGCCTCAGATCTTAGAGAACCACAATCCTTTGGTAATACTCTCCTGAGAGCTGCTGGACAGAACCTAACCAGCCCAGCCAAGGGTCGTGATGTAGGCTTGTCATCACAGACACTTTCTGCAACCACTGAGTCACACCCCCAGCCCCTCACTGGGAGATTCCAGGTCGGGTGTGGTGGTGCACGCCTTTAATCCCAGCACTTGGGAGGCAGAGGCAGGCAGATTTCTGAGTTTGAGGCCAGCCTGGTCTACAGAGTGAGTTCCAGG
>NC_034612.1:33089225-33103281 GCF_900095145.1 Mus pahari
CCTGGAACTCACTTTGTAGACCAGGCTGACCTCGAACTCAGAAATCCACCTGCCTCTGCCTCCCGAGTGCTGGGATTAAAGGCGTGCGCCACCATGCCTGGCTCTTTATTACTGTCTAAGTATACGCTTTACATATGTGTAGTGAAGTTCAGAAGCCATCTGACCACATCCACATCTATGTGGGTACTGGGGATCAAACTCAGGTTGCCAGGGCTGCATAGCAAATGTTTTACCCTAAGGGTACAAGCTCATGCTCACCCCAGAATGCAGTCTTTGTCTTTTCTTTGTCAGATAGGAAATCTCACTGTGTAGACCAGGCTGGTCTGGATCTCACAGAGACCTGTAATCTTAGCCTCCCAAGTGTTGGGATCAACAGTGTGTCCCACCATGTCCAGCTAGAATTCATCTTGATTCACTACTTTAATGACAAATAATAGGTCCCAGAGCCTGGGCTCCAATGGCCTGGAGGACTTGCTGGACAAATGTGACAGACATCCTAGGGCCACCACAGAGGAGCTGTCTATGATCACTGACAGGGCTGGGCTGGGCGTGACTGGGAGAGACCCATCTTCTCTTCGCTTCCGTGTTCCTTACAGGCAAGTAAAACAAAAAACCCCTGGTAGAGGAAGCAAGAGGAGCAACTGAGACTCAGGCAGACCTCAGGACCATGCAGTGACTGTCTCCCCAGTGGTCGCAGGAGAAGGAAACCCTTGAGGAGAGTGGTACTGTGCATCAAAGGCAGCTGGGCACATGGGCACCCGGCCAAGGAAGGATTCCAAGTTCAGGCTTCACAGGAAGACTAATCTGCCATTCCCCTCCCCCTAAGAAACGACACAACAAAAGCGAACAAAAAACAAAAAGAAAAAAAAAAAAGCCTGAAGTATATATATATATATCATAGCAAGAACCACACAAGCCCTCCTCTAACAAAAGATGTTACATGGTAGGGGCTGGAAAGATGGTTCAGTCAGTAAAGGGCTTGCCACACAGGCAGGAGGATTTGCGTTCCACCTAAGATACAAAACCAGACCCAACCAGGGGCAGGCACGTGTAGCCTCAGCACTAGCAAGGGGGAAATGGACTCCTGGAGCTAGCCAGCTTAGCTAAATTAGTGAATGTAGGTTCAGAGAGGTCTCATTTACCTGGTAGTGCATGCCTTTGATCACAGTCCTTGAGAGGCAGAGGTTGGCAGATCTCTCTGAGGCCAATCTACAAAATGAGTAACAAGCCGGTCAGGGCACCACAGAGGAACCCTATTTCAAGAAAAACAAAGCAGACCAGTGGTACTGGTGCATACTTTTAATCCCAAGATGCCTTATAACCAGGGGCGGGGGACCAGGGTGGGGCAGAGGCAGAGGCAGAGGCAGAGGCAGAGGCAGAGGCAGGTGGATTTCTCTAAGTTTGAGGCCAGTCTAGACTACAGGGTGAGTTCGAGGATGGCCAGGGTCGCAGAGAGAAACTGTCTCAAAAAAACAAAACTCCCAAAACCAAAAACTAAAAGAAAAACAACACAATAAAAGATGGGAAACCAGTTGAAGAACAGACTGACTTCTGACCTCCATAGTCACATTTGTGTACACAGCCCTGCACCCCTACAGATGTTATCTATATAGGCCAGGTGCAGGGGTGCACACCTGTAATTCTAGCACTTGGGGCACAGAGGCAAGGGTATTTTAAGACTGAGGCCAGCCTGAACATTTTATCTGTGATGTACAGGGTTTTTACTGAGGGTCTCTCTCTCTCTTTCTCTCTCTCTCTCTCTTTTTTTTTTTTTGAGACAGGGTTTCTCTGTGTAGCCCTGGCTGTCCTGGAATCCACTCTGTAGACCAGGCTGGCCTCGAACTCAGAGATCTGCCTGCCTCTGCCTCCCGAGTGCTGGGATTAAAGGCGTGAGCCACCACGCCCGGCGCACTTTTTTATTTTTAACTTGGGCAATGTTTGTGAAATAGGGTAAATTCACACAGTGAAGGATCAGGCCAGCCTGGGCTAGAGAGCGAGCCTGTCAGGATCAACTCCTTCAGTGGACATGGTATCCGGGAAAGCATATGGAGAAGGGGATTCCCGAAAAACTGAAAGCAGAGGCCTGAAGCCTGAGCAGTGGGTGTGAACCTGCACGTGGGGGCCTGGGGAGGTGCGGGATACCACCTGGGAGAACGGCCGGTTTTCCTGGCCCCACCCAGCTGCCGAGCCTCAGCCACCACAGATGTCATAACGTGTAACCTATACAGAAGCAACTCCAGAAGGCTTTGAATAACCAAGGAAATCTGTAGGCAGTGACTGCTCTAGAAGCTGGAGATGTAGAGAAATTTTGTCCCCGAGTTTTACTTCAGCAAAAAATCTTCAGATGTGAAACAAGTCCAATAAAATAGTAAAGGTCGGGCGAGCAGACAATGTCCTCTTGGGAGTGTGGCCCTGGCCTTCCTCCACCTGCAGGTCCCACTTTCCCTGTGCCCAGGCCCTCCTGGCCGTGTGGTGTTATGGAGTGCAGGGTTCAGAGGGCTCAGGTCCTTCCAGCCAGCCAGGCAGGCCAGGCACCCCATGCCAGACCCCGGCTGTTATCTTGGCCCTGCCAGCTGGATGAGGCTAGCCCAGGATTAGAGGGCGGTTCTCTAATGTCACACTGGGAGCACTTGGGGAGGGGGTTCCTCCAAGGACTGCCTGTGCTTTCTTCAAGGTTCTCCTCTGGCGGGTGGAAGGGGTCTTTTCTTTTGGGCCTGCGTCGGGGCCATTAGGAGTCCTGTGCCCTTCCCTGGAGAAGTGAGTGGTGCATGGTGCATGCTTGCACCCAAGTGCTCCTGGGACCTGTGATTTGATTGGGGACAAACAGAGCCAAGAGAAGCAAGTGCTCACAAACATTTATTTACACAAAATTCAAGTTACATATGATACAGTCTTTTTACACAGTAGTTTAAACAGACTTGGTTCCTCTATTTTTACTACCAAAAGGTAAAGAAAAACTTTTAACCATCTACTTCATTTTTTTTTCTTTTTTTCTTTTGTACAAAGTGAGATCATGCACTTTTCTCTTAACTTTGAAATCTTTTGCTAAGTGCAAATACTAGATTCTCTCCAGTTTTAAGGCAAATACACTGGGAGTGGCTAGGCAGTTTCTCACACCAGGAAGCAGTCCGGGTCCTAGATGTTAAGGTGGTAGCTGCCTTGGGGGGTCCCTGCTGGCACAGAGGTGCTGGGAGGGTCACTCCTGGGTGGAGACAGGCAGGAGTAGCCTCCCTGCAGCCACAGACTGACTATACTCTGGAGGACACGACACTGGCCTCACTCCAGAAACTGCCAGTTGTTTGCAGCTGGTCTCCTGGTGGATGAGAGGGGTACTGAGTCAACCTAGAACCGGGCGCCCAGTCCAGCGCTCACGAGGCCGTGGAGGGGAGGTGCTTGGCGTACCCACCCACCCACCCACGCGTAGGGCCTCTGGACAAGTGCAGAGAACACAGATACACTAACAGTTAAGGTACTTGGAGGATCCTGTCATGCAGCATGTGGCCCATCTTTCCAAGGCACTGTCATTCAGACTAACATCACAGTTCGGGTGACCCATGGCAGGTCTCCTGAGCTGCTGAGTGCCCCACCCACACTCAAGTGACAATGGGTACTTCAGGGGGTCTTTCCCTTTCTAAGTCTGTACACCCTGAACATGGACACCCCCACAGCAAGGCGAGGACAAGGACAGTCAGTACAACTGAGAAACCTGCTGCAGTCCTGCTCAGCACACACTGGAGGACAGGAGGGGACATGGGTACTGGGGACATGGCAGACTTTGTGCAGGCCTGGACTCTCATCTTACTCTAGGGAAGTCAGCTGCTCTCATCTCAGAGCTGGGACCTCTCCTGTGTGCACCCATTGCTAACCAGTGAGGGGTGGGGAGCAGGCAGCAGGGTTGCTGTGACGGCTGCGGCAGCTCCGTGAGGTCATCTGCACTGCCAGGGAAACCCCCAAACACCTTAGGAGAGAGAAGCTGCTCATCCCAGAAAAGGGACAGCCCGGGAATAAACGACAGCTTCCTTTAAAAGGGCCCTTTTGTTTGATGTCAAGTGTCAGGACTACTGGCTCTCAGCAGTCGCCAGCCCTGGGGAAATACTTTCAACCCGACTTTCCATGGATAGGGACACACGTGAGTAGACCACAAAAAACTTCAGCTCAAACTACGTGAATAGGAGCGACCTCTTTAGATAGTAACAGAACAAAACTTGTGCCACAGATTCCCGGAGGCCCTCGAACCTAGGTGGGCCTTGGGCATCAGGGAGCGAGCCCCAGCTTGGGGATGGTAGGCCATTCCCCCCTGGGCTTTCGGTGGGCTGCTGGGGAGGAAGTATGGCAAATGATTAGAGGCCTTGCTTCATGAGGTGTCAGGGCCACTGGATTGGCTGCTGAGATGGCAGACCAGGGAGCTGCCCTACAACTGGCCCAGTGACAGTCAGCACCCAAGGGGCGTGAGATCTGAAGGAGCACGGACCTTGCAAGGTAAGAGCAGGAGGACACCTTCGAGAGGAATGGAGGACTTCACCCCACTCAGAAGAAGAGATGGGCCTCCTGCAGACTCAGCCGTGCAGGGCTTTGGGTGTCAGAAGCGATGCCGTGGTTGGGGGCCAAAGTGCATGGGCAGGTTGTGCTCCAGGGGCACGTGCATGTGGCCAAATTCATAGTTGACCCGCACGTTGGGCAGAGGGGGTACATAGGGGGCGGGCACAGGACCCATGTTGATGGGGAAGTTGTTGAACACAGGCCGCACAGGTGGCAGGGGAAAGGGTGGGTGGACAAAGGCATAGGGTGGCATCTGAGGGTGCAGGTTCTGTGGGACAGGCCGCGGCAGGGCTTCCACACGCTGCACCTTCTCAGCTGGCTTCTCCAGTGGGGGCCCGATGCGTTTGAAGGTGTTCTCTGAAAGGAAGATGGGATTCAGTGAGGCGAACAGACCAAACCACCGCTAGCAGATGCTTGCCTGTGCTAGGGCTCTGCATGCCACTTCTGACCCCCACTATGTGCTCCTGTGGGCCCCAAAGTGGTGGCTTAGAGTAGGCTGGCTGATGTTCAATTCCAGACAGAAGACACCACTGCCCATCAGAGCAAGGTGCCAAAGGGCAAATCTATCCTTTCCCAGTGGCCACTCCCACAGCCTACAGAGGACAGCATCGTGCTTATTTAGCTTGACACAGCTCGTGTGAAATGCCCCTGCAGAGCCCCCGGGGATTGCTGTCATCCCTTAGTAAGCCTCCAGTGCTGGCTGAGGCCGTCTCCTAAGTCAGGCTTCTGTTTGCCTCTAGAGCTCAAACATGCACTTGGAAGTGTCTCATCATGGGGTGTGTGTGTGTGTGTGTGTGTGTGTGTGCCCAAACCAAACCCAGGGCTTTCAAAACCTTCCATGGTTTGAGCAGTGACCAGACGGGCAGGGACTCCCCACGCCTCATCTGTGTCCAGGAAGAATACTTGCCTCCATTCTTTCTCTTCTGTTCCTCCTCGGCCTCCTTTTGGATTTCCTCAATCAGCTTTTCATCATCTTCCTAGAACAACAGCAACATCAAGGGGTAAGTAAGCCTGCAGCTCTGTGAAGCAGGCCATGGGCTGAAGGTAAAGTATCATTCTCCTGCACTCTCTTCCCTCACCAGCTGCCTGGCCTTCCAATGAGGAGGGCTCTGTGCTGGAAAGGTCTGTGTCCGGGCTCTCAGAGCTGCACAAAAGCGGAGGGCAGAAGACAGCAGAGCTAAGAGCCTGAGGCATCTTCAAACTGCAGCTTGGCACAGCAGGCTTTTGGACCCACCTTTCTGAATATAGGTAGGCCCTATGGACTGGAAACTGTCTGTGGCTTCAAGTGGTGTCCCTGCAGCAAAGGTGTGGCCTCGGTGGGACAGAAAGAGAGGTATTTTGCACATCAGCAAGCTATCACCCATGTTTGCTTCATCCAGCAGAGTGGTTCTCTAGTTTACAGTGAGACAAAAAGACTCTACTGTTAGGGCTGGGTGTGGTGGCACATGTCTCCTTTAATTTCTGCCCTTGGGAACCAGAGGCATGAGGATCTCTGTGAGGTTTGTGACCACCCCAGTCCCCAGAATGAGCTCTAGTGAAGGCTACATAGTGAGACCCTATCTTAAGAAACCAAAAGAAGGGCTGGAGAGATGGTTCAGCAGTTAAGAGTACTGACTGCTCTTCCAGAGGTCCCGAGTTCAATTCCCAGTGACACATGGTGGCTCACAATCATCTGTAACAGGATCTGATGCCCTCTTCTGGTGTGTCTGAGGACAGCTACAGTGTATGTGATGGAACCCCACCAAGATGGGGGTGGTGGTCCATTAGAAGCAGGCTATGGCCCTACAGCAGACCTTGACATATCAGCTGAACTGACTGAGAGCATGGCTCTGATCCCAGCCAGATACTAACCAGGCCCAGTGTGTGTGTGTGGGTGCTTGCCTGCAAACACGACACTTGGGAGGTGGAGGCAAGATCAGTTTAAAGTCATCCTTGGTTATTTAGCAAGTTCAAGGCCATCTTGGGCTACATGAGACCTTGTCTCAATAAACCAACATGGGGATGAGGGCAAGTTTCAGTCAGAAAACACTTGATTCTCTAGACCAAGTCACCCAGCCTACCTTGACAATGTTGGGTTTCTCTTTTTTCCAGAGGGTCCTACTCTGTAGTTCATGCTGGCTGGGTACTTGTGGCTCTCTTGCCTCAGCCACCTGAGCACAAGTGCCACTAGTGTTCTAATGCTCATCCCCGAGACCCAGGAATGCTCTGAGATGAACAAGAGGCCACAGTGTAGCTGTGAGTGACCGAGACCCTAGACCTGGACCTCTTGTTGGAGAAGTCTGTGCATCTGCTTTGCAGGTGACTCAGGTCACAGCCACACAGTAATCAGTGATCTCACCACATGACTATCATGTCCCCTGGTCAGGAATTTCATTAGACAGATGTTTATTGCATGCTGCTGTGACACATTACTGCTAAGCTACCTCTGTTTTGTTTTTGTTTAAGATTTATTTATTTATTATATGTAAGTACACTGTAGCTGTCTTCAGACACTCCAGAAGAGGGCGCCAGATCTTGTTACAGATGGTTGTGAGCCACCATGTGGTTGCTGGGATTTGAACTCAGGACCTTCAGAAGAACAGTCGGGTGCTCTTACCTGCTGAGCCATCTCACCAGCCCCGCTAAGCTACCTCTGAACTTCAGATCCACAAGACAGAAAGCCACCCAGATGGAGTGTGTCACTATGCAGCACTCCCTTGCCGTGATAAAGGACTTTAGAGGAGGGCTGTTAAGAGATAGTTCCAGGATTCAGCTGCCAAGTGACAGATTTGGTTGAAATGATCCAAATTAAGCTTTCTGTGACACAGGGAACTCTAGCTGCTTATCTTAGTGTGCCACTAGTCACACCTGGCTGGGTGTTCAGACAAAGGAACGAAAGTTCAGTTCCCATCAAGCATTTCAGAAATTGTAAAATAATGCCCATGTCTACTGTCTAGGAGGAGTACTGTGGACTCATACACATCTGCTAGGTGATGCATAAAATCTTCTATATGACCCAGCACTTGGGAGGCAGAGGCAGGAGGATTTGAGTTTGAGGCCAGCTTGGTCTACAGAGTGAGTTCCCGGACATCCAGGGCCACACAGAGAAACCACACTCAAAGTCACACTCAGGAGGCAGTAATCAGACAGGCAAGGCAAGAGCTCACTGTGAGAATGGTGGGACAGACCGGGACAGGTCTTTAATACAGATCCCAGTGGGTGTTTAAAGCTTTTATTCACTTTTGAGTCGGGGCCTCTCTATGTTGCTCTGGTTATCCTGGAACTTGCTCTGTAGTTTTTTATGCTGGTTTCTGCCTCCTGATAGGATTAAAGGTGTGAGCCACCATGCCACGCTTTTACAGATTATTCTTACTTTATATGTCTGAGTGTTTTAACTGCATACATTTCTGTTATCATATTTGTGTCTGTTGCCTAAAGAGGTGAACTTGGCCCCTCAGGGAGTGATCAAAACAGAGGAAGGAATGAGAGGAAAGGCTGGGGGCCTGCATTAGGTCCCCCTGGAACTAGAGTTACAGGTGGCTGTGAGCTGCCATGTGGTTGCTGGGAATCAAACCCAGGTCCTCTGGAAGAGCAGCCAGTGCTCTTTATGTTAATGATATCTCAGTGGTTTTTTTTTTTTCTTTCCTTGAGACAAGTTGTAGCCCAGGTTGGCCTTACACTCATCTCATCCTCCTGAGTGTTGGGATTATAACTGAGCTACCATACAAGCCTCTGTGTGGCTTCTTCAATTTAAGCAAGAGGTTTCCCCACTGACTATTTAGTAACATGAATGGTATCACATACTTACCCCTCTACACCTAAATGTGGTATCGCCTGTACTTCCTAGGGAGAAAGCTAAGGCTTCTAATGGTACAATACAGTGCTTAGAAATCAAACATTCCAGGTCTGGTGTGATCCACTATACCTATAAGCCCAGCACTTTGGACATGGAGGTAGGATAATCAGAGTTCAGAGTCATCTTCAGCTACATAGTAAATCCGAGACTAACCTTGGTTACATGACACCCTAGTTTTAAACAACCCCTGCCTCCCCATTCATTCTGATTTCCTTAGAGCACAAGACTGAGGTCCCAGAGAGAGTGAGCTGCTCATTCTTGGTTGGGTACGGTGGGTTAGGAAGAACACCCAGTTAAGGAATGCTGAATGTCTCCGTGTCCTCCAGTCTACAGTGCTTAAGGGCAGGGTTACCTGCCTTCCTCCCCTTAGCCTGTGAACCAGTTCGTGGACACCATGCATTGTCCTGAAAGGTATAGGAAAGGTGAGGACAGAAGCAGTCTGGTCCCTTATAGGACCGACACATCTCAATCCTGAGCACAGGTTAGAGCTGGCTCTTCACCATGGACTTTCTGCTATGGAATTTCAGAGCAGAGAAGACTGGCTGCCCACCTTGGCTCCTCAGAGTCCTATTTTAATCAGGGAGAGTAATGTGGCTGGCCTTCCAGATCCATGAATTTAAACAATATGGGTGGAAAATATTTGGGAGACAAAACAGCATCTGTTCAGAGCAAGGCAGAGCCTGAACACAGCACCCGACTTTGTCTAGACAGAGCCTTGTGTCTATGGAGGATGGCTAGAACACAGAAGGTCTAGGCTGCTTATGGCAGCATGAAGACACCTGCATGTTGCTGTCTGCCTCACGTCCACCTCAGGCTTCCTGTGGCCAGGCCGCAGTAATGGACTGATACAATTGTGGTGGCTTTCTTCCTCTTCCTCCTGCACAGCACTAGCAAGGGAGCGAGCCAAGTTTTCTTGACATAACCCCAGCTTGCTGATCAAGAGTCCTTCCTGAGCACGGGAAGCAGGCACCCAGCCTTTCCTCTCATTCCTTCCTCTGTTTTGATCACTCCCTGAGGGGCCAAGTTCCTTAAGGCCATTTGCTCTCAGTCTGGGAGACTGCAGATGACCTTGGCGTCTACATCAGTCCCTGCTACCAAAATGATGGGGGTTCATGTATGATTTATGAGGAATCATGAGTAAATTGCTGGTCAGACAGTTGAGATCTCAACTATGAGCAAGGCATGGGGCACAGACCCGTGATCCCCACCCTTAGATGGAGGGAAGTCTATGAGTTCCAGGGAGCCTGGGCAAAAACAAATAAACAACTCTGAGCAAACGGCTGCATCAGAGGCTTTTGCTGTGTTAACAACTTTAAAGAGAAAAAGCCTCCATTCAGCCAGTCTGTGTATTCTGGTCACTTCCCACTTCTCTGGGTGGAGGGTCCCTACCCAGCAATTTCCCTTCAGATTAAGTTCCTCAAGCTAAGGCAGGCTGGGCAGACATACAATTTTTACCTAATATCTACTTTATCACAACTGAAGAAAAATCTGTACTGTTCAAAAGAGGGGGGAGGCTGGGGTTTAGGGTTGATTTGCGCCCTTTGGAGGTCCTAGGGGACAGTCTAGGCCACCTGAGTGAGGGACGATGGAAAAGGGCTTGCTATGGCGCTGCTAGAAATAGGAACAATAGGCGGAAAGAGGAAAGAGGATGACAGGCTGGGAATGAGCAGGATCACAGGTCAGTCCTCAAGTTCTTTTGGCTGAGTCACTTACAGGAAGCTGGAGTCTGGACATAGCCACAGGGTTCAGTAGTGGATATGGCTAGAAGAGCTACAATTTTGGGGTTCCAGATCCAGGTTGGGGTCTAGCCCTAATCCCATGCCAAGCCTGTTTTTTCAGAAAACTGTTGTGCCAAAGAGGTGTAGGGCTCTGTGACGGCCAATTCTGGTTGTCAGCCCGCTTCACCTGGCAAGAGCCTTCATTTGAAGAATCACCTCCATCAGACCTGTCACAGGCAAGTCTGAGAAATTTAGGAATTCCTAATTTTGTAGAGAAAAGTAATGCACACTGAGGTTTTATGAAGGTAGTCCCACCTCACAGCCTTGAGCGCCACACAAACCATGGTTTACAAGTGAGGGGTCTACTTCATTCAGTCTCTGCCTTGCTCTGAAGAAACCCTGTCTTTCCTGCTCACAAATGCCCTTCCTCTTGGTTGGCTGAGTCACTGGACGCAGTATGCACTGGGGTACAAGCTTCTCTTACTCAGTTTGGTTCACAGCACCCACGGTGGGAGGAGGGGATCACGATCACCTGTTATCCAGACCCACTGACTCTTGACTCCTCTGTGGACCCCTGAACATAGGTGTACACAAACACACACACACACGGAAAAATCAAAGGGAGAGGTGGATCAGTGGTTTGAAAGCACTAGCTGCCCTTACAGATGCTGTTCTCAGCATCCACATGGCAGCTCACAACCTTCTGTAACTCTGGTTCCAGGGGATTCACTGACTGTAGTGGACAGCAAGCATATGTGTACCCCACCCCTAAGTCAAACACACAAAATAAAGATAAATTAAAAAAACAAAACAAACAAAAAAGCCAGGTAATGGCAGTACACACCTTTTACACACCTTTAATCTTAGCACTCTAGAGGCAGAGGCAGGAGAATCTCCAAGATTTTGAGGTCAGTATGATATACATAGTGAGTTTGAGGCCAGCCAGAGTCACACAGTGAGTCCTTGTATTAAAATAAATAAGTAAGTAAGTAAATAAATAAATGATCAAAGGAAAAAAAAGAAAGAAAGGACTATATATTCATTAAAGCACATATGCTCCCAGGTTAACCTGATGGAGGCAGTTCCATAGCTGCGGGTCCCTCCCTCTCCCCAGGTGTGCTAAGTTGACAATCACCATCAGTCATCTGAGTCCCTTCAAAAGAACAGGTTGGGGAGTGAGTGAGAGCTAGATCCACACCTGGACCTGTAGCCCCAAGTGGAAGGTCCTCTAGTCTAGTAGGTCTTATTTGTAGTAACAAACACAACCGCTGAGGGTGGAGAGTCTAGCTCAATGATAGAATGTTGGACAGAATGATCACCGTCCTGGGTGTAATCTCCAGCACTGAAAATACAAATAAAACCCAACAAACCAGCAAAAACACTTACCAGACACAACTAAGAACATTTTGGTATATTTCTAATGTTTCCCCCTCTTTTTCTGGCTTGACTTTGAAAATTCTAGACTTCACACTGGAAGGCTGCTTTCCGCCATGGCTCCTATTCTCACACAGGGACTGGCAGGGTCAGTCAGAGGGCACTCAAGGGCAGAGGGAGAGACTTACAGACCCCAGTGCTCCACGGGGCCTCAGGCTATCTTGACACCCACCCCCAACCTGCCTGCCTTGGTCACAGGCAACAGTGGGGGGAGGAGTCCGGCAGTGCTCTCTCTGGCTCAAGGCTATAGAAGAAGGCTATAGGCCTGAAGAAGTTTGTGCTCTTTTCTGAAGAGAAAAGATAGGGAGGTGGGTGGAGACTGGACAGTGTTAAGGAGAGGGTGAGGACATACATACCAGGCTGTCATGGAAGTGAATTATGAAGTGCCTCTTTGACACCTACAGCTATCTTAAGAAACAAGTCCTTAGATCACCTGAAATCGGTGAAAATGGGGAAGGGAAGCACCCCAGGGCTGCAGGGCGACAGCAGAGGCAGGGCAAAAGATGAAAGTGAAATGTGGCCCCTCACATCCAGCAGATCTCTGGGAGAGGCCTTTCAGTAGAGAAAAGGAGGGCGGGGAGATCTTATTTCCCATCCGTGAGTTCTTTGAGCTCAGCAGGACACAGAATCTCACAGGAAGTGAGGAAGAAATCACCAGAGTAGTTTTCATTAAGAGCGGAAATGCAGAGACATCTGCTTGTCCCCTAACCACAAGCACCACGGCTGTCCACGCAGCGGGCTCTGCACAAAGAAACTCAAGCAGTGGAGTAGAGCCAGGCTGTGTTTGCAGGTCAGCTCCTAGCAGCCACAGTCAGACACAGCTTGTGGGTTAAAATGCATGCCTGAGTACCTGGCACAGAGAGCTGGTCTCGCCAAGACCTTCCCTCCCAAGACCCTATGACCCCAAACCACAGTCTGATTTCTCACTACTTGCCTGCCTGCTGGCCAGGCTCCTGTGACTTAGCTTTCCTTTCCCTACGAAGATGACAGGCAAGCAAGCCTGCCGCCGCCCGACCCAGCCCCTTCCTTCCCCCATGATGCTGGTCATGTGTGGCCACAGCTGTTGTTAATAAACTTGCAAGGATTTCGTGAAAGCTTCCAGAGGGCTAGAGATTTAGTTTCAAATTATTCCCAGCTCAGTTGTGGGACTGCATGAGAACAGCAGCCCCTAACCCCCACCCCAGCTGTCTCCCTACAACAGGAAATTGGGGTGTGTGGGGGGAGCAGCATGGAGGGGAAAACCCAGCTAGGGAGGCACATGCTGTGCAGAGGGAAACAGAAATGTGCTGGGAGGAGCAAAGATTACAGAGGCTCCAGACCAGCCTCTAACTTCAGCAGCCATCTTCTTAGTCAGGAAGTCAAGCATCCCAATGCCTCTGACTGGGGCACCTCCTCCACAAGGACCTCTAGTGTCCAGTGGTCCATCAAGGAGATGGAGCTGCAGGCCTCTTCTGCCATCTGCAGTTTGCTCAGCTGAGAAGGTGTTCAGTGAGTCCCCCACCTTACTGTAAGGCCTACTTGGTTCACAGGACTGAGACCCCATGGGCGCATCTTGGCCATCTAGTTGTGGAAGAAGCCTTATGAGCAGAAGAGCTGGGCTTTACCAAGTCCAGGATCCTGGACAGTTTTCCTTATCTGAAAAAATGGGAAACTAATGTCCCCCCCCCCCCCCGCGCCTGCCATGTCCTCAGCTGAAGTCCCACTTAACATTCCAAAAGCATTGGACTGTGAGGGAAGTTTCATCAATGTACCCACTCTACCCATGCTCCTCTTTGTATTGTTCTACAGAAACAATGGGGCTGAAGACAGTGGGCAGAAATAAAAGTCAGAGCTGTGACTGCAAGTTGTCTTTTTTTGTTTGTTTGTTTGTTTTTGAGGCAGGGTCTTCTAGCTGAACTAGAACTTGCTATATAGACCAGAAAAAAAAATCACCTGCCTCTGCATCCCCAGTGCCTGGATTAAAGGTGTGTCCCTACAACCCACAGCCGGAAGGAAGGTTTTGAGCCGGACATGAAGGCTGACTGTGATTTCAGTAAGAGATCTCACTACTACAGAGGCCTCCTCTGAGAGAGGAAATCTCTTCTCTTACAGTTTACAGGAAGGGAACTTGGCTGTTTGTTTTGTTCTTCTCTAGACAGTCTTTCTGTGTAGCCCTGGCTGTCCTGGAATTCAGTCTTTAGACTAGGGAGGCAGCAACAGGTGAATTTCTGTGAGTTTGAGGTGGATCTGGTCTACACAGCAAGTTCCATGATGGCCAGGGTAACAGTATAAAGACTCTGTCTCAAACAAAACAAAACTAAAACAAACAGGCATGGCCCTGGCTAACAGTGACTACTGTTCTAAGGGGGTGAGAGGGAATGTCACTTTTCTTTTTTCTGGGGCAAGGATTTTATACAGCCCGGGTTGCCCTTGAACTTACTATGTAGCCAAGTGTACTGGCTAGCTTTGTGTCAACTTGACACAGCTGGAGTTGTCACAGAGAAAGGAGCTTCAGTTGGGGAAATGCCTCCATGAGATCCAGCTGTAAGGC
>NC_034612.1:33103342-33118386 GCF_900095145.1 Mus pahari
TCTGCATCAGCTCCTGCTCCCTGACCCGCTTGAGTTCCAGTCCTTCATCCTTTGGTGATCAACAGCAGTATGGAAATGTAAGCCAAATAAACCCTTTCCTCCCCAACTTGCTTCTTGGTCATGATGTTTGTGCAGGAATGGAAACCCTGACTAAGACACCAAGCATGACCTTGGTCATCCCCATCTTTTAGTCTCCATGTGAAACCTGCAGCTGGTAGATGGTAGATACATGCACCACCGTGCTCAGTTCTGTAGAAGTGAGGGCTTCATGCATGCTAGGTAAGTACTCCCCCAACTCCCCACATTCTAAGCTTTTCTTTTTCTTTTTGTAGAAAATAGAATTTAAAAGTTAGGGGAAAATGATGAGGTGCTAGAGAGATGGCCTTGAGATTTAGAGTGCTTAGTTTCTGTAGAAGACTGGGGCTCAGTTCCTAGCACACTCATGACGTTCTCGTAACCCTCCTGTAAGTCCAGAACAGACCAGCTGACCAGGTGGTGATGGTTGGGGAGTGAACCATTAGTTTATGCAGCTGTAAGCGTGGGAGAGCTCTCCTTGCTACTTTCTCCTTTTTCTTTTCAATCCCTCGAGTCTACTCCCACAGCCTTCACTGTTCCTGATGCCCACTGTCCTTGCTCAAGGACACTAGAACCAGAGTTTCCAGGATGCTGCAGGCCCCGAGGGGAGAAGGCTGGCCCTGAATGAGCACAAGTGACCTGGGGTGCTGCTATTCACCGAGTCACTTACTAACAGGCCTCACCTGTGAAGCTGGGAGCCAACCGGACTGTGCTTAGCTCTACACTACACCACCGCATGCATCACAGCACTAACCCTGGTGCTGTGGCCCTCCCCAGGAGCTGGCAGGAAAGCTAGTGCTTTCTCAGAATAGGCTCCAAACAAATTCTCAAAGAAGCCTGGTGTGATGGCTCACACCTGCCACCCCAGCACTTGGGGGGATGAGGCAGTAGGAATGTCAAATGAGATTCTGTTTCAAAAGACAAAACCCCAAACTAGAAGCAAAGAAGAGTTCAGGATGTAGCTTAGAGGTAAGTGCTAGCTTGGCAGGTCTCTCTGGCCTTGGATTCTATATATCCAGCACGAGAAAACACCAGCATCGAAGAACAAACTCCTAAACCCAGACCCAAGAAAAACCCTGACTTTGTGATTTTTGGGGTCTTTTCTAAGACAGTGGTCTCACTGTGTAGCTTAGGCCAGCCTCCAACTCATGGTGATCCTCCTTTGTCTCCCCAGTGCTGAGATCACATGCCTGACTCATAAATCGATTTTTATTACAAATATAATAATTATTTTTACAAAAATTTTTTCTTTTCTTTTCTTATTTGAGAAACGGTCTTATTCCTGGCCAGCCTCAACTCGAGAGATTTGCCTGCCTCTGCCTTCTGAGAGCTGGGGTTATACATATGCATCACCATACCACGTTAATTTTTATTTTCTTTGGCTTTTTCGAGGGTGGAGTGGGTGGTACTCTGAACTAAACCCAGGGCCTTCCACATGCTAGGCAACCACTGAGCTCCATCCCAGGCTCACGTTGGTATTTAAAGCGCATGTCATCATCCTCACCCTCACCACTCCTGTAGAATGCAGCCTATCAAGTGATGATGCTCATGTAAACACAGCTCTAGTCAGATTCTGCTTCCTGGTCTTGGCTGCCTCATTCCCAGCCATGTACAGACAAGCAGGACTCAACTCTGCACTTCAGTTCTGCCCCTGCACAATTGCCCACTGCAGAGCAATACTTGCTCATCCCCCTCCTGGGCAGCACTGGGGTTTGAATGCATAGAGTCGTACAACACGCTATACAAGCACTGTACACTGAGCTGCCCTTTGTCCGGTGTAGCACGTCTATTTTCCTGTTTTCCTAAAGAAGGCAGCTTGCTTCATGACTTGTCTCTGGCACACTCACTGAAAGGTATTTGTGGTAGCAAACAGAGAAAGAGCTATTATTCACCATCTAAGCCCTTAGCACAGAGTCCATTCAGGCCCCCAAACCACCTCTAGTCATTAAGGGCTCAACCTTCTCTTCACCCCAAGCTGTGTAGAAACAATTCCCTACTGACAATTCGAGCTTCTTCCTGGCCTGCTGGTTAATGAGGCAGAGGTCGGGAGCGGGACAGCGCAAGCTTTGTCTCTGGCAAGTCTGAATGGCTTTGTGTTCTCAGGACTCAGCAGATGCTGGGTGGGAATTCAATCCCATCTCCTGGTGAGAGTCAAGGAAACCAGGCTGATGCCTGGTTTGATGGGAATGGAACAAGTGGAACAAAATCTCCACTATCGTCCAGAGGAAATCAGGACTGCTATTTGCCTGACCTTCTTTTCAAGCTACTGAGCCTTCCTCAGGCTCTTCGACAAGATGGCCCTTCAACAAAAAAACAGGGACAGGTACCTGCTAAGGCAGACAGACAGGATGCAAAACAGAATTTCATGTAGGGGAAGAGGAGGCATGGGGAGAGAGAGAACAAGCTCAGCCCAAACTGCTAAGCTCCCGACCTTGTGTGGCAATGCCAACCGTGCTGTTTCTAGAGCTAAGTGGGGGTCTTGAAAGAGCCTAGCTTAGGAAAAAGACTCCATTTCCTTCTGAACCTGTAGAGATGCAAGCTAGACAGGCAATGACAGGAGCTGGTGGAATGACCTGGCCATATCAAAGAACCTAAGTACCTGAGGCATACCTCCTCTCTTCCTTCCCTTGTAGCCTGCCTCCCCATAACTATTTTCCATTTGGGAAAATTATACTTTCTACACACAAACTCTCTGCTCTGTTCCATAGACCATCTTGGAGACACCTCCCTGCTAGAGGTCTCATTGGGTGGTGAGCTGCATGACCAGGTAATTCTTCCAGTGGTCCTTCAACTTCGCACTGGCACAATGGGCCACAGGAACCTGCTCCTGACAAAGCATTACTGATGCAGGCATGCCTGGCACCCAGAGCATCACTGCTTTCACACGGTGGTGGCTCTGAGCAACCTTTTTTCTTTTATGTATGTGAGTATACTGCAGTTGTCTTCAGACACACCAGAAGAGGGCATCAGATCCCATTACAGATGGTTGTGAGCCACCATGTGGTTGCTGGAAATTTAACTCAGGACCTGTGGAAGAACAGTCAGTGCTCTTAACTGCTGAGCCATCTCTTCAGCCTGAGAATTTTTTAACATAGACTCAAGCCAGCCTTTAAGACCACCCTATCCATGAGTACCAGAGTGGCCAATAGTGACCTGACCGCTTCTTGTGGTATGTATGCTGTACATTTCCACACCAGAGATAGAAAAAGGCCTCTGCTTTGGGTGACAGGATGCTGGTTGAGAGTTTTCAAGATACTTTAGTAAATGCCAATTTTTAAAACCAGGAAGACTCTACAATAAGGCACAGATTTTCAGTTTTGGGAGCTGGAAGCTGTGGCAATTCTAAGCACCCCGAGATGACCAGCAGCAGTAAGTGCCAGTTGAAAGCAGCCCCTATAACAGGCCATACCCTTACCATGCCATGCTGGCTCAGCAATCCTCAGTCCTGGTTGCCTGCTGGCCTTGTGGCAATGGTCTGTGGTCCCGGCTAGCCATAACTCTTTTTCTACACGTCATTCTTTCACATTATTTTCCATATTTGGAGAAAACTGATATACACATTGCATCTTGGGGGGTATTATTCTGATCTGAGCATATATAAAATATGGCATACATCTTGTTTTGGGGCGTTTAAAAATGTGGTTCTAAATGTACCATCTTTGAACAAGTAGTACACAGCAATTCTGTAGACCTTTCAGGACCGATGAGCTTATTATTTGAAATTCAAATGTCCACTCTGCCGGGAACATGCATGTGGCCGTAACCCCAGTTATTTGGGAGGCTTAAGCAAGATAAGTAAGTTAAGGTCTAGGCCACACAGGTAGCACAGTGAGAAACCATCTCAACAACAACCCCCTCTGTACAAAGCTGTCCCCATGAAAGTTATGTTAATTCAGTGTGCACGATGCCACCCACCTTCCCAATTCTAACAAACTTTGACAGGCAATATGCCATCTACTTATACTGGACGATTAGGGATGTCACCACCATAACCAATGGGCTGTGTGCAGGCAGAAAGCTGGCAGCTTTGCACAAGTTTTTCTGCTTCCTGTAACTCTCTTCCTTTCTTACCTATCTCTCCCAGAGTTAACTCACTAGCAAAACATTTGTCTCTCCCAGAGCAAGGAGGATTAGCTGAGAGTAGCAATAGTCACAACCAACCTTTGTTATTTGTATTTTATTACTGTTATTACTGCTATTATTCACTGTGTGTATGACACGTGTGGAAGTCAGAGGACAGCCTGATGGAGCTGGTTTTCTTCTTCTACTATATGGCTCCTGGGATCAAACTCAGGTTACCAGGCTCAGCAGCAGGGTTCCTTTATCCACCAAGCCATCTCACTGGACCACCTCACACTATTTTTAGGCTTGCTGTTACTTATAGCTTAAAACATTTATATATATGTGTGGTTTGCCTATGGAGTCCAAAGGAGGAAGCTAGATCCCCTGGAACTGGAGTTACAGATGGTTGTGACCAACCAATCCTGGATCTTCTGCAAGAGCATCAAATTAAGAATTGCTGAGCCATTTCTCCAGCTCCAAAGTTGATAATTCTTTTTAAAAACTTTTAACATTTATGGCATATGGCTGTTTTGACTACATGTATGTATGGGTATCACATGTGGGCAGTGCCACCCTGGGAGGCCAGACACAGAGGCCAGACCTCCCTGGGACTGGAGTTACAGATGGCTCTAAGTCATTGTGTTGGTGCTGGGAACTGAGCCTGGGTCCTCCAGAAGGGATGCTAGTACTCTTAAATACTGAGCTATCTCTCTAATTCCCTTTTCCCCTTTCCCTGAGACAGTGCTTCTTTGTGTTACAGTCCTGGAACTCACTGTGTAGATCAGGATGGCTTAAAACTGAGATCTGCCTGGCTCTGTTTCCCAAGTACTGGAATTAAAGGCACGAGCTAACAATTGCCCAGCTAATAATTAATATTACAACATTTATTGACTGATTAAGTCATTTTACTATAGAGAAGAACACTCTGTAAACTGCCCAAGCTGTAAGAACTTCCCTATGTTTAGGTTGTGATTATTATCTGCGTGTGTATGTGTGGTGTGCAGGTCAGCTTCCTCCCTCCACCTTTTGGTAGGTTCTAGGGACTGAATTTTGTGCAGCACAATCTTTCCCCATTAACTATTTCATTGGCTCTCTCTCGGTTTTTCATTTATCTTATATGTAGTCTTTTGCCAAAGATAATTTATATTTCCTTTAAAAAAAAAAATCTATTCACTTATTTGTATGTGTATGCTGTGTGTGCCCCAGAGCATGTGTGAAGGTTAGTGGATAACCCGGGGAGTTGGTTCTGTCTGTTTTTGTTTATTCTGATTCTAAGCAGGACATTTAAAGTTACCCCCTTGGTTTCCCAGAGGTGTTTCTTACTGTCTGGACAGGCATTCCATACGAGATATAAACCTCCCACCCTCACCCCAACAGTACTATGCAGGGCTCCAGTGGCACTCAGACTTGCCACAGTTCAGAACCTTGGAGCCACTTCTGCCCTCTCTCTGGGCCCCCAAAGCCTAAATCTGGTGGTATTGCACCTCTTCTGTCCCTGTAGCTTTTGCTACACTACTGGCTCACTCTGACCAGTCTGAACCTACATGAAGCATTGTTTCATACTGTACTAGGGCATTTCTGCTCCACAGATTGGTTTTGCCACCATTTCCTAGTTAAAATCGAAGCAATGGAGCCTGCAGACATGCTTCTGTTGCATGACTGAGATTCAGCCCCTCGTACTGACAGGGTGGCTCAAAAGGATGCGACACTCTAGTTGCAGGGGATCTAACATGTTCTTCTGGCCTTGGCAGACAGACACCAAGCACAAAAGTGGTGTATATACATATATGCAGGAAAACACTAAAAAATAAAATAAAAATAATAATAAAAAGAGAGAATGAAGAAATGGCTCACATCTATAATCCTAGCTATTGAGAAGTGGAGGCTAGCCTTGCTATATGAGATCCAGTCTCAAAAACCAAGCTGATGAATAAATGTGTCATCACTTCAGTAATACAACATGCTTTGATTTGTTGTTTTAAGATAGGCTCTTATACAGCCCAGACTCTTACCTCAGCCTCCTAAGTGCTAGGATTATAACTGCTGTAGCTACCTGGTTTTTTCTCTTTTTTCTTTATAGAGGGGATCATTTTATTTTATTTTTAAAAAGATGCTTGTTTTGTCTGCATGTATGTTTGTGTACCATAGGTGTGGCGTGTCTTCCAAGGCCACAGATGGTATAGAAACCTCTAGAGCTGGAGTTCCAGGAGGTAGTGAGCCAACAATAGGTGCTGGGCATGGAGCTCGAGTCCTCTGAAGAGTAGCCAGTGATCTTACCTGGAGAGCCACCTCTCCAGTCTCCCTGTGACAGACAGGGTTGGTCTCATAGAGCCTAAGAGGTCCTGGAACCTGTGTGTGGTTGAAGATGGCCTTCAACTTCTTCATTTATGGGAGTATAGACGCTCACCAACACTAGTAAATCTCCCTTTCCCAGCCCCCCCTCATTCCCCCTTCCCCGCCAGACTGAGTTTCTCTGTATAGCACCCCTGGCTGACCTAGAACTTGCTTTGTATACCAGGCTGGCCTTGAAGTCATACAGATCTGCCTGCATTGCCTTCCTGAGTATTGAGCATTATTAGAAGTTTTAAAACTGATTTTGTGTTATGATTGTTTTGCCTGCATTTATATCTGCAAACTGTATGTGTTCCTGATGCCCACAAAAGACAGAAGGATGTATCGGATGCCCTGACTGGAGCCAGGGATGGCGCTAAGCAACCACGTGGGTGCTGGGAACTGAACAGGCACTCTGCAAGAGCAGCACATGCTCACTGCTGAGCCATTTCTCTAGCACCCTATTGTTGTTGTCATTTTATTTTATGAGACAGGGTTTCTCTGTGTAGCCCTGGCTGTCCTGGAACTTGCTTTGTAGACCAGGCTGGTTTTGAACTTAGAGAGCCACCTGCCTCTCTCTGCTCCTAAGTGCTGAGATTAAAGGTGTGTGCTAATTCCGCCACCTGGCTTTTTATTATTCTTTTGTGGTTTGGGAGATTTAATGTAGGGTCTCTTACATGCTAGGCACGTGCATGTGCTCTAATAATAGTATTTTTCAAAGTTTAAATCAAAAAATGAAGGCTTTGCCGGGTGTGGTGGCGCACACCTTTAATCCCAGCACTCGGGGGCAGAGGCAGGCGGATTTCTGAGTTCGAGGCCAGCCTGGTCCACAAAGTGAGTTCCAGGACAGTCAGGGCTACACAGAGAAATCCTGTCTCAAAAAACCAAAAACCAAAAACCAAAAACCAAAAACAAAAAACCAAAAGACGGCTGCTAATAGTAAACTACTGTTGCCTTTCTACAATATACTGTATCCTAGAATTACAACATGTTTATTTGGCTTTTCTTTCCTTTAAAAGATTTTTGGGATAGGGTTCCTCTACCTAGCCCAGGTTGGCCTTAAACTTGTAACCCTCCTGTCCCATCCCGAGTGCTGAGATTAGAGGCATGCAGTCGTGTTTGTCTGTAGGCTCCCCAGAACTCTGTAGCACTCTGTCCAATGAAAGCTGTGGGTTTTGGAGGCAGCAGTGGTTGTCTATAACTCTCCCTTGTCCTGCATAACACTCCAGATGGCAGAGAAATGCTTATCCCCTAAGTGACTGAAGTGATTTGTCCACAAGACTTTTTATTTTGAGATGGGGTCACCCTCTCTTGCTTAGTGACTCTCCTACCTCAACCTCCTGACAATGGCTACAGGGCATGTCCACCACACTCAGTGTATTTTATGGTGACAATGGCTACAGGGCATGCCTACCACACTCAGTGTATTTTATGATGAGTATTTTCTGATGACATTGTCCGTTTTCCTTGTAGTTATTGGTTTGTCTGTTTCTATAAGTCTGAACCGGTCAGGTAAATACAAAGCACTTTTTTTGTTGTTGTTGTTTTTTTGGTTTTTTGAGACAGGGTTTCTCTGTGTAGCCCTGGCTGTCCTTGAACTCAGAAATCCGCCTGCCTCGGCCTCCCGAGTGCTGGGATTAAAGGCGTGCGCCACCACGCCCGGCACAAAGCACTTTTCATTACAGGAATGTATGGCTCTTTCCTCATATGGAAATGGACTGACATGCATCTACTCACAGTGGGGTCGGTCCAGAGGGAGCACCTGGAACATTCCTGGCAAGGGGCTCCTGGAGAGCGAGGATGCTGGCAGAAATGGTCATAGCCGTTGATAGAAACTCGACAGAGGTAGCACATCTGGGCACCACAGCGGCAAGACATGCGGTTGCAGCCTTCGGACTTGATGAGACCAGTCCCGCACTTGTGACATTTTCTAATCCGAGCAGCAGTCATTTTTTCTTCACTGAGAAGAAAAAGAAAAAAGCAATTGGAGTTGGCAGGGAAGATCTACTTCCCTGATCATGGTCACTAAGGTCTACTATTTCTTGTAAGTAAGGAAGGCCTGAGCTTTTCCGTGACATTCAGACAGTGGAAAGGGCCCATGTTTCGGAGTTTGAGAACTTGGCTCCAAGTTTATCAACTGTACTACCTTGGGTAAATTTCCCAACTGCCTGGAGACTCAGTTTCTCTTCTCTCTCTTCTCTCTCTTCTCTCTCTCTCTCTCTCTCTCCCTATTCTTTTTTCTTTTTCTTTTTTGGTTTTTCAAGACAGAGTTTCTCTGTGTAACCCTGGCTGTCCTGGAACTCACTTTGTAGACCAGGCTGACCTCGAACTCAGAAATCTGCCTGCCTCTGCCTCCAGAGTGCTGGGATTAAAGGCGTGTGCCACCACTGCCCGGCCAGTTTCCTCACTTTCAAATTGAGAGCATAATATTCTCATGTAGTTTTGGAATTCAGATAAGATATAAAGCCATCTGACATGATGTGTGGCATTTTTTCATTCTAGGACTCCTGTAGGCTGTCAACAGTGGGAAGAAACTCGGCTGCTTCCTAAACCAAACCTGGTCTGTGAAAAGCTAGTGATTTAAGAAGTGGGAGCCAAGTCTATATACGCTGCATCTCTGAATATTTGGTCTGGGAGTAGGCAATCCTCCTGTTGAAGGAGCACACTTCCAAGCTCACACTCCTACAGTTCTCCAACGGCGAGACTGTTTCTAGAAGCATCTCAACTGATAAGGAGGGCACATTACTGCCAGGATACTTCTTACTGTGTTAGTATTTTGTATTGCTGCTCCCAACTACAAATCAACATCCTTCACCTTTCTGTTACACTGAGGGCCTTGAAGGCAGAGGGAAGGGAAGCAGGATCAAAACAGATTTGCTACTGAGATAAAGGGTGGCCAGCTACAAAGTGAAGCTGAGAGGGTGTCCAGCAGGATGTGCTGCGATCTCAAGGTGAGTGCCCTCTAGGCAGCAAGTGCTTTCACTGTGTGCACTTCAGCTACTCACTCTGCAGCAGTTTGTCACTAGACACCAAACTATGTACCTAAGAACAGTGAAATGCAATACAACACTGGCTACTTATTGAGGTCCAATCTGCTAGTGACCTGAAATGAAGAAAAGCAGAACTTTAGCTTCAGTTCAACAGTTTAACACCTAGTTCAAGTTACAGAAGAACAAATGATTTCTAAGTTTTGTTTAATAGGAGACCAAGTTTAACTAATTAATCTTTTGAATCAGGGTGTCACAAAGCATAGGCTGGCCTGGAGCTCATCACTAGACTAGGCTGACCTCGAAATCAGAGAGATCCATCTGTGTCTGCCTCCTGAACTGGGACCGAGCGTGTCTGGGAGACTAGACTCTATTACTACTGCCAGCTGGGAGTAGCACAATGAGTTTAGTTACTGAGCAACTGTGAAGATGCTTCTTAATGTTGCTTCTTAAAACTCAAGGTGCTGCTGGGCGTGGTGGCATACACCCTTAGTCCCAGCACTTGGGATGCAGAGGCCAGTAGATCTCTGAGTTCAAGACCAGCCTGGTTTACAGATTGAATTGTAGGATAGCCAGGGCCACACAAAGAAACCCTGTCCTGAAAAACCTCTACCACCATCACCACAACAAAAGCAAAACAGAAAAGGCCAGAATGGGCTTATATAAAAAGGACTGCCGCTGTGAGACTGTGCTACCTCATGGAACAGAGAAGCCACAGGTGCTTTGTGTTGCTGGAGTGAACGACGCAGGAAGAGTCTCACAGGATGTGCTTCCAGAAGCAGGACAGGAAGAAAAGCCTAAGCTGAGGCTGTCTCTGTCTGCTGACCTCATGTTCAACAGGAAGACTCAGGGACATCCTCTGTGCAGCTAGCTGACATCCCACGAGTCTGTCACTACTTGTGCTTTCTACCCAAAGACAACGGGAAGTAATCTCGTGGGTTTCCTTCTCTCTACACTCTCCACACCTTCTCTTCCCAACCAAAAACTTACTCTGCAGGTCTGGCTGGTCTGTAACTCCCTATGTAGACAAGGCTGATTTCAAACTTACAGAGCCCCGCCTCTTTCTCTTGAGTGCTGGTATTATAGAGAATTCTTCAAAAAGAAAAAAAAAAAAAAAAGAAATAGGGTAGGGTTGGAGGAGATAGTTTAGTTGGTAAAGTGCTTGCCATATACAAGCATGAGGACTTGAACTGAGATTCCCAGCACCCACAAAAAAGCCAAATGTGGCTGTGCATGTCTGTCAGTCCAGTACTGGAGAGGTGGAGACAGGGAATTAGCTGAGTTTTAGGCTCAGCGAGAAACCATGCCTCAAAAAAAAAAAAAAAAAAAAATGCTTAGCATGTGGGGATGATTGCCATCAACCCTGAGAACCCGAGTCTCTGGGACCCTGATGGAGAGGCAGAGAGGTGATTACTCAAAGTTGCTCCATGTGTCTGAATACATTTTTTTTCCTTTAAGAGACAGGGTCTCATCAGGTCTTTAATCTCAGTACTTGAGGCAGAGACAGGTGAATTTCTGAGCTTGAGGCCAGCCTGGTCTACAGAGCAAGTTCCAGTACAGCCAGGGCTACACAGAGAAACCCTGTCTCAAAAAACCAGGGACAGGGTCTCATTGTATAGTTCTGGTTGGCCTTGAATTTTGTATATAAGCTGGGCTGACCTCCAAATCACAGAAATATTGCAGAAATATTCTGCAAGCTGTCTTTATCAGGCACAAGATGATAAGCTGAGCCAGCACTTGGGAGGCAGAGATAGATGGGAGGACTTGTGGGTCTGGGGCCAGCTGTGGTGGCCACTTGTGTGGTGAGCTCATGTGAAAAGCAGACCTTCTATGGACCTGATCTGATTGGGGTTCTTCTGACAACCGGGGGAATGTGGATCTGGCAACAGACACTGCAGACTCACTGCCAAACTGTGTTAATGATGACAGTGGCAAATGCTAAGTAAGAGCTAAGTACTTTTGGCTGAAACAAACGATGCCAAGGACAGATTTGCTTGAAAATATAAAGGACTTTAAACAAGAACAACAGACAAAGTATGGCAAAACAACTGCTGGGGCTTTATTAACTAGTGTTTTTGCTGTGGACACCTGAAATTTGTGTATGTTGCTGAGTATCCCACTCAAGCGTCACACTTTTATGCAATCACTGAACTGAACCATCAGTTGGATGCTTAACTATTTTCATAAGAGAGAGAAAAGTGAATTTTTTAAAAAGCAGCTGGAGCTGGAGAAATGGTTCAGTGGTTAGGAGCACTTGTTACTGAAGCACCAACATCATGACTCACAAACTATCAATAATTCCAGCTCTACGAGATCCCAAGCCCTCTTCTGATTTTCCTGGGTATCAGGCATGCACAGCTGTACATATATAGACACACAGAAGCAAGCCATCTGTACAGATAAAAACATTTTTCTAAAAAAAAGGTATCACAGCTTTCATCATTACAAAGTTAAGGTGCATTTTACTCTGATCCGCAATGCTGTAACAAAGGAAAAGAGTTATTCTGCTCACAGTTCTAAAAGTTCAAGAACACAGCAATGCCATCTACTTGACTGTGGTGAGGATCGTGAGGTTGGTGGTTCACAGCAGCAGGGAAGCAGGTAGAATAGAGCACATGGCCACCCCTCCTCCTTGGCTGAGAGGGTCTATGTAGGACTGGCCTTGAATTCATCGCTCTCTTTGCCTCTGTCTCCCTATGGCTAGGATATCACAGGCATGCACCACGATGCAGAGGGCTTTTTTGTAACTTTTTTCCAGCTTATTTAGACTGTCTTCTCACTTGCAGCCAAGGCTAGTTTTGAACTCTAGGCAGTCCTGCTTTTCCCTGCATATGTTAGGTAAGTACTCTACCACTGTGCCACATAGCCTCAGTGGAGCTTACTCTTTTTTGGTTTTTCAAGACAGGGTTTCTCTGTGTAGTCCAGGCTGTCCTAGAACTCACTCTGTAGACCAGGCTGGCCTTGAACTCAGAAATCCGCCTGCCTCTGCCTCCCGAGTGCTGGGATTAAAAGCTTACTCTTTTTAAATAGCCTGACCACCTTGGTTTTGTGAGAACTACATTCTTGTCCAAAGGTAGTGCCTCCACCCTCTATGACCTAATTTCCTTCTGGTAGACTCTACTTAATTTTTTAAAAAATTTTTTTTAAAAATTTTTTTTCGAGACAGGGTTTCTCTGTGTAGTCCTGGCTGTCCTGGAACTCACTCTGTAGACCAGGCTGGCCTCGAACTCAGAAATCCGCCTGCCTCTGCCTCCCAAGTGCTGGGATTAAAGGCGTGCGCCACCACCGCCCAGCCAGACTCTACTTCTTAAAGGTCCCATCACATCAGAAGCAAAGCTGCTAGCACATGAACCTTTAGGAGGAACACATAACTATACCCAAAGCCTCATGTGACTCAGGTATATGTTCTGTAGTGGAGCTATATTCCTAGCCTTCCACACAGTGGTTTTCTTTTTTTGAGAGGTGTGCATGTGTGTGCAAGCATGCGTGCGTGCATGCGTGTGATATTTTTGAAACTGGGTCAGTATCAAACTTATAGTATGTTAATATCTAAGGGTACCCAGTCAGAGCACTGCTTCATATCACATCCCTGAGTACACAATGAGCTTTCTTATTTTTTGCTACAGGCAGGATCCCCTGGGTCAATTGAGGAAGGGCTACATGGCGAGGAAGGCAAATTAAAGCTACCTAAAAACAGTACCCAACTCCTATGGCATCTCAGAAACTGCAGTTACCACTGACTTCAAGGCCTAGAATGCTGGTTTTCACAGGTTATTTATTTCTGCGTGGCATGTAGAGAAGAATGGGCTGAAGAGAGCAATGTGCCAGGCAGACCGCGGAGTCTCATCAGGTATTGAATAACTAACTGCAGCTGCTGTTCCAGTGCTATTCTTACTGTAGCAATAAACAGCTCTTGGCAACTGGCACACAGCTACTGATCTGGAAAATGCTTTTAATCCTTTGTCCAATGGTAGAGAATAGCAGCTGACAAGAATCTTATCTGTCACCCACCAAGACAATATACTAGACTGTGACTCAAGTGACATACAGATCTGACCTGATGAATAGAAGCGGCAGGTGATCTAGAATACACTGATATGGGACTGTGGCATGTGTCATCTCTACAAAGCTCTGGTAGTCTGGAGGCCAGGTCTATATCAAGAAAGCCTTCCCAAAAGCAAGCATGTGCTATGAACCTCCTCCCTCTTCCAAGCACAGCGAAGCATACTTGAGAGGCATTTTTGGACTCTGGAACTGCATTAGACAGTCCACTCTCATGGTCTCTGTTGCTTTAGAGTATTGCCAAGCTGAGAAGGACCTGTATATTTCAGGTGTCCAGGGCTATCAGAGAAGCAGAACGGAGTTTCTATTCTAAAACAAGCACAGACTCTCTGAGAAACATCCATGGTCTGCAGGCTACATGGCAGGGCTGGTGGCAAGATTTAGATCCTAGATGTTGAGGATCAAGGTTTTCTTTGGGGACTGCAGGCTAAGGGTGGCTCTTAACTTTCAGGGGCTACCTTACTCCCTGGCCAAGGCCCCTCCCTCCACCTTTAAAGGGAGCAACACATGGTCAAGTCCTCATTTTTCAAGTCCAGTTACAGCATCTCTGTCTGACTACTTCCAGGAAATGTTATTCCAGTTCAAGAACACCCAATCAGATGAGTTCGCTCTGAGAATTTCACCATCTCAAGGTCCATAACTTTAAATACATTTGAAAGGAACTCCAAATACATCATGGGGGTCATTATGATGACACAGAACACAGGAAGAAGCCATGTGCCTGGGTTCTTATTACCTGTGTGACAATGGTCAAGCTACTTGGGTTGCTTCAGCTGCAAAGTGAGGCAATAGGACCTATCTGTGATGCAGACCTACCGACTACAAACTGCTTCAGATGTCATTGTCTAAACATCCCCAACCCCATTCTTCATATTTAGGATTGCCATGAAATCATCCACCCGGAGGCCACATATAGCGCCAGGCTGTCTCCACGCAGTATGCGTCATTTTACATTACTTCCAACTTGAGGAAAAGTTGCTTGACTAATTAATAACCTATTTCTTTCTTCCCTTCCTATGCTGAAGTAAAAATGTAGCAATGACCCAAAGCACAACCATGCAGAGGATAACACCACACATAGGGAGTGGCAGTCAGAGGATAAAGGACCTGGATCTCTAAGTGATCTAATGGGACACACTACCCATCAGCCTGGCAAAGCTGGATTCTTTATGAAATAAACAGACTTCTGTAGCACTTAGGTGACTGTCTTACCTTCTATTAACATTTAGAAGTTGCTCAGCCACACAGGGAGTACTACACAGTGCCTGTTATCAGTATTACTGATAATCTTTTGTCTTCTGGAGTTTGGCAATTCTACCCACTACCTCAGGCCACTAGTTATCCCCTGACATAGGCAGAAGCAACATCAGTGCTATAAGACCTGTTACCTGGGCTGGAGAGATGGCTCAGTAGTTAGGAGCACTGACTGCTTTTCCAAAGGTCCTGAGTTCAAATCCCAGCAACCACATGGTGGCTCACAACCATCCGTAATGTGATCTGATGCCCTCTTCTGGTTTGTCAGAAGAC
>NC_034612.1:33118590-33173270 GCF_900095145.1 Mus pahari
AGACAGTAAGGAGAGAGGTGGCTGATTTTTACTGAGTGTATTTAAGCCAGATCTTCCCCAGACACCGTATGCCATCTGAATAGGTATGGGCTGTGGAGACTAGAGACTAGGATAAGTCTACGTCTGTGCAGGGGTGGTTTGAGCTGACACTTGCCACAGAACCCTCTGCTCCTTGCAGGCTCTGCTGCCATCACATTACTCACATGGATGTCCGGTACTTGATGTCATCCTTTTCTGCCAGCTCTTCACAGGTGAGGCCGTTGTGATCTTTCCAGAGTCCCTGACACTTCCTACAGGTCTCCTGAGGACAAAAGACAGATACAAAGACAGTCCTGGTGAGTGGGTGTCACTCAGGCTTGTTCACAATGCCTGTGAAATGTCCCAATGAGCAAAACTAAAGACAGAGCAATCGCAGAAGTTCGGAAGGCACAGGGCAGCTTTCTCTTCTCCACTAAAAGAGAGCACTGCTCTCATCTGATCTGAAACGCTAAAGAGCCACCACGAAACAGCACAGTAGACAGCGTGCAGACTTGTAGAACAGTGTGAGCTGTCTACCGTCCCACAATTCTTCCAGCCAAGGGCTCTTGACATAAAGTGAGGGACAGTCTAGAATATGACGACCAGGGAGAACTCAGGAAGATACTCTTTCTGTCACCTATCATTCATAAACATAAGATGTAACCCTTCATGGTTTCACTTCATTACAAATACAAACTGAAAAACATCATCGCTTCGGGGCTGGGGAGATAGTGTTTGCCTTGGGAGCATATGTGTACACCCATACATAATTACCTTTTATTTTATTTTACAGAAACTATGTTGTACTAGTAGCAAGAACCTAAGAAAACACTAAGACAATGATCATGAGAATAAGTGAAAATTGCAACTCTGTTCAGAATAGCACAAGAAAAGACGGCGCGTGTCAGCTGACTGGGCTCTGGCCTTGTCTGGGGAGGCAGGGGACGCCTGAAGAAAATAACTGGAGAAAACAGCATTTTGGAAGATGTTGATGGATAAAGCTGGGCTGTTGAGTACTGTGGCTTATACAGATGATGCAAGCAGGCATAGTTCGGCCTGCATGGCCAGTCCATGTAGAGTCCCGTGAGACCTAATTATCAGTTTCATCTTGAAACCAGGGCATCAGGAAGCATAGAGGTAACATGAGCAGATTTGGGACTTTATTAGAGCACTCTTGGTGGGAGACAGATTAAAGGCAGAAGAGACTGTAGCATTCAAAAGACAGCTGGAGGACTAGAGCGATGAAGGGCACTTGCTGTGCTAGCTGATGGCAGTGCACGCCTTTAATCCCATCACTCAGGAGGCAGAGGCAGGTGGATCTCTGAGTTTGAGGCCAGCCTGGTCTATAGAGTGAGTTCTAGGACAGCCAGGGTTACATAGATAGTCCTGTATCTAAAAACCAAAAGAGGAAAAAAAAAAAAAAAAAAAGCACCCATGGCTTTAGTTCCCAGCACCCACATGCCAGACAGCCTCTAACTACAGTTTCAGGGGGCTCAATGCCTTCTGACCTCTGTGGGCTGCAGCGTGTAGCAACACTACTAAATGCATGCGGGCAAAATACTTTGACATGGTAGAAACTTGAGAAAGCAAGCTCAGCAGGTTTGAGTTTGTGAGGCGGCTCCAAGAACACTTTTTTTTCCGGTTTGGTCAAAAGAATATATCAGTTATCTGTAACACTGACATAACTTGGGTGGTGGGAGGCAGACTGATGTGGTAGTGTTAAGGAATCAACTGGACATCTCTTAAGAATGTAAGGTAGGGGTTGGTGGCAAATTTAAAACTTAGGGAGAGGATAAGGCAGATGCTGCTTAGCTATACTAGAGCTTCAAGGCAATTCTAGAAACATTTCCCAGAGCTGAACTCTCTATGAGTAACCGGTGACTTAGGCTTAGGGTGGTACCTATAGTATAGACACTACTACTGCACAAAAGTGTGCATGTGTGTATAGAGCTCAGAGGACAAACCTGCCTTTCATCTTGTTGAGATAGGGTCTCTCTTGCTGTGCATACTTCAGGCTTGCTGGCCCATGAACTTCTTGGCTGTTCTCTCTTTCCTTCCTTCCTATCTCATGGTATGGACAGCTGTCACAGTCAGCTTTAATGTGGGTTCTGGAGAGCTGAATTCAGGTTGTCAGGCTTGCATAGCAAGTGCTATACACACTGAGCCATCTTCCCAGGCTGAAACTATTACTTCTACAAAAGGTACCAGCATGGTAGCACCACCCTTGGTAGCACCTGCACTTGGGAAACGGAAGCAGGAAGATGGAGTCTGAGGACAGCTTAGTGGGGCAAACACAACTAGCCTGCAAGGACACTGCGGTGCTAATGGCTATAGGTGGCTCGCAGACAGGGGTTGGGGTGGAGGATGCAGGAGTAGACTGACTAAGGACACATGACTTTTGACTGTAAGCATTTTGTATTCAACCAACATCTCCCTAAGACATGGTATCATGTAGCTCTGGCTGGCTTGAACTTGCTGTGTAGCTGAGGGATTACCTTAAGCTGCTTCTTTTTTGAAAACATAATCTTCCTTAAAAAAAATTAAAGATTTATTTATGTATATGGGCATTTTGTCTGCATATACATTTGCATACAAAAAGAGGTTGTCGGATTCCATGAGTCTAGTTGTGAGCCACATATGGTGCTGGGAATTGAGCTCAGGACCTCTGGTAGAACAGTCAGTGCTCTTAACCACTGAGACATCTTTTGCCTTGAACTTTCTGTCTCTCTGATCTGAATGCTAAGATTATAGGTACATGGCACTACACTTGGTTATTTTGGGCTTGGGATGGAGCCAAGGGCTTTGTGCATGCTAGGCAATCACTCTACCAACTGAGGTTTATTTCCACTCCTCTTTCATACCTTTTAACAGTCTATGTCATAAATGTGCTAATAACAGGAGAAACACTGGGCATGTCTGGGCATCTGGAACATGCACACTTTTGAGTGGGATGCAGCCCAAAGGCTACAATCAATAGTGTTGGGATAGGACACATCTCAGTGTTAATGCCTCTAGGATGTAGACGTTCTCTATCCGCTGCTGGCACTCCATTCAGAAAACAGAGCTAAGTCACAAGTGTATTTCAAACAGCAGTTTTGTAGTTGCACAAGTGTTCTTAAGACACTGTGTGGTCAGGCATGGTATCACACACCTTTAATCCCAGCACTCAGGAGGCAGAGGCAAGTGGAGCTCTCAAAGCCAGCCTGGTCTATATATAGAGTTCCAGGACAGCCAGAGCTACATAAAAAACAAACCCATCTTTAAAAAAAGAAAGAAAGAAAGAAAAGAAAAGAAGAGAAAAGAAAAGAAAAAAGACCTTGTAACTTTTCCAGGAAAGTGGCATAAACAACAGCTGGAAAATAGATGAGCTGGTGTTTGGATCCTGTCTTCCTAAACAAAACCAACAGCACGCCCACAGAGCTTGGAAACAATAGAAGGCAGAATGGCAGTACTTACTTATGAGCCGTCCTGGTGAGTTAGTCATTAAATCATGGCCTGACTTCTTAAGTAAAGAGACCCCATTAAGTTCCTGCCCAAGCCCACAAAACAGCCTGGCCACACGGGAGCCCATGGTTCATGAGGCTTAGAGGAAGTCCTCTGGCTCGTATTCAGTACTGTAGTGGTCAGCCTATCAGTTGTATTTCTTCACAGTGAAGGACCCAGGGGTCCCATAGAATAAATCTCGATTGTATTCTGAAGAGGTACTGTAGCCAGACACTGACACCCACCATTAGAATAAGACAAGCACCAAGTAGGCTGGGCAGAGCTATCACATGGAGCTCTCGGCATCGTCTCTAAGTAGTGTGTACTAAACGGTAATTCTTTCCTCCCAAGCTCAGCTGGGCTTTGTTCCTCAGCTCCAAGAAACTTCAGTACTGTGGGAGGATGGGAGACGCCAGAGGCCATTGTGGAGGGCAGAGCGCCCTGACACAAGCAAACTACCAACATGAAGCCCAGAGCACGTCCACTCAGCCAGGCCTTTCTGGTGACTTCAGTCCAGGAGGAAGAGGTGAGGTGAAGGGGACACAGGTGCTGGCTAACCTAGGCAACTCATTAAAGGAGCTGCTACCAGCTGCTGCTGCCTTTTATGTCATTAGGAGCTTGCTGTATAAGTTTTCTTGGGCAGTGGACCCTTGAAATGCTAAGATGTCATGTAATAAAAACAAAAAACAATCACAGGTGCCCAGGACATGGCTCAGTTGCTAATTAGGATCTGAGTTCAATCCCCAGAACCTAAAGTTTTAAAAAAAACCAGGCGTGGTAAAGGGTGCATGTAATCTTGATTCTGGGGAGGAGGGGCAGGTTGATCCTGGAGCCTTTATGGCCAGCCAGCCTACTGTAATCAGCAAGCCTTCAATGAGAGAGTCCATTGTAAAAAAAGCATGATGTAGGAATAGGAATACCACTAGGGACTGGTCTTTAGACTCATGAACTTGAACACACACACACACACACACACACACTTCTTTTTATTCATTTTCTGTTACATGAGTCTGTAATGAGCAAAGCAGGTTAGACTGTCATCAAACTCAAAGGCAGGTTAGATTACATAGCAAGTTCATGGTCAGTATGCACTACATACCAAGTTTCTGTCCCTAAAACATCATCAAAAGACAAACAAATGAGGCTCCTGTGGCTGCCTGTGTTCTAGGCATCCAGATTCTTCTGCCCCATCTTCAAGCCTAGCTCAGTCACAGCACCAGGCAAACTACTCTCTTGTTTTTTGATTGATTGTTTTAGCTTGATTTTTCAACTTGCTTGCCAGGAGAAATGAAGTTGCAGACCCAACTCTGGGGCACAAGGCTAAATCCAGTATGAGAAACTCCGTCTCTCTGTTGTCATTTAAGGCACTCAAAGGCCACCACATGGTTGTGATTGTCAATTCCCTGAGGCCTCCAGGTGAAATACGAGAAACATGACTTCACTAATGCTTAGTCAACTTTAGGGACCACAGGGACAAAGGCTTTTAGGCCACCTGAGTCCTCCAGCTGTCAAAGATACCAGTCCTCCCTGCCCCCACCCCCAAAGTCACATGTGCTAAGAGCCAGAAGGTCTGGAAGGATACTGATTTAAAGAGTGTGAAAGACACAAGACACTGAGAATCAATGTGGCTCAGCTAAATCAAGGCTCGGGCAGATTCAGCAAGCTTCCTTTTTTGATGGAAGTCACTGGAGGCTCCAGGGACTTCCTTTCTCTCAGGCACACCAGCAGAAGGAGCCTGATTCTCACCCACAAGTTCAGTAGCTGGTACATTCGGCAAACCAGGGAGGGCACAGTGACATGCCATGACATAGCACGGACGTATGCACATGTACCCAGTGAAAGAGGGTGGTGACAACTCATGAGATCTTTTATTTTACTTTTGTTGTTCATTTTTGACACAGGGTCTAAGAGCCCTGGTTGTCCTGGAACTATGTAGATGAGACCAGGCTGGCTTCAAACTCAGAGGGATCCACCTGACTTTGCCAGGAGTGTTGGGGTTAAAGAAGTTTGCTACCATACCCTACTAAAACTCTTTGAGGAACATACCCACACAACTGATAAAGTACTTCCCCAATCCGGAACCACACTGTCTGGTGAGGTGCCTTTCCAGGCTTTCAGCTACAACACCCAAGTATCCAACATTCTGTACACTTGAATCAAGCAGTTCAACAATGAGACATATTCCATAAGTTGAAATTTCAAGGAACACATATTATAAATAACAATTATTTCAAGGTCTGGTTTATTACAAGCTGGGTTGGTGCTACTTCATGGATGCAGGAGGATTAGCAGTTTGAGGTAAGCCTGGGTGATATAAGGAGACCCTATCTTAAAAAAAAAAAAGATAAACTAAGAAAAATAAAAATAAAGCTGGTATGATAGTTCAGTGAGTAAGCGTGACTGTCTGGGTTTGCTCCCTGGGACCCAAGGTGGAAGCAGAGAACCGATCTGACAACTATCCTGACTTCCACATGTGCTCCATGGCACAGGCATCACACTTGTGCAAACATACACATCACCAATAGTGATAATATAAGCTGAGATTCTCATGTCACTCTTTTTGTATTTTACTTATTAGGTATGTCTGTAAACACAGCTTACAGTAGCATGCCCACATGTAATCGAGGGGAGAGTCCTGAGAGACATGCATGGAAGACAAGCCTAGACAGTTACTGGGCTTCTTCTGCCCTGTGACAGACACTCTCTGGGTTGAAACACTGAGTGGTGCAGGATGGGGGCTGGTCTGAGCCGGGGCAGTTCCTACCACTTGTCAAATGTTATAGCTGTAGCAGTGGGTGTGACTCAGTGCCTGCCTTCTGTCAGGAATGGCATGGCACAGGAACATCCATAGCCACTCAGCCCAGAGGCCGGAGAGGTCTGAAGGGTGACATGTTGCAGCTGAAGGTGCACAGGAGTGAGTAGTTGATGGGAAAGTGGAGCCCAGTGGCAGCTGGGGCGGGAAGGGGTCAGGTACTGAAAGGAGACCCGGTTAGCAGGAGCTGGTGCAGGAGCCAGAAGTCAGGCGGAGTGGAGGAAGTATGATGATTTGATGGCTGAAGGGGCAGAAGTGGAAATGGTGGAGCTGATGCCCACTTTGCTCTCGCTGGCTCCTGCCTGCCCATTGTGCATATAAACTCAACCCAGGTTTACACATAAACACAGGCATAAAAAATATCTTTAAAAAAGGGTGGGAAGTACCCAGATTTTTAGACCTAGAAATTTCAGCTGCCAGGTACTTAAAATGCAAACATTTCCCCAAAGGATACTTTGCAAGAACATCCACTAAGTATTTTTTTTGGGGGGGGGCAAGATTTTGTTTTCATTTTTAATTACATGTATGTGTACCTCTATGTGCACAAATGCAGGTGCTTGTAGAAGTCAGAGGCATCGAGTTCTGCTGGAGATAGATAGGAGTTACAGGTGGTTGTAGGATCCCTGATGTGGGTATTAAGAACCAGACTTAGGTCCCCTAGCAGAGCACCATGTGTACTTAACCCATCTCTGCTGCCTCAAGTGCTCTTAGTTAATTTTCATAGTAACTCTGTGAGGAAAATCCTGCACCGTAAGTCCTATACAGGTATGTGTTTCGAAGTAAATGAGAAAAGAAGCTAAGGCAGTCACATTACTTGGCCAAGGCCATGGAGCTGCCTGGCTACAAGTAGGCTTGCTCTTTCCCCTCTATTCCCATGGCTTCCCTATCTGGGATCTGTTGGCAAGAACAGGTCATTGTTTAGTGGAAAACTCAAGGTATAAGGGCACAAGGCAAGCTGCACAGGACGGTGCTTCCTGAGAATGACCCAGTGAACAGCAGGATGGGGTGGGACCAAATCTAAGGCTATTCTTCTTCTTTTAAAGATCACCATAGAGCCTGCTAATCAAAGTAACCTTAAACTGGCCACAAGGAAGTGGCTATTCCTCCCACCTTCAGTGACTCTGCACATCTGGTGGGGCAATAGAAAGAAACATGAACAAAGAAAGACCAGAGCCAAGGATCAGCCAGTCACTCCTCATGACTGGACAACCCCGAACCTTTCCTGTGAACTCAACACTTGTCTCTGCAGTAGTGGCTAGGACTCTGACCATTAGGATTTTTTAATTTTGTGATTTGGGAGTCCCAAATCACAGACTAGACTATAGCCCACAGTCTTCTTGTGTCTGCCTCCTGAGTCGTTAGGACAAGTGTCACTGTGACCAGCTGTTAGGATTTGTTGGTGATTATGATTACTACTATCAAAAAAATGGGTCAAAGTTCTGGTTCAGGGTGATATTTGAAATGGCGATTATTTCTGTATTGAAAGCAATGAAAACACTCTTCACTCGCCCATTCTTGCCTCTTTATCCAGTGCTACTGAATGCCAACCCATCTGTCAGGGCATCTCTCTGCAAAGGGCTAAGAGAAGGGCATTATGAAGTCCTGGCCTCTCCATCTTCCTTTAGGGTTGTGGACCCTTATCAGGTCTTGGGGTCCCCTGAGAACTGAGCATGATAAGCTCAGGCCAGGCAAGGGAGGGCACTGCCGCTCCATCCTGATGTGTGATCCAGACCTGGAATGAGGAGCCTGGAGAATGACCTGGCTAGCCAGTACCCATGGCCAAGGCCCATAGCCTCTTGCCAGTGACCACATCCTCTATATCTACCCATGGCTAGATGTTTCAAATACCAGAGAATCTGGGAAACCTTGATGACCCTGAATTCTTGGGGCATTTGGCTTACACGCCATTACAGTATTTCTCCTTCTTTATCTTCCTTCGTCTTCTCCTCCCCCCCCCCCTGGATTTTTCAAGACAGGGTTTCTCCGGGTAACCCTGGCTATCTTGGAACTCACACTGTAGACGAGGCTGGGCTCAAACTTAAGAGATCTGCCTGCCTCTGCCTCCTGAGTGCTGGTACTAAAAGGCATGCACTACTACCACCTGGCATGGTCAAGTTTTTTTATTATAATTATTATCTTTCACTATTTATTTAAAAGATTTTTATTTATTCTATGTACGTGAGTATGACATCATTGTCCTCAGACACACCAGAAGAGGGCATTGGATCACATTACAGGTGGTTGTGAGCCACCATGTTGCTGGGAATTGAATGTAGAACCTCTGGAAGAGCAGTCAATGCTCTTAGCCATCTCTCCAGCACCTATTTATTATGTATGTATGTACGAATGAAAAGGTCTCCTTGTAGTCCAGGCTGGCCTTGTATCTAGCTTCAACTTCCCCAGTTACAGGTTCTATGTCCCTGCTCTTCTCCCACTTTTTCTAAAAAGCGGTATTTGGCCAGCTCACACCTTTCCAGAAGTTGCATCTACATGCAGGAGTTTTTTTTCCCCTGCTTCAAAACAAACCCTTCCTCAGAACTTCAACCCAGGTGTGGTCAGCTAAGTGCTGCAAATCTTACACTCATCTTGATTTTTCTCTTTAGCAAAAGGGCTTCTGAAGGAAAAGATTTCCCTTAAGTTTTAGAAATTTTATTAACACACACTAAAGCTGAAGTATGTGTGCACCGGAGAGATACTGTACTACTTTCTTTCAGGGAGAGCTGGCTTTCTGTCTTAATGCTGCCCTCTAGGGACAAAAGAGTGTAAGAGCCATTTGGTTTCCATCTACCCTGCTTTGGAGACTGGATATCACTTCTAGTGTTATCAGAGTCACAGGACGGCTTCCTTCATCACAGTTGGGATCAGGGTTCTGAGATAAAGTGGCTGGCAAAGCCTTCCTGGCATTAGTAACAGTTCAGTTTGCCTTTATCAGAACTGACTTCATATCAAACTTACCAATTCCTTCCCAGAAGTTAATAAAAACTGAGTCTGGTTTCTCTGAAGTCCTTTAGCACACAGAAGCTTACAAACATTCATCTGAGTTCCTTCTAGGCACTATTCTGGGGATAAAAAAGAATCTTGTGCCTGCCAGGAAGTTACACTGGTGGGGGATCATGACATGTTAAATAAGTGAAATACAAATAAGACAGCATTATAAGTACTAAGGGGATAAATTCAGGCAGGAATGTTGTCAGGATTAAGGTAGAGAGGGCTGAAGGTCAGTCATGAGGTGGGTGGTAGAGAAGACCTGTATTTGAAGTAAAGAACTAAACTAAAGAACTGCTAGACAGACATCTAACTGGGATATATTAACTAACAGTTATCCTATTGGTACAGATGAACTTTTGTCTATATTTAGGCTGGAAAATCTAAATATAGAACTGGAGGCTATACGTGTCCTGACTATGTGCATCCTGAAGGCTCAAGCCCCATCTTGCTGTCTACTGACAATCTTTTACGTTAAGAACTGGGTTTTGGGGAAGAGGATCTGTCCTGGCTGAGCCTGCTTCCTGTTACCTGACTATGATCCCCACTCAACCGTTTTCTGGAGCCTTAAGAAAATGGAATCTCAATGCCAGGCAACTTTAATCTCTGAGAGTTTGAAACCTGTCTGGTTTATAAATTGAGTCCAGGACAGCCATGGCTCTGTTATACTGTGAACCTTTTCTCAAAAAAGCAAACCACACCAAACCAAACCAAACAAAAAACCAACCAACACCAACCAAAAAACCCAACCCAAACCAATCAAACAAAACCACTCTACTTCCCTTTTTGTGTGGGTGTGGTGCAAGTGTGAGGTATGGGTACACTTGTGCTACGAGCTGCACTGCGTCCCCAGGCTAGGTGTCCACTAGCTTGGAGTCTCCCGTGAGCGTCCATCTTCAGCAGGACTGTGATGAGTACAGATGCTCACCAGTGCATCCTACTTTTTCTCATGGGTTCCTGGGATCAAATTTAGGTCCTTGGTTTTTTTGTAGCAAGTGCTTTTACCTGCTGAGCTATCTCACTAGCCCAAGCCTCCCCTTCTTGTGGTTCCCTGAGACGGACAGACGGACAGACAGACAGACAGACAGATGTGTTTTATGAAACATATTTTACCATTCCCCATCCTGGGTAAACAGATTGGAGGTAGAAGTGACAAACAGTTATGTTTTGCAGTCACAGACTCTGAGTCCTGATTTCAGGTGTATTTGTGTTTGGGGGTTGCTAGCTGGAAAGTCCCATTGGTTTTCCTTCCACTTTTATTTTTGAGGTTTAGGTCTCCCCATCTGCTGCCCAATCTACTGAGAGGAACAGAAACCATTCAGTATGTGTGAGAGGAGCTCAGGCTTCAGTGATGGAGACAGGCTGGAGGAGTTCAATGCCTTGGCTCTGCTATCTTCTGGGCAGTGCAAGGACCAGTGAGGTATAGCTCTTGACTCAGCAGGCGACCTAAACACTGACTTCATAGAATGGCCTGGCTCTGCCTCTCTACCTCTCTGACAAGCCTAGAGAATAGTTCATCCAGGCATAAACACTGGTCACCTAGTTCTCCATACTCAGGGTGAGCAGCTGTGTCTTCATCTGGGGACTTGACAGGTGATACCAAGGACGGCCCTGCCCTGCCTCACCTGACAAGGCTTGGCTGACCCTCGGACACCTAGTCTGAGTAGGTGAGTTCTCTGGGGATTCCGTTTTTGCCACCAGTCATCATGGGGAAGTTGTGGTCTTTCTCTTTTCTTTTCAGTATGGATAAAGCACTAGCAGAGTTCATGCAATGTTCATAAAACTTTCACCCATTTGGCTTCAAATGAAGTCTACTGAGTTAACAGGAAGACCTTGATTTTATTATTTTTGTTGTTGAGATATAGTCTAACTGTAAAGCTCAAGCTTTCCTGAACTCACAGACCTCTGTCTTCCTGGTATTGGGATCAAAAGCATGTGCCACCAGTGCTCTGTGTCTTAATTATGTAGCCCTGGCTGGCCTCTGAGTAATAAATGTGTTTAAAAAAAAAAAAAAAAAGCCTGCCTTTGCCTCCCAAGTGTTGGGATTAAAGGCGTGTGCCACCACTGCTCAGCTTTTTTTTTTTTTTTTAAAAAAGACAAGGTTTTTCTATGTAACCTTAGCTGTCCTGGAACTCTAATATAGACCAGGCTTAGGATTTGGGAGCTTAGGCATGGAGATTAACATGAGTTCTAGGCTAGCCTGGTCTACATAGCAAACTCCAGGCCACTTTGGGCTTAAACTATTGTCACAAACGGAGCTTGTGTTGAGTCTTTCTCAGGGGAGAAGTCCCAGAGTGACTCTGCAGAACCCTTTGCCAGTCTCTTTGTTTCCATCCTTACGTTTTTCCTTACAGCAACAGCTATGAATGACACAGATGGACAGCAGGATAAAGCGCCACCAAGAACAGTGTAGCTCTTGCCCACAGACCTAGCTAAGTGCTACCCAGGCCCAGCAGCTCTGCTGTGTACCTGTGTGAAAGCAGAGGCACCAAGTAAGAGCCAGGACTTATGCTGATGTACCACTAGCGTCCTTTGGTTCAACTGTAGCCCTAAATATAACCATGCTAGCTTTATGTTGTTTCCCAACCACAAACAGACAAAATGTTGGTGTGTAGATACCAAGGGATCAAACTGCATGTGTCCCTATAAAATTCATGTGTTGAGCTTTGAGCTCTAGTACCTGAGAACATGACTATATTTGGAGACTGGACCCAAACAAAGGATATAGCTCAGTTAGTGTGTAAGTATGTGCAGGACATTGGGTTCAATACACAAACAAGGTGCAAAGTTAAAATGAGTCTGGCACAGTGGCCCTAATCCTGACTTCTAACAGGAATTGACTGTGGATCATGTCCTGAGGACAGAGAAGGTTCCAGTCCAGAGTTCACAGAATTTATGTTGAATTAAATCTGTAGTTATGGTACTTTAGTGTGATTAAGTACCTATTTCAGCACTTATTTAATTCAAGTAAGTCAGACTCAGTTGAGAAGTAGAAATTAAAGGTGATCAAGACTCTGAATTCAAAATGCCTGTTTGGGAAGCAGCAACAGCAGTTGAAAATCTAACAACAGGCATGACCAGCAGCTGCCAGGCAGGATTCATTTCCATTTTCTAAATTTAAGAGACTCAGAAACTGAGGATTTATGTGAAATCTGGTTTCATGTGGTATAGGTAACTATGAAACTATATATTATGAGTGAGTACATTTGGCAGGACCCAGGGTACATGTGTACTAGAGGCCCAGATTACCATCTCTGGGTATGTACTTTACAGACTGGAGACTTTCTGGCAGATCTGAATAGCATGGCCCTGAGTGTGCACACACAGAGCTGCTATGCACATATAATGCACTTTGCTGTGGCCCTTACCTAGCCTCAAGCCCCTCCTACTTTTGCACCATTCAAGAGAATGTTCTCCTCCTGTTCCGCTCTGACTGCTTGGCCTCCCTAAAGGGTTACTGCCCCCAGCCTGCATTCACAAAACACTACCTTGGATCCACAAGAGGCAGCGTGTCCTCCTTGTTTCTCACATCCTTCTTCATTCAAACTAATGCAAGCAAGAACCACACAAGCCAGGTGAGGCCTGGGTGCCCCTTAGTGATTTCTTCCCATTTCAAAGAGATTCTGTTTCTCCCAGACATATACTTTAAAATTTTATTTGGCCTTAAAGATGGAAGTATGAGTCTTAACAGTAGGTGTAAATGGTAAGGCTCCAAACTAAGGGAAGCTCTACCAGCAGAAAAATTGCAGGACCTCCTGGCAGCAATTACAGCTGTGCTCAAGGGTACTTTTCCGTTTCCTTGTCCTGTCCCAATGCTCAGCTGTTTAGCTACCAAACCCCAAGGGGCTCTTGGTACACAAAAGGCCACCTGGACAGGCATTGGCCGGAAGGGAATCCACATACCACTAAAAAGACCCTGCATTCATGTGTGCATGTATGTGTCTCCATCTGTCTATCTGTCCCCACCTGAGGCCCTATTCTGGCCTAAAATTGGGAAGGAAAGAAAAGACACCTAAACACCTGGTACAGTTGAACCACAACACACACAAAAATCACTGGCCTCAAGGTTCAGGCACTTCCTCTCCAGCCATTGTCCCAGGCAGAATTCTAATTACAGGCTGGTGTTAGGCCTTTGAACAGATGTGGGCCCATGTGGGACCAGGGGATCAGATATAACCTCATGGAGGTCCATTATTTCCCATGGGCAGAAATCATTGTTCTATAGTAAAACAACAAAACCAAGGCATATAAGACACATGACATGATTTTATGGAACACAGGGCCTGATCTCAGGAAGATACTATACAGGCTAAATGCATCTTATAATAGATTTGTATGTACAGCTTATAGTAACAATGCTATTCCTCTGCTTCCACTGAGACAGGCCGGTCCCAAACTCACAATTCTCACAGCACAGCTTCCCCAGTACTGAGATTCTAAGCCCATGCCAGCACATCCAATTTAATGAGCTCACTTTCTACTGGTACAGTCTCTAAACAGTCAAAGTGAATAGATTGCCCCCCTCCCTCCCTTTCTCTGCCTCTACTACCCTCTTAACTCCCTCCCCATGCCCTGAATAAACTCTATTCTATTCTGTACCGTCATATGGCTGGTCCCTCAAGGGGAAGAGATGTCTTAGCAGAGGCCTGCCAAGGCACCACCCATATCTGATTACACCTCCACAGAACATATCCCCACCCCCTTTATCTTTTTATAAATACATCAATATGTATGTGTGTTTGCCTGCATGCCTGTGCACTATGTGTGTGTAGTGTCCATGGAGGTCGGAAGAGGGAGACACATCTCCTATGACTGTAGTTCTAGAGAGTTTTAAGTAGTCATGTGGTTGCTGGGAATTGAACCTGGGTCCTCTGGAAGAACAGCCAATCAATCCCCTTAACCACTGAATCATCTCTCCAGCCCTTGGCCATTTTTCTTTAGGAAGTCCTACCCTCTGCTCTGAGAATAGTGTAGGCAATACCACATGCTAACATTAAAGAACAGGCTGTTCTCTCTCGTTCCCCTTTCAAGACTGTTTTGTTTTGTTTTTTGGTTTTTCGAGACAGGGTTTCTCTGTGTAGCCCTGGCTGTCCTGGAACTCACTCTGTAGACCAAGCCGGCCTCAAACTCAGAAATCTGCCTGTCTTTGCCTCCCAAGTGCTGGGATTAAAGGCGTGCACCACCACGCCCTGCCCCTTTGAAGATTGTTATTGCTACCCAAAGAACCATGGCTTTTTATTTTTTTTATTTTTTTACTTTCTTGTTGTTGTCTCAAGCTGCCCACTCATCTACACACACACACACACACACACACACACACACGCACACGCACAACCCTGCTATAAGCTACATTCACCTAATTGTTCCCCTGCCTACTTTTCATACGTATACTTAGCATCTGGACTGAGTCTGGAATTTGCCTCCCTTCCCACCTTGACTGTCTCTCTCCTCCTGCACATGTCTCTTATGTACACCTACCTTCTCTGTGGTACTGCTGTTTCTTCCCAGGTGAGGACTGCTAGTCACTGGTTGCAGGGACTTATGAAAGCCAGGCTTATCCTGGAATGTAGGTTTATTAGTCAGGCTCCAGGGCCCTCTGCTGGCTGCTTTTAGTAACTGTCAACTCTTCCTCAGATTTAAAAAAAACAAAACAACAAACAAGAAACCAAACCAACTTCCTGTTGCTACCACCTCTGAAGCTTTCCACTGATTCTCAACAATGCTCAAACTCACTGAAACAGGCAAGAGAGCTTTATAGTGCTAATGTGCTTTCTATGGTATTTTCTGAAAGATAAATAATTTATTTACATTTTATACAGTAAAGCATGTGTTAGGCTTAAAGAGAAAACAGAAACAAACTTAACAATCATCAAAAACCAAGGTTATCATCATCTTGTCAAACACAATGGAACAAGCTCAGCTTGCAGGACAGACTGCAGGAGGACTCTATGGCTCACTGGGTTTGGCCCAGAGCCCAGTGATCTCCTTAGTCACTTACTAAGCAGCAGCTGGATCGAGCAAGTGGCCTCATACACAACGAGGGGATCAGCACCCAGCAGAGTGGGTTAACCTATTTGTTAATCTCAGCACTTGGGAGGCAGAGGCAGGCGATTTCTGAGTTTAAGGCCAGTCTGGTCTACAGAGTGAGTTCCAGGACAGCCAGGGCTACACAGAGAAACCCTGTCTCGAAAAACAAGAAAAAGAAAAGAAAAGAAAAGAAAAGAAAAGAAAAGAAAAGAAAAGAAAATGCTATTTGTTGTTCTATGGTTGCTGCTGTCACCCTGCCAGCCTGGGCTCCTGGGTCTTCTGCTCTCCTAGGACAGAACCCTGCTCAATGTGATGAGCTGGAGAGGTCACTCTTCATACAGATGGGGACGGATCCAGACCTCTAGGAAAGAAAATGATAACTGGACCAGATGATTTAAAGGCAGAAACTTCTACAAGGGCACAACAGGAGTACTGAGGTCTGCAGATCAAACAACACAGCTAAATATAGCCAGAGCTACTTCACCAACCCCCAACAACTCAATGAGGAGAGCAACATGGGAATTTACCAGTGCCACAGAAAAAGTTTCTTTAAAAAAAAAAAAAAAAAAAGAAGAAGAAGAAGAAGAAGACAGTATCACTATGTAGCTCCTGGACCTCACTCTGTAGACCAGGCTGGCCTGGACCTCACTCTGTAGACCAGGCTGGCCTGGACCTCACTCTGTAGACCAGGCTGGCCTCCAACTCAGAGATTCACCTGCCTCTGCCTCCCGAGTGCTGGGATTAAAGAAATGCAGCACTATGCCTAGCTGGAAGCCAGTATCTTAAAGACTATTGAGTAGAGCAGGAAGAATGGGAACAACGAGAGGAATAGTGACAGCCATCTCTTAAGGAACTGGGTAGGTTGCCAAGCCATCAATCTTCATTCCTCTTCAGGAGTTACTGCAACCCTTGCCTCTGGTCAGGGAAGAACTAAGTTCTGAAGTAGCTGAAATTCGAGGTGCCGGGGAAGGTCATTCAAACACAGGCAACAGGACCTTAGCCAGTCCTTGCCAAGGGTTCTGAACATTTAGTGACATGACTTGGGGCAAATCAACTCCAGAATAGTGTGGTGTGGGGCAAAAAATATGTGGTCAGCTCAAGAGGTGGATAGGTGATGGTGGACACTGACATAAATGCAATATATGCATTAATATATTGATATAATGAGTTAACGAGTATGCTGGTGCACCACGGGAAACTTGGCAAAGGGCTCTAGCAACAGGAAAGCTTATCAGGGAGCCCTTGAGAGTCTTCCTGCTGTCTGTTTCTGGAATCTAAGTGTTCATGAGATAAGTGTTTGATAAGGACTGTATTCTGGAGCTATGGCAATGGACCACAAAGACCCTGGAATCAAGCAAGCAAGATGGAACACTCTTGCTATGGAATCTGCCCAGGGAATGTACTGTTTCAGGAAGGGGGAGGGGAAGGGGGAGGAAGGTGCACACTACGGACAGAAGGCCTTAGTAGCCTGCTGGCATTTTCCTTAACTGTTCTCATGGGAGTAAGGACAGTTTTAGAACCGCCTATGCCAGGACTGACTCCAGTAGGCAGGATAGCATGCTTGGATGAAAAAGCCAGCCCCACTCTAGCAACCTTCAGATCAGTCTTTCTGTAGAGCAGCCAGAGTCTCAGGGCAGGTTCGCAAGGTGGTTTCACAGTCCCCACAAGAAATGGGGACCTTGTGCAGGTCTCCAAAAGTCTCTTATCTTCAGTTTTTTAATCAAACTGCTATCAGATAACAATAATAATTAATAAGAAATAAGACTGGCCCTGTCATTTCTGTGGTCAAGACCCTTGATGTTGGTTACAGGAAGCTGTACATTCTTCATCAGGGCATACCACCCATTCCCACAATGAATGAGGTTCCCATCCCCAGAATTGTTCTCTACCCGTCCTTTTGTTTTGAAGGCTCCTAATAGTCCTCTACCCTGCTCTCAAGGGCCTTTATGTTTAACAAGGTCACTGCTGTGGGGGGGTCCTTGTATGTACCAGAGTTAGGGTCACTGCATCTTGAGCCTCCGCAAAGAACATGGTCTGCTCCTTTATGTCTGTGTCTGTTCAGATGGAGCAGAGCTGGTGTACACCTCTCTCTGGAGTCTGAGGCCTATTCTAGAGTTCAATGGATACTCAATGCTTTTGGGTAGATTCCAACAGGTACCCTAACACACTTTGAAACTAAGTTTCTGAAATGCTGGCTTCTCCACAAAACTGTTGCCTTCTCTGGATCACCAAAGGCTACAACCTAGCTTTCAAGTGAACTGCCCTAATGCTTCTTTCTCCTTCAGTCCCAACACCACGTCTACCAGCCGGCTCATCCTATCCCATCCCTACATTCATCTCAGATCCTCTCTTTGTGCCCAGGTCAGAAGCCAGCATCACTTCAGACCTGGAATGCCATGGCAACCCTGTACTGTCATCTTCCCCAAAGGAATCTTTGTGATCCTAGTCAGGTCCTAGTCTTTCTTGACATTATCAACCTTAGATTTAAGAAATATTCCAACAGTTTGAAAAACAGACTGAAGATACTCAAGAACATATAACACCACCATCAGGAAAAACAAAATCTTAGCACAATTAGCACAAAAATTAAATAGGAAAATGTTATATGTGTCTGGTTAATAATACATGTAGTTGCACACATAAAACACACCAAGCTTAACCACCGTAACTTTCTGAATGAATATGTGCAAAGAAATTCTCTAACACTGCCTTAAGTGTGCATTTAACATAGAACCTTGGTGTTCCCATCAAATGGTCTAGAATAACACAACAGCATAGCCGTAGATAAGACCTGAGCTTGTCATGGGGACAGAGTTGATAGTCAACCCATGTTTTCTGATCGCTAAGCAGTTCCTAACCTATTAGCTATCACTCAAAGACTGCATTTTACCTCCTGCAGGGCGCTGAGATCTGCACTGCTTGTATTTACAGACAGTGCCTCTCTGTCACAGTTGGGTCAGATGAGAAGGCAGACCAAGCTGATGTGAGGATAAGTAGACTGAGACATGACAGAACAGAGGCAACACTGAAGCTGGCCCTGGGCTCTGGCACAGCACATGCGCCTGTGCCTGAGATTTGTGGAAGCCTCTTTGTGAAGGAAAGAGGACTCCTAGGGACTAAGAGGGACCAGCTGTGCTTTTCAAGGCCCTGGGCAGTACAACTTCCCAGAGTTTCTAGACCAAGGCTGGCTGATGGATGGGCAGCAGATGAACTCGCCTGCCCATGTAATGTCTCCAGTCCACAGCTAGTGCTTTTCTCCCCCTCTGGAAAGGGAAAGGCACTGTACAGCTGTCTCAGCAGCAGCAGCACTTGCTTCAATGGGCACCCAAGGCTGCTGAAGGCACCTCATGAATGGAAAGTAAAACAACTCAAACTTCTGTGGCTCCTGCCCTCCAGTAAACTGAATGATAAATATCATTATTCCTGAGGTAGACACAGGAGGACACAGTAAAACAACCACTTTATTAGACTTTTGTTGTTACCGAGGCAGGGTTTTTGTTTGTTTGTTTGTTTTTCAAGACAGGGTTTCTCTGTATGGCTCTGGCTGTGTAGAGATCCGCCTGCCTCTGCCTCCCAAGTGCTGGGATTAAAGGCGTGCGACACCACGCCTGGCTTGAGGCAGGGTCTTACTGTGAAGTTCTGACCATCCGAAAACTCTTAGACCATGCTGGCCTCAAATTCAAAAAGATTCTCTCCAGAGGGCTGGGATTAAAGATTCCTGATGTGGGTTTTCTGAATACACACACTCAAAGACATTCTAAGTCAGGTAACTTACTGAGTTCTCTGAGAGCAAAGAGGCTTGGGTACACAGACACGGTTGTGAAGGGTTGAGGCTTCTTCACCACATAGGCCTTAGGGCAGCTTGAGAGGGCGTGGGGCTGAATAGGGCAAATGTTCAGCAACTATGGGCCTCCAAGTGACAAGGTACCTGAGGTCTCTTATGGGTTGTGAGCCACAACTCTGGACAGCACTGGCTCTCTGCCCAATCCTCTGCTTTCCCCAGCCCTATGTATTGGCTATTGGCTCTCAAGCCAGTGGACCCAGCAGGAGCCCAATCAGGCAGAGCAGTGGACTTCAGCTGCTTAGTTTCCCACGGTCACAACCACTACATATGCATGGATAGTTAAAGACAGGAATGAGCTGGGAAAAATGAGCTCAGGACTTTGACTACATGGACTAAAGAGAGTCTTTGGCCTTAACTGTCAACTTGACAGAGTCTAGAACTATCTGGGAGATGGGCCTCTGGACATGACTGTGGGTGATTATCCTGGCTACATTACTTGAGATAGTGAGAGCCATCTACTGTGGGTGGCACTGGGCTGGAGACCTAGAAAAAGAGCTGAGCAGCAGCAAGTGTTCATCGTTCATTATGCTCAGCTTTCTAAACACACCCTTCAAGCTCTAGCCACTCTGCCTCACCTACCATGATAACTGACCCTTGAACTGCAAGCAGACAAACCCTTTTTAGCGTTGGGATTATCTTTTATCGCAGCAACAAGGCTAGAGAAACTGTTCTGTTGCCCACTTCCCCAGGGCCAGGACATGCACACTAAGCACTAAAGCTGTAGCAAACAGCGCTGAGAGAGGAACCCCATAAAGGATTCTTAAGCCCGCCCTCCCCAGCCAGAGAGACAAAGAGATGCTAAAAGCTGGAGGGGAGGGGCACTGTGGGGAAGTAAGAAGCCCAAAGCTGAACCTGTCACAAGTCATGCTTTCTCCCCTTTCCTTACACTCCCATCCAAATGGCAAGTCACCAAGGCTGCAAATGCCTATCTCAGGAGTAATTAAATCAAATGAATCTCAGGAGAAGAGCTTTAAATATTCAAAGCCCCATTAATTCTCATGCCTTGTAATTAAATATGTATGCTAAGAAGACCTGGACAAAAGCAAAAACACTTTCAAAATGTGCATTTTTTTAAATCTGTAGCATTAGCATGTATTTCTGTCCTGACCTTGTGGAAACTATGTAAAAAATTCCATGAAGCATACATTGTAGAAATGGAGAGAAGAATGCAGATACAATCTTGGCTTTAAAAATGTGCCTGAATAAACAGTTTTCTCTCCTCCCCCCCACCTTTCTTTCTCAGTGTAAGAGCCTTATTCCAGGGCCTCACTTGTGTAAGGCAAGTGACCTGAACCACACCCCAGCCCCCACAGACTCAGATTTGAACTTGCAAATAATGACCCCCTTTCCTTCTTGCAATGTGACTGGACTCTAGTTGCCCCCAGCACCTTGAAAACTTCTTGTTTCTGCAGTTGAGCTCTTCTCACTTGAGTCCTGTTAAGCTCAGTGACTTCTCAGCGTGAGAGAAGACCGCCCCAACAAAGCACCCTGGAGGAGAGCAGTAAGGTGGCCAGTCTTCCCTTGCAGGAGTAGTGTGTGCCTGAAAACTCCCAGGGGTTTCTTTCTAGAGCCCAAAACCCTAGGGAGGGATAGATGGAACAGAAAGGAACGGTACTCCTGTTTCTCTGGTGAGGAAGTCTGGGTGAATGCTCTGTTGATGACCATATAGTTCAGTTTTTGAATGTTTTTCCAATGATCAGGAGTTGCTGCTGGGAACTACCAGAGCCGTGGGCAGGCAGAGTCACTGTCTTAGTCAGGGTTTCTATCCCTGCACAAAATCATCATGACCAAGAAGCAAGTTGGGGAGGAAGCTTACACTTCCACATTACTGTTCATCACCAAGGAAGTCAGGACTGGAACTCAAGTAGGTCAGGAAGCAGGAGCTGATGCAGAGGCCATGGAGGGATGTTACTTACTGGCTTGCTTCCCCTGGCTTGCTCAGCCTGCTCTCTTATAGGACCCAAGACTACCAACCCAGAGATGTTCCCACCCACAAGGAGCCTCTCCCCCTTGATCATTAATTGTGAAAATGCCCCACTGCTGGATCTCATGGAGGCATTTCCCCAACTGAAGCTCCATATTCTGTAATAACTCCAGCTTATGTCAAGTGTCACAAAACTAGCCAGTACAGTCACCTACTGAGTGTTCCAGTGACAATTCTACTTCACTGCTCTGTTAGAATCATTCACCTCTTTAGAATACAAGAGAAAGGTTTTTGGAAACTTGCCAGAGCAGCCATCAAAGGCAGTGCTACTTGCAGCAATGGACTGTTTCCTACTGAAGGTCTTAAAGATGAAAGAAAGCACAGGCCCTAAGCAGCCCAACTGGATTCATTATCACAGTCAATTGATTGTGCCTGTCAGGAACACCAGGTTCCAAATGAAAAGCTAAAAATTAAGGAATACTTGAAATTTCTAGACATTAAAGAGTTCACAGGCAGCTATTTCTGAAGCAAAGACAGTCTTGAAGGAACCTTTCCTTAGCACCATGGAATTAAGTGACATTGAAGTACTTTCGAGTATAAGCTGGACTGAACCCCTCTGCTCTTTCCAAGATTCTGAACTAAGTAGATACAGAGAAAATGATCCCAGATGTGAAGTGTCCCAGACCTAGGAAAATCAAACACACCCACCTATCCACCCACCCAGAAAGTAGCTTTTCAAGGAAAGGGATAAAAGAATCCATTTCCATTTTCAAGGATGTGAAAGTGAAAGGTACTAAAAGAATTAGGAACCCCCTTTCCCCAACCAGGGTTTCTCTGTGTAGCTCTGGCTGTCCTAAAACTCACTGGGATGCTAAGATTATAAGCATGTGCCACAATACCCAGTTTATTCAGTGCTGGAAATCAGAAACCCAGAATTTCATCCATGCTAGGCAGGTACTGAGCTGCATTTCAGCTGGAAGCCATTTTGCTAAGGGATCAAGGATTTGCGCGGATCATAAAGAATGGCTTGGAATTCTGGACCAACACAGCAGTAGTGCCTGTCACAGCCTTCCTGTTTCCTAGAAGAAAGGGGCCAACCTGAAGTCGAGAGCATGGCTTAACACAGCACATTTCTGCTGACATCACAGACAACAGGCCTTTTGTTTTTAGAAGCACAGAACTGTGTGAAGTTGAAAGCACTTCCAGCAATGTTTACTCTTCTGTTAATTATTAGTTGACTAAAGGAAAAATATATAATACAAGTGTCATTTAACAGTAAATGACGCTGAGGTGAACCAACTGCACACTGTATCACACCCTCAAGTACTTATGAGCCACAAAGAAAAAAGGAGGGGCTACCCCTCATTTCATTCTAGGAAGAACAAGGGGAGAGATGTTCAGCCAAATTGACCCCCCCTTTTTTTAAAAAATAAAGATTTATTTATTTTATGTATGTGAGTACACTGTAGCTGTCTCCAGACATACCAGAAGAGGGCATGAGATCCCATTACAGATGGTTGTGAGCCACCATGTGGGTGCTGGGAATTGAACTCAGGACCTCAGAACTGCTGAGCCATCTCTCTAGCCACCGCCCCCCAATTGACATTTTTTTTTTAAAAAATCTCTACTAACACATGTACATGCCAAGAAGTACATAAAGGCATAACAAAAGGTGGACACTCTTGTCTCAAGCCATCCTTTAGCTATTGAATTCCTTACAGGAAAAAAAAAAGCTATGCCTCTATTTAGCAGATAGATCTGGACACTGAGAGAGAGGGAGCGGAGCAGGAGGCTCATGCAGTGCATCCCATGTCTTGCTCTCAGCCTTTATAGAGACTTCCTCATTAGCACTTACAGGCGCTTGTGTCGATAACTAACAATAATCCTATGTATCTCACTTTCTTATCACTGAAAGAGTTGCTTTAGGTAACTATGACACATGATCTCCTGGATGAGAGCTAACATCAAAACACAAAATACTGTTCTTAAAGATAAAACTTAGTATAGTGGTGCCCAGCACAGGAAGTTGGAGAACCAACAATAAAACAAATCGGTAAAACTCAGGAGCCTGAATGCCAAAGCTGACTAAATGTAGTAAGAGAAGCAAGTATTAAAAGACAAAGGCGCTGCTCACTCTCTCTTCAGTGGATCTGGGAGACTGGGCTGCTGTGGTTCCTGCTCAATACAATGAAGCGGAATGAAAGCCTTCAGAAGCCTGTGTGCCAACCTGCAGGGCCTACTACTAGAAAGAACACTAGGAAGGGATTCTTTGGTGCAGGCTAGAGGAGGGATGGTGGTTGCAGTAAGGCTGGCGTCACCCTGTGATAACTGCAGCAACTGCATTTCTTGCCACGTGAGACATGGATAAGTGACAGACTTACTTTCGGTTTTGGGATCCATGACTCACCCCAGGACTTTCCCTCAAGAATGGCCGTATTTGAGTATCACACAGAAAAAGGAAAAGAAAACGAAAAGGAAAGGGGGTTAGGAATATAGCTCAGTAGTGGGGGTGCTTGTCTAGCGTGCATGATGCTGAATCCTTAGTACTGCATAAACTGAATAAAGCAGTTCACGAGTATAACCCCACCACTTGATCAGAAGTTCAAGGTCATCCTTGGCTACAAAGACACATTTTGAAAGATTAAAAAAAGAAGAAGAAGAAAGAAAAAAGAGGGAGCCGAGCATAGGGGAAGGGAGAAGAGGACAGGGAGCTGGGGGAGCCTCCCTCGAGCAGCTACACCTCTCTGTGGCTCCACAATCAATGACTCCTGGTTTTCAAGGAGCTCTCTTCTTTTCAAATAAAATCCAAGCTTCTGTTCCCATGTCCTTTGCTGCCTTGCAATAGTCTCTAAATTACCTATCTTTTGAGACAGAGTCTCTCACTGTGTATCCCAGGTTGGCCTCTAACTCTGGATTCTCCTCTATGTGCATTTTTGGCAAGCACAGCTCTGTCCCATTCCAGTCACACACTTGCGCCATGCATAACGTGAACAATCACTAGGGAGTCACTATGGTTTGTGACATAGGGAGAATGCATGGGCTTATCCAAGCACCTTGAGTCAGGGTGTATTCACCATTTCTCTGCATTCTGCTCCTTCCATACACAAAGAATTCTGTCCTCACTCAAGGACCTGCTGGAGATGCTGCAGGTTCTGACAGAAGCACTTCCCTTTCTCTAACCCACCCATGCCCAAAGTTACCAACGGAAAAGTATCTCCAACCTAGCTGGGTCTGCTTGTCTGGGGGAGATGGGGACAAACCCAGCCACACCCTGAGCAGATAGATGCCCCATTGCTTGAGAGTAGGAATGTCTTGCCAGGAAGAGTGTCTCAAGGCGCTCTACTCACTTTTAGGTTCTAAGACGTGGTAAGTAGTGTCAGGGTTTGGCTGAATTGCTCAAAGCCCATTAATAGTGGACAAGCTGGAGTGCCATGAACATGGAAGCACACTTCAGGTTAAATAAAAGCAGCAAAATGAGCCGAGGGCAGGGAAGGGTGCCCATGGATGAAGGAAGGGACTCCTTGAAATGCCCAGCTCCCTGAAGTGTACTCAGCACGATTGGCACAGCTACCAAAGGCATGCCTTTTTTCTCTCTGGGGTAGGCCCACATCCCTGGCCACCTGTCAGAGGGTTCACTGACATTGCAAAGCTACCAGTGGGTAAAACTGAGGTCAGAGGAAACTATGTTGGCATCTTTCAAACCTATTATCAATGTTTGAAACAACTTATTTCATAAAGGGTGTGAGGCCTGCCTGTTCAGCAGAACTGGCCTGCTGACCACGTTTTTAGCCACAGCTGACTACTTTTTTAGAACACAGCAGCTTGCAGCTCCCTCCTCTGCTCAGTGTTCACGCTGTTGCTACTGCCTCTCTGGGGTGTGTGTGTGTGTGTGTGTGTGTGTGTGTGTGTGTGTGTACACATTGTTGCTACTGGCTCTGCAAATCTCGTGTCTTCAAGAAGGGATTTCAAAAGCTCCCACTTCTGACATTCCTACAGAGCTTTGTAGACACACTGAATGATGGCAAAGAAGCCTGTAAATTATGCTGGGAAAGGCTTAGTTTGGCTATTTGAAGAGCATCTGCTTGGGAGGAGGCCACAGCCATATGCGAATTCTTTAGCTGTTTATACCCCACACTGCCCCCTCAGCAGAGGGATTTGCTACTCAGCCTTCAGCGCATACCAGAAAGCAAGCTGTGCCACATACCAGGAAAGCAGCGACTCTATCAGCTGCTCTCACAACCCAAACCAGATATTTCCAAACCCTGTCATGGCAACGCTTCTTGAATCAGAACTCATCCTGACCTGCTTGTCAGGAGCATTACCTGTGGGGAAGGGAAGCCACTGGAAGCAGCCTTGAACCCCAATTATAAAGGCTGCATTATATTCCGCACCTCGTGCGGCAGTAGCAGTTCCAAAGCAGCTGCTGTGAATGGGGCAGAAAAGCCCCAAGAAAGGTGGTGCAGTCTACATTCACACAAACCTAGCACTTCACATGTGACGGAAGCCCTGAGGATAGCCGTCCTCTTCAGGTACTGTCACAGGCCCTTGTGGGGAACCATGGGGACCAGAAACACATAGATATAAAACGAGAAGTATACAAACATTTTTGACAACTGAATTTTCTGTCTTTTGAGTTTTCTTGAAACAGAAAAGTCCTTTAGCTCTAAAAGACTGACTGAAGGCTGGAAAGTCAGCAGTAAAGAGCACTGGCTGTTCTTGTAGAAGATCCAGGTTTGATTTCTAGTACAGACACAGCAGCTTATAACCACCGGTAATTCCGTGCCCTCTTCTAGCTTCCATGGTTGCTGCACATACACAGTACAGACACTCATACAGGCAAAATATCCACATACATAAAAATCAATTCTTAAAAAAATTTAAAAAGATCAGAATGAGCTGGTAACAAATGTAATCTTTTTGTTAAAAACAAAGGCTATGTATATACTTTTTCTCCTGACCCTCGGGAGGACTCCTTATGGAGGGATACATGCAACCGATGTCTGTCTAGCCTTCCAAACCAGCTTTATGCATGCCGGCAAACATCCCTCCCATCCCATTTGAGATTCCTATGTAGAGTGCTCACTTATGGTGGTGCCTGCCTGTGACCTCAGCACTTAGAAGGAGGTCTCTGAGTCTGTACTTCGTATCATAGCAAACCAAAATGACCCGATACTAGCATGCTGTGTTCACCACCCTACTCCTTGTTCTCTCTTAGAGTGTACTGAAGACAGCCACATGGTGGCCACATCTGACCTTCCACCCACTTAGTAATTATAACTCTAATACTTATAAATACAGCTTTACTTAAAATCCAGTTACTTTTATGATAAACACAGAAGTGAGCAGCCTGACACACTGTATGGTTTGTAAAACCTAAAATATTTACTCCCTTGCTTCTTGTAGGAAGTTTACTGCCTCCTACCTACCATATGCCATAGAATTAATGTACCTAGCTGTCCTTTGTTCATAACTATCCCAAGAGAAAATGCACAGTTCCCTCCTCCCTCCACCCCCTTTTTCTTGACAAGGTCATTATGCAGCCAGGTTGGGCTCAAATTCTCCCTGCCTCTAACTTCTCAGTGCTGGGATTTCAGTGTATCACTAACTCTTGAAAATGGAGGTCCTTAAGAATAAAATTAAGTTGGGTGTGGTGGTGCACGCCTTTAATCCCAGCAGAGGCAGTCGGATTTCTGAGTTCGAGGCCAGCCTAGTCTACAAAGTGAGTTCCAGGACAGCCAGGGCTATACAGAGAAACCCTGTCTCAAAAACAAAACAAAACAAAAAAAACCCCAAAAAACCCAAACAAACAAACAAAAAACCCCAAAACAACACAAAGAGAATAAAATTAAACTTAAACTTGGAAAGAATTAAGGAGAAGAAGCCAAGCTTCAAGAGGGACCTTAGAGAGAGCAAGCGCCTCTTCAGAATGTCACTTCTTCTTTGTAGAGGAAGCAAGAAGGGAACTGTGGGTTTTGATAAGAGGAAATTCCCCTCTGCTCTGTGGGAGCTATTCCTTGTGTTTGTGTTTTTCTAAGGTTAGGCAAGACTGCTTGGAGCATACCGTAACCAAATTAGGAAACAAGCTGGCTGATGTCTCTTAAGTGGTCAACACATGGTCAGGATGTACAGGCATGCAGAGACAGTGATGGATGGGGAGGGAGTGTCAGTACCAGAAGGAAATACTATTTGCTTGAGAAATCAAGCTTTTAAATTAGACTTAATCAGAATTAATAATTTTTCTTGCTGTGAGTGACGACCAAAAAAAAAAAAAGGGTGGCGGCCGGCCGGGGAGGGGGGAATACGCCCCAAAAGGCTAGGTGTGGTAGCAGATACTTATGATCTCATTACTCAAGTGGAGGAGCAGCACAGAGCACACAAGCTTGAGGCCAGCCTGGGGTATATAGCGAGATGGGGAGGGAGTAAGAGATGAGACAGGAACAAAAAGTGCTTCCAAAAGTTTTTAGACGCAAACCTCATGGACCACTGAAATGTGCCACCCATCCTCTTGTGCATCCCCAGGGCAGCACAGGTCTTGAATAAGCCAGAGCTATCTACCAAATTAATCAGCAATTTAACAGATCAAAAGTGTCAAGAGCTGGCTTATGCAAAGCCTCAGGTTTGGGCTAGTGAGAAAAAGGAATTAAGTCTTAAAGAGAAAACAAATAACCAAGCTCTGTGAACCTTCCATTTTCAGGCTACCTATCCATCTGCTCCACTTGCCAGAACAGTGCGAGCTTCAAGCTAGTCTTACTGCTTTGAAAATAGGGACTAGGTATGTGATACTTTACTCCACAAAGCTTGCTCCAGTCTCTTCAATGACTCTCTTTTTCAGGAATGGGAGCCAGCTGAATACAGACCCAACCAGCACTATTTGGGTAATGACGTGCAACTTTGGAGAGCCTTGCTTTCCTCCCAAATTTCTGGATCAGCAAGATTCTTGGCTGACCTTTATTCACTTAAGAATGTGTTCTACTCAGTTCCAGCTTCCACTATGAAACCAGTCAGAATGGAGATTTAAAAGACAAAGCCAACTGCAGTTCTTTATAAGAAATCCCTGTGCTGGCTGAAGCAGCCTTTTTTTTTTTTTTTGACACTTTCTTAGCTTGCCCTAGTCCTCTGGCTGGGGAGCACAGAGCAGAAACGTAACAACTATCTCAAAAGTACTCTATTAAAAATATGTACTTTATTAATTTTAGTGTTTCTGTGTGTACGGTGACCATGGAGCTACAGTCAGAGGTGTTGTGAGCTGCCTGACTTGGGTGTTGGGTTCTCTGCAGGAGCAGCGTGTGCTCCAAGTTGCACTATGCCAACTTTCCATCCCCATTCAAAGTATTATAATAGTATCAAAAAAGCTACGTGTTTGCTTTCTCTTTTGATTTTTCTTTTCTTTTTGAGCCAGGACTTCATGTAGCCAAGGTTCCTAAAACTCTTTGATAGTCTTTGCCTTGACCTAAAGTGCTAAGACTGCAGAGGTGCCCTACCAAATCTGGCATGAGCATTTACTTTTTAGAACTACTTGTATATTGATTCTAACAACTATTTATTATCACTGACAAGATCCTAGGGTTTTAATGGATAACACTTTACACAGATTTTCCACTTTCCAAAAGCTTGAAGTGATTAATAGAAACCCACCAGTTAAGACCCTCATTTATACTGGCTAAGAGCAATGAGAGTATCTGGCATATAGGATCTCCCAGGTCTCTTAAAAACTGGGTATCTACAATTATAAGCCATGAGAACCAAATGTCAACAATACACAGCTGGGCAGAGTTCAAGTCTTATTGCAAGCAGAGAATAAGCAGATGAGTCCTCCTCCTGCCTCTAATGTCATGCTGGAGCCTGAACTAAGCAAGACCAGGACTGACCACAGTAGCACTCCTTGTCTGTCTCTCCCCATGGTGCAGCAGGCAGGGTCGCTACAGAAAAATCTCATTGTCCTTTTATGGTAGAAAAATGAATTACTGGCCCAGAATTGGGGCCCAGAGATGACAGAAGGGAAAGCTGTCATTTGTTGTGGTTTTGGCAGCCACAGAATAGTGTTCTTCCTTCAGTGGCCCTTGGCTAGATGGTATATACCATGCGTCTGCTAAGAGAGAAAACAGGCCTGGCCAACTGCCGGAGGCACCCTCCTTTACTTTGCCCGTGAATGGACATGCCACTTAGGAGGAGTGGTGAGCCTTGATTTTGTAGAAATGTTCTTTTTATAAAACAAGGTTTGAAAAAATCTTGCTTTATGTGAAAGGTCTGAGCAGAGATGCTAGGAGGATTCAGTTCCAATCACTGGATCCATGTACCTTGGGCACAAGCTATTGAGACTGGGGTCTGGCAGGGAGATAATCTCACATGACAGAAGGCCAAGAAAGCAGCCACCCACTGCAGATAAGTCCATCCCAGGAAAGCACAGAAACGTCCTAGGCCCTTCTGCTGATAAAGCAGTAGTTTGCAACACAAGGCCTTAAACTGTTTGCATTTCTGTCAAGAGGCCTGAAGAAAAAAAGCAGGCTTCCCAGCTGTAGACACACATTGCAAAAGAAGAATTAGGCAATTCTCTGTAGGCACATCAAGAGTTAGGGAAATTAAGCTTATCTGAGTGAGAGAAATTGAGCTTATACAACATGCTTTCAGCTGGAAAACAAGCCTTTTCAAAGGTGGGAGGGGGTAGGGAGCACACAATGGTGATGCTTGCAGTTTCTTCACATTTAAAGTTCCCAAGGATGGGGAGTGGGGGAAGCAGGTCAAACTGCAGGAACACACCAACTGCCCAGAAATCTGCTTCAGAGACAACCACAGGAAGGAGGAACGATATTCCTGGGCACCAACGTAGAGTCTGTATCCCAGGTGGACCTGGAGTGGCCTGTATGGCCCAAAGCCACTCTCCTTGGCACCCCCAGTTAAACAAAACCCAAAAGATTGGTGCTTCTTTAGCCACTCCCATTTGGGAGTGGGAACTGGGAAATACCCATGCAAATACTCAAGGCTTTGTTAACAGGCTAGTTAACAAAGGGTAAGAAGATTTCTCTAGGACAAAAGACCAAGTGTCCTCAGAAGATCTCTATCTGCTCCTTCCTCTCAGAGTTAAAGGGTCCCTCTAAAGCACCGTGAGCACACTGTGAAACCTGTAATAGTTTCCTGGCATCTATAGAACTGACTTTACACTGTCCCAGTCCATGATCTGGAGTCTGTTTTTCTGCCTAATGGTAGTTCCTTCCACTGTGGTCCTACTTGTCTATTGGCTGACCCTGAAAACAGCTCAGCTCACATAATCCTCTGGCCCCACAGTAAAATTCTGTCTCCACCCATTTTATCTTACTGCAGCATAGTCAGGCCAAGACATAGCTCACATATAGTGTTTTCCTCAGTGTGACAAACCCTAGTGATCTTTTCTTCCTGGGAGTCCCACTATCTCTCACTGCTGTCTAGATGAATTGGCCTATAGCATTTCGTGCAGCACAGCAGTTGAATCACCCAACTGTTCTTTTAACTGTAGTGTTCCACCGCCTCTGTGCAGAAGAGAGGCAAAGGGGACAGCCCTGCCAGTCTGGGTAAGAAGTAGCAAGGCTGCCCTGGAGGGGAGCACAGCCCTGGCCTGGGGGAAAAGGGGAGGCTTCCCTAGGGTGAGGAGAAAGAGTCAAGCTTCTGAAAGGACAGCGGTGTTTTTAGTTTGACAGGAAAGGAGAGAAAGGCAAAAGGAAAAGCTTTAGACAAGACAAGACAAGAAAGAAAGAAACTAATATTTTACTTGCTTTGGCTTAGAATCTGGATCAGCTTCTCAGGCACAAGGAGCGTTTGAAGTCAAAATGCTTTTCATATGAACCTCTGGTGGGAAATAAATCTGGGGGTTGGGAGTGGGGAAGTACTTTCATGAGGCTACTGGGATTTAACCTGATAGACTTAGTGTATTTCTTTTTGAAAAGCAAATGCCAATCTCAGCTTTCTAAGAACCACTGACTTTGGACTGGAAGGATGCTCTAAAATTATCTGGTCTCTCTTCAGGCCTTCAGGTAGAATAGCCTGCACGCAAGTTGCCCTGGAGATGGAACACTCAGTGTAGTCACACCAGAGCGTGCAGGAATAAGGAAGGCAGGAGGAGGAGGAGGAGGTCACACCTGATGCAGACTTTCCAAGCAGCGCTCTGCTGTCCACAGTAAAGCTCTTTGGGCCAGCACGAATCCCATGTGTGTAGCTCTGATAGGTTCCACCTGCTCCGCCTCTCAGGTACTAATCAAAGAACACAGACTCTCATGTAGAATCCTGACACAGAACCCTCTTCCAGGGTGATGAGCCATTTGTCCTTGCACAGACAGTTGCTGCCATTCCTGTTACCAATCTCATCTCAGAAAAGTGCAGATCTGAACCCTAGGCTAAGCCAGGTAGTAAGGGTTCCGTTCCCTGTGAGGACGCATACATACTCAGACTAGCAAAGCAAAACAGGCGAGCGCGCAGCAAAATGGAAGACATGCAACTGTTTACTTGGTGTTTTATTTAGTTCTAATAGTGCTACAACTTGAACCCAGGTCCTTGGACATGGCTAGGTCTACCACAAAGCTACACTTCCAACACTTAGTGATGATTGGTAAGGAAAGGCAAAGGTGGATAATATGAAGAGTCCCATCGACCCAGCCACTAAAGATCGACTCAGAGTCAATCCTAGCTTATCTGGCCTCTTCATCTTCTTCCACCCCACCCACCCTCCTGTACAGTCAGGAACAAATTCCAGACTACTGGGTTCATTTATAAAGATTTCAGTGACTATCTCCAATAGATAAAGACTCTGAAAACGAACACAATAAAACCTTCCCAAGCATACATAAAGAGCAACTGGAAGCTCTAGGTTTGACTCCTATTGGTATCACTTGCTGCTGTGTGTCTTGAAAGCAAGCATAAAGTCACTATAGCCACCAGGGGAGAGCTCCATCAGATGTGCATCTGGACTTTAGCCTGAGGATGGTGTCAAGCTCCCAAGCCAGGGAGTCATGACTACACATACTGAGTTAACAGACGCTGACCACTAACTGTACTGTGTCTCCCCCCTTCCCTCCATCCCTCCCCCCCCCTCTCTCCCTCTTTCTTTGGTACTCTGGGCCCTGACCTCAGCAGATTAGATTCTGTTTCTCCCCACTACTACTCTGAGTTACCAAGGTTACTGAGTCATCACAGGGTTCATTACCATGCAGTGCAGACACAGAGCACACAGTACAATGCAGTTTCAAAGAAACCAGCAACTTCTCCTGTTGTGGGCAGTGAGGGTTTCTAGGCCAGGATAGCTGACCCTGCTCAGAATGGGGTAGCAGGCCATAGAGAGACTTTTAACTGTGGCCTATGGACAGATCACAGGGCATGTGGGGGCTAGTAAGTACCAGTTGTTCCTATTCTGTTTTCTGTCTCTACTAGGGAGGACTAAGGGGTCAGAGGCCATTCCCATTTCATGGCTGTCACACTGCAACTGGGAAAGAACCCTGAATTCAGAGTAAATACAAAATCCAGGAAGAACACCTATGGTCTCTGTGTTGCTCCCATTTCCTCAGTAAATGTTCTCCCATCTTTTTGCTACCACTTCCCTCCCATGTCCTCTGCCTTGATACACACAGCCCCTCTAGGATTGGGGAGCTTTCTGCCTCTGTTATTGCCATAGCAACAACATCTCTTTTACCTGGCAAAGCAGGAAACCCTGCAGTGCTCTGTGCTGAGAATGCAAAGGAGGTACCGCTCGTGTTCTCTTTGGCACCTTCTCTGCACATGCGTACTCTGTCTTACAGAGCCCTTGCTCAAGGACATCGCAATGAGATCACTAAAACAAATTAAAGTGCTGGTATCTGGTAATTCACAATTAGTGTGAAGATAAGATAGGTTAAATCATTGTTTGCTGATATCAATTCTTGAGATATTTTTTAAAGAGACAATTAAAACACATTTTTCTTTCAGTGAAGCCACAAGCACAGAAAAACTCCATTAAATAACTTTAGCAAAACATAAAAAGTGGCTAAGCAAATTGGTGTGCGGTTTCTAGAAAGATCCCCCTGGAAGTTTATGATCCTGATAGAATATGCAAATAGGGCTGCAATGAGTCTGAAAAGCAAAGCTAACCCAGTGACCACAAAGCCACTAGAAGAGGGGCAGTTTCTATTTTAACAGAGCAAAGACCCGATAAAAATCCAGTCATTTTCTGTAAGTGCACATAGTGAAAACAGGAGGTGGTAGGTCCGTCCTGCTGCACGGACTGCAGAGGAGGAGAGGAGAGAGCAGCAGCCTGACTGGAGGACTCCAGCTCTGGGGCAGGAGAAGCAACCTGGATTTCAAGGTCAGAACTTCAAGGCCAGGGCCTCCCACTAAACTTTAAAAAAAAAAATGTGACCAACAAGCCACACAGACATCTTATCTTTTTTTGTAACTAATTTTGAGATCTCCAGGGAAGTGTGCTGTGAACTTTCCTTTACCTCTCTGAACATCAGTCCCTGAAATTCTAATCTTTCTGAATACCAATGAAAGCAATGAGTAATGCAAGAAGAGAGGGCACAGCAGAGCTGTGGACAGGACAAAGACTACAAGTGACAGCAGCAGCCCACAGGCAGCCTTCCTCAGGATAAAGCTGACCCTGGGCATCTGGGGCCTTCTTGAAGGCAGGGTAATTTGGGTTGGGGGAGGTGGGTAGGAATCATGTCTGCCTTTCCTTCCTTCTCCCTTTTCTGGTGTTGGAGATTGAAGCTGCAGGCTCACCTGTACTGGGGAAGCATTTTACTCCTAAGCTATAATATGCCTAGTCCAGGGGGTTGTAAAGTCTTTCTCCTCATTAATTCTGCTAACACAGGCCTATAATCCTAGCACTGGGAGGCTGAGGTGAGTTCAAGGCCATTTTGGGGTATGTAGAGTCCCTGTCTCAAAACAAAACCCAGACCTACCTCTCCCTTTTATGTAGCTGCAGACCGAAAGCTGGGGAAGCGAGTGTTCTGAACCCAGGGGAGTGATGAGACGTTGGCTTCCTGATGGGATATTATGCCTGATCACATAATAATCTCATGGCAGTAACCTGTACAAAAAAATCATGAAGAAGGCCCAACTTTCTAAGAATTCCTCTCATTACTGGGCGTGTCTCTCACCAGCCCCTCAAACTCACAGCCACTACAGAAGGACATAAAGTGCTCGACACTGGACCACAGCACTGTCTACATCATACCATTTGTTTTTCTCGGTGCTATGTGAAGTTTTCATTTTACAGATAGTGGAAATGTGGTCAGGGGAATATTTAGTGTAGATCACAATTCCAGGTAGGGGAGGAACTGGAATCTAAGCCCCTCATGGTGAGCTGCCCCCTTTCTGCAGGTAGCCATGAGTTTAATTGACTTTCCATACCCTCCTAAGTACCTAGTATACAGGGCTGAGCCCACAGGACTTCGTCAATGAATACTAACTTATGTATCTCAAGACAACTCTCAAAACAGATAGCTTACCAAGAGAGCATACCAAAAGGATTTGTGCTGTGCAGTGCTGACAGAGGAGAAAGACATGCTTTGCTGGCTGACTGGAACAGGGGATTCTGTGATGTGTCTCCTGGGAAGTATTAACACTTTAACTATCACCACAGGCTACTTCATGGGTTTGAAAAATTAAGTACCAGAGAGATGCCAGTTCCTGGGCAAGTGGGCAAACAGTCAAAGCCCAGGGGAACTGCTGCTAGATCCCTGGGGCCCTCAGCTTTCTCGCTGATTGCTGAACTTGTGTAGATGGCTCTAGATAGGAAAAGGCAGGTGAAATATAAAAACAAAAACTTCCTTTAGGGATAAGGGGGAAACAAAAGGTCTTAGTTTATATTTTCTCCTCCTGTATGGGGTAAGTTATCTTTCTTCCTTTTAGGCAGTCATTGCAAATAATGGCAAATGTGGGATTTATTTAACTCAGTGAGAAATGGGGACATGAAGTAAGCAGTGTTAGCCACTGGTGCGTTTTTCACTCTTGGGAACATATACACCTGTTCTCTGGCTGGTTCCAGGACTAGGATGGCATGTACAGTTAGCAGACATGCCTGTGTAATTGTCAAATATCATTCCAGGGTCAAGAAACCCATGAAGAACAGATGTATGGTGCTGTTCTGACAGAAATTTTTAAGATTAATTTTTACTTTATGCATCTAAGTATCTTGCCTTGCAATATATGCATGTGCACTGTGCCCATGGAGGCCAGAAGGCGGCACCAGATCACTAAAACTGGAATTAAGGACAGTTCAAAGGTGCATTAGGAACTGAATCCAGGTCCTCTGCAAGATCAGCAAGTGCTGTTAACTACTGAGCTACTTTTCTAACCCCTGCTATAGGAAGTTTAAAAGTGAAATTTGACAAAAATATTTGAGCAGAACCAGTGCGACTCTGAAACCCTTTGCTCCTGTGTCACTTGTGCTGGCTGCTGATGTCTGGTGGAGGGATGGCTTCCAGTTATGGCCTTGGGATACCCTGGGGCTTTCCTTTGGGTTTCTAGCTCTACTACTGTACATCACCTGGTGTCAAGCTTCCGTTGTCCACTTAGCACAGTCTCTCTGTAGTGACCAGTGGTGAGTCAAGGGCTCTGTTCCATCCATAATGAACACACAGAAAGCACAGTAACACCACAGCACCGGAGGGAGACCTGAAGCTCTTCAGTAGGACCTCTCTAGAAACTGCAGGAAGAGCAGACCACATTCCTAACAAGGACTTCGTATTCTAACTCCTCCCTTTCTGACTCCAATAATGGAGTATGGACTTTATTCCAGTAAGTGAGCCCTCACCTATAGGCTTAAGACTCTTTTTGTCACCAAGACTTTTGGTTCTTGACACTGTAACTTCCTGATTTAAAGGTCCTCCCTGACAGAAGGACATGAAGGCCAAGCTTCATCATCTCTGGATAATGTGAAAGCTTAGGTTAGTCCAGGAGTCAGCAGAATAGCTAGGTTCCCCAATTAGTACGTGGCCAGTAAGTGCCAATGGCCTGGTACCACAGCTGGAGAGTTGTCTTGGCAATGACAGCTGGATAATTTACATTCTCTCCACATAGCCATTCAGCTACAGCAGGCAGCTGCAGATTCCTGATTTTTTTTTTTTAAACAACAAACTGGTTTACTGCAGATGTAAATTTTGGTAATATTTCACAGACACTTGAGTTATGAGCATTGAAGGCTACAGAGGATGGCATAGGGCCCGACAATTGTAAGGAAGAGGGTATGTAGGTGGAAACTGACGAATAAGCCAAACTCAAGTGATCCTGGGCAGAGATGGGTGACTGATTACACAACCGATTCACATTCAGTGTCCACAGAAAGAATCCAAACAAGATTTTCTTCATGTTATTTTCATATAACTCTTTACACTGGCTGGCTTTCCTTCCTTAGTACTTGCTTACTGTGCACTGATAAATCTATACCTCATTACTAGAATTTTTCTAATTTTTCACATAGAAAAAGCTCTATGTGTACTGTGGAATAAAAAGCAGACTTGTATATTTAAGAGGGCAGAAAGAGATTCAACAGAGAAAAGTCTGAACATAAGGAAAAATATTCCATAGAATATTGGAAACCATCTCAGAGCCTGCCAAAATTTACCTTCTTCCACTCCATATCAAACACACTCAACCACTGCTAAAAGCAACATGCTGAATCAAGTTGATGAATGCTTTATATAAGCGTACCCCAGAGAAATGGAGGCCCGGATACACACCCCATCACACCCGTAAGAGCCTGCCTACTATTTTACAGAGGACAGTCTGAAGTCTCCGTCTTCAGGGATTCCGGGCACCAAGTCTTTTCCAGATAACGCACCAGCATCAAAGCCTTATCTCAGAGTGACAGGCCCTGAAACCCCAGCTGGAGCGCAGCCTCCTGGCAAACACTGCAGTGAGAAAGCGGATGCCTTTGGCCTTACATAGGACAAAATTAGCGCATGGCTCACTTTTTATACATGCAAAATCCTCAAGGATTAACTGTCAGTCCAGCCATCTTGTTGAAGAGAAAGGGTGCCACCTATAACACTGGGGCAAGTACAAAGGAAAAGGCAGATGTCCTCACAGTACAACCATCTCTGCCATTAAATCTGAATGCACACAGTAGTTTGCTTTAGCACTAACCTGAAAGAATTTTGTCAATTCTGCTTTCAAGACAGTTGTGCTGACACATCTATTTTGGAAATACCCAAGGGGGAGAAGACACTTTTCTTGTGGAATACTAGTGCCATCTAGTGGCAGCTTGTTCCATAGTTCACACAAAACAGCTTAGTACAGACATACATTCCATTATAGGTTTGGTTTTTATCTTATCTCCCACAGACCCTTTCCTCCAAGAGCAGAAAAAGAACCTAGAGCATGAGTGGCATTATCTATAGGTAAAGGTTAAATTCTGAAGCAGATAGTCCTAGAAGCTATAATATCCTGTGCTACATCTCTTCACTGTGATACTGTAAATAAGATGAACGAGCAGAAGGAAGCTCTGAGAACCACCCAACATTTGCAAAGTAACCATCTCCCTACTGGGTCACCGTCCTTTCAAAACTGCATCAAACTCCAGACTCCACGATCCTTCTCCAGCCTCAGTCTCTTTAGACTGAGCGACTTAGTCACTTTGCAAATGTGCACTGAGCACTGTACTGGAAGGCACCAGGCAAACACAGTTTAGATATTTTACTTCTATCTCGAAATCCCTACATGTTCAGAGCAACAACATCAACTTGTTTTTTTTTTTTTCCTTTTCCTGCTGAAATCCTCTATATTCCCATGAAATCACTGATGCAGTGGATCGAAGCACAAGACTCACCTGCACCCTGCCTTATTCACATTCCATTTCTAACTAAATAACCCTGATCTGGCATCAATCTAAGCCTGTTCCTCTTCTCTAGATTTCCAGACAGTTCTGATCCTTGGGATCTGAAACTGCTGCTGAGACAAACCTAAAGCTTAGTAGCATCAGAGTCATTTCTCAATCATGGCATATATCCATCTTAGCAGGGGAACACAAAGTGAACTAAATGCCCTGTACATTGCAAAAGCTGAGAACACACGATGTGAAGTCCATTATGAACTGCTAGCTATAACAAAAATGTTGTATAAACAGATAAAGAACTTTTCATCTGGCCTCATTCAAACTACTCACTGCACAGTAATTCCTATTTCCCCTAGGCCTAGACCTGGCAATTACTGCTCAGATTCTTGCTAGTTGCATCTGGTTACTTAAGAAACTGCACATGAGGTTTCTGGCCGCCATGTCCCTGCATCTGCAATGGATGGTCGTTAGGAACTGCTCCAGTTTCTTGATCAAGCAGGCATACAGCACAGAGCCAAATAATCTGAAAGCCTGAAACTCCTCCCGGTACAACGGGCTAATTCACTGCAAGACTGTCGGAGTGGAGCCAGTGACTGATGGCAAAGGGCTCATGGTAGTTATGAAACGCAGATTCAGTCAGCAAAAGCCTGCCACTTCTTACATGAGGACCACCACCACCACCACCAAGAATGTTCGGGCCACACTCAGCAGCATCAGGCACATGGTCCGAAAGAACAAGTACCGCCCTGCATGGCGGCCATCCGCAGGGCCAGTGCCATCCTTCGAAGCCAGAAGCCTCTGCTGGTGAAGAGGAAACAGACCCGCCCCACCAAGAGCTCCTGAGCCCCACACCCCAGAAGCAATAGAGTCCACTGACTTGTTGAACATCCTCCAAAGAAGAAGAAGAAGAAGAAGAAGAAGAAGAAGAAGAAGAAGAAGAAGAAGAAGAAGAAGAAGAAGAAGAAGAAGAAGAAGAAGAANAGAAGAAGAAGAAGAAGAAGAAGAAGAAGAAGAAGAAGAAGAAGAAGAAGAAGAAGAAGAAGAAGAAGAAGAAGAAGAAGAAGAAGAAGAAGAAGAGAAAACTGCTTTTGTTCACAAGCTTCTGTTACCACATTCTGCCTTTACCAAAGCCAAACACAACACGAACATGTAAGTAGTTAACCTCCAAAGCAGGAAAATATGTCCTTTTTCTTGGTAATCTGGCTTTTCCAAGCATTTGTAACTAACAGCTTACCTTGTTCTTGACCTCAGCAGAGCAACTTTCCATGAACTTGAATTGTCCTATCCACTTGCTGCTGACTTTTAGTTTCACTCCACGATGGTCAGAGAAGATACTTGTATGATGACAACCTTTAGTCTTACTACTTGCATTGTGACCTATCACTCTATCCTGGAAAAAGCTTCATGTATGCTTATAAAGGGGGCTTTTGCTTCTGATAGGTAGAATGTTCTGTTAGATCACCGTCTTTAATGTCGCTGAAATTTACATCTTAGTCGTCTTCTGTTGGGCTGCTCTATCCATCATAGATCTTCAACTGTTTGTGTGCTCCACTCTATTCCTTCATTCAGTTCTATTAATATCTGCTTTATACATATTTGGGCATTGACACTGGGTGCATATCGTCAATCATCTCTTGGTACCTATGGACTGGATCAAGGCTCCCTGGGTGGTCTGAATGAGAATGCTGCCCACTGGCTCAGCATTTGAACACTTGGCCCCAGCAGTGGCGCTGCTTGGGGGAGGTTTGGGAGGAGCAGCTTTGCCGGAGAAAGTATGTCACTGGAGTGGCTTTGAGGTCATATAGCCTTATCCTACACTAGTTTGCACTCGCTGCTTCTTGTTTACTGTTGAAGAGGTCATATGTCAGTTTCCTGCTTCTGTCACCATACTTCCTTGCCATGAAAAGTTTTCCCTCTGAAACCCTAAGTCCAAACCCCCTTTTCCTCCTATCCCGTGTCTTGGTCACGGTGTTTTACATAGCAGTGGAAAGGTAACTAATAAGCACTCTGGTACCCAGATCTGCTGACACTCTGGTCCCTTCTGTGAAGCTGCGGCAGTATCTGTACACAACCTGTGTGCACCCTCCCATACGTGACACAGTTTCTTATATGTAATTGTCAGACAATACAGCTTTGTGGGGAAAGATAAAGGGTCTTCACTAGCTGGGCAGTGGTGGCGCAGGCCTTTAATCCCAGCACTCGGGAGGCAGAGGCAGGCGGATTTCTGAGTTCGAGGCCAGGCTGGTCTACAGAGTGAGTTCCAGGACACCCAGGGCTACACAGAGAAACCCTGTCTCAAACAAACAAAAAAAAAGGGGGGGGGGTGTCTTCATGACATGTCTAATGCAGGAGCCATTTTCCCCTTGGGTATTTCTATATGCAGTTGGCTGAATCCACGGGTATAGGTTTCATGGATATTCAGGCTGATCATGACTTATAACTGGTTTGTCTTCCTGGTATGTTGACCTTTTCTTATTATGCTATAATTCCCTTGTTCTTCAATTGATAGTTTTTTCTTTAAGTGTATTTTGTAGAAGTATGACCAACCTGCTCTCTTTTGGTTATCTTTTCTACTTAATGTCTTTCCTTTCACTTTTAGCCAGTAGGTATTCACAAATCCAGCAAGGCTTTTGAAGAAAGGACAACCAGAACCCAATTTAAAACCCTTCCAGTCACTTTGTCTTTTGTCCACGGGGCTTATTCCATATTGCATTAAAGCAATGGAAGGAGGAACTTACTTTTGTGTGTAGCTTTTTTGGGGGGGATCACTTGTTCCTTGTTTTCCTTTATGTTGTTTTCTTTTGCATCTCTGCTAAAGGAATCTTCTCTGAGGTCACAATAGAATATATGCAAAATATCTTATATTTATAGTAATCTTTTAATCTGATAACTAATTGCATTCATTCTACTTTCTTTTCTTTTTTTTTCTTTTTCTTTTTTTTTTTTTTAAGATTTATTTATTTTATGTATGAGTATACTGTAGCTGTACAGATGGTTGTGAGCCTTCATGTGGTTGTTGGAAATTGAATTTTTAGGATCTCTGCTCATTCTGGTCAACCCCTCCGCTCCGGTCAACCCTGCTGGCTCCAGCCCAAAGATTGATTATTATATGTAAGTATACTGGAGCTGTCTTCAGACACACCAGAAGAGGACATCAGATCTCATTATGAGTGGTTGTGAACCAGCCATCGTGCTAAAGAAGGTCTTATCATCATATATTACTGGCCTTCCAAAGGATCAAAATTTAAAGGAGTCTCTTGGGCTGTCAGGCTGGCTGTGTGGGTGAGGTGCTGCCTTCTAAGCCTGATGATATGAGCTTGATCTCTGGGTTCTATATGGTACACAGAGAACATATTCCTACAAGCTGCCTGCCCTCTAACCTCAACATGTGCCTACACAAACACACAGACAAATGTGCACACACACAAAAATGAAATTAATCTAAATTAAATAGTTAAAAATTTAAAATTAAAAAAAAAAAGACATGGTTTCTTAAAGTTGAAAAACCTTAAATTGGGAACTATCTGTATATTTACTTGCTAATGAACTTTGTAGTTTTACATGAATTTGTATTGCTATTTAGTTTTTGTTCCTAAATATCGGGATTACAGGAACATATCTGGTTTCTCCTCCTCCTGCTTTGAGAATGTGTGTGCATATTCATGTATGTGTGTATGTATGTATACATGTTTACATCAGGTCTCAGTTGTCCCTCAGGAGCCATTCACCATGGTTTCTAAGAAAGGTGTCTGGCTAGGACTTGGGACACACTGAGCCAAATTCTGCCTCTCAAGTGCAGGGATTGTGGTGAGTGTGTGCAGCCATACCAGAAACTGAGTGCAGGACCTCCTATTTGTGAAGAAGTACTTTACCAAGCCCTGCAGCTGCTGCCTCCTCTTCCTCTTCTTTCTACTCCTCCTCCTCCCTCCGCTTCCTCCTTCTCCATTTTTCTTTTTTCTTTTTAAAAGACAGTGTCTCACTAGGTATTCTTAGATAGTCTGGAACTTGCTATGTAGAACAGACTGGCCTAGAACTCACATTGATCTCCTAATTCTGCCTTCAGCAACAACCTGAATGGACAACTTAGGAAATGGCTACATCAACTCTAAGAGTGTGTACAGGTTTCAGAGAAATATTAGTATTAAAACAACGGTGTAAAGTTTTAGCTGATTAGTATCTTTTCTAGCCTTTACTGCAGAGTTTTTTCACTGTCTCCAAAACAAGGCAATACTTAACTCTGACCACAGTTTTATAAAATGGCCTTCCTCGGGGAAGGCAGTGTCCATTAGAAATCCCTAAGTAGTTCCTAATAGTTGGTAAATCTAAGAGACCCTTATTCCAAGTGAAGCCTCATCAAAGAGAAAGAGGCACACGTTCACCAGTGAGGCGACTGCACAGCTCTGGCCTCTCCTGAAGTGACTGATTCTTATAGGAGGAAACTCAATGAAAAACCTACTCGATGTGACATAGATGACACAGACATGGTGCCTTTAATCAAAGAAGTGTCAGTTGGACTTTGAAAATTACAGCAAGTGCATTTGTGTGTATGTGCTGTATTTGAGTACAGGACAGGGAAAAGAGCAAACAAAATATATGACACAGCAGAAGAAAACACATTTTCACAGCATCTGTCTTTATCAAATGACATAGACGAGAAATCCTGAACTTTGCAACTGGAATTCCACAAGTAATTTCATCTCTGTAACTATGCCAGCTGCCATCACCAATCTTCACTTGCTTCATGACTACAAGATGCAAACTATTCCCATGCATCAGCCTACACGAGACCCACAGAGTGCAAGCCCGACTCAAGCAAGGTGCTGGAAAAACAAACCACTGTCCTCCTTACCTTTCGGCAGCGTGGGTTGGGGCAGCTGAACCTGTTCACATCGCTGTCCAACAGAGCAGGGAAGCTGCAGGAGGGGCACCTGGAGTAACAGGAAAGTGGCATCACTCAAGCTGGTTAAAAGAGGGTCTCCTGGGATTGTGCTACCGAGATGGAGGATTAAGCAGAGCAGACAGCGCTTTGCATTCCTTAATTATCACTACAGCCTCGACTGAGCTCCTCCTACACCTGCACTTACAGGGAAAACAGACACCATGCCAGCGTCCAAACTTACTGTCACCACATACCTCAAGCTCTCAAGGATCCCTTGTAACCATTACTCTTCCTCCCTCCCAGGGCACAGTGATTCAGCTGCAGGCTAGAATATTAGGTAATAAGTAAGGTGTGTAGGTAGAGCCCATAGACAGATGCTTTCATTATAAGCTTAATTGATTGTTTCATTTCTTAGCAAGAAGGACCAGAAAATCCAGACAGAATCTTCTTGCCTGGTAAAAGCAGACTTTACCTTGGGGGATGAGCAGATTCTCAGCACTCACCGGACAAGCTCATCAGCATAGGCTGCAGCGACTTCTTCTTCAGCTTTCCGCTCATAGTACTTGTACAGGATGGTCTGGGGGAGCACCTTCTCCAGCTCACTGGTTGGGAAGGAGCACGTGCAGCTGCCTTCCATGCAGCTGAGTTCTGACTAGAATAAAGTAGGCAGGCAAAGGGAAAACTTAACCAGGGACTCAGAATAAGGAAGAGTAAAGGATGCCAAATGCATCTTTCTTCAAGGGGAGGGTCAAGAGCATAGACATGAAGGCAGCAAAGCTCCTCTGACAAGGAAGTCGTAAGTAAGAGCGTACAGACCTTCTGGGATCCTACCAGAACACCTCCAGCAGCCAAGCTATAATCTATGAGGAAGGAACACCGGTGGCTAAGGTGATGTGCTCAGTGAGCGAGGAGAGGCTGGCCTCAGGGTCTGAAGCAAGCAGCTTCACTTGTAGAGTGCAAAGCTGGAGACTCGGGCAAAGGGGGGTGGTGGTAACTAGGGATGAAATTGGGGGGTGGGGGAAGTGGTTCCACCTTCTACTCTGGCTTTCTCTGGATGGAAATCAATAGAAAGGAGAAAGGTTTGGAGACAGCAGAGCTCAAGTATGGCCTCGAGTGAAGACCTGAAGCAAACTTCGCATGTGGAACAGCAATATCTCCTCTTCCCACTTGGTTCTAGCATGCTGGGATGAAGGCAATTTCATATCCACAAAAAGGTGACAATGCCTTAGAATGAATGACCTTGGAGGATCACAACATAAAGCACTAACTATTCAGACACCCAAGGTCACTATTTGGCCTATATGCTCATGGCTCAAAAAGCTTTCAAATACATCATTGCTAAGAATGATGTTCCTAAAAAGAAAATGTTCCTAAAAAACAAAAAGAAAGGACAAAAAAAAAAAGAAAGTGTGTGTGTGTGTGTGTGTGTGCTAGACATCTGGGGAACCATAAGAAGAAAAAGTGGACACATGGAAATGACTTGACTTAATGCTCCCAACAGTCCCCTGAGCATCTTCCTTTTCCAGGAGAAGAAGCTGAGGCAGAAGATCTCACCAGGTTTTCTACTTAGGCCTTTTTTGGTCGAGGTTTCATGTGGTTTCTAGCCATGAGCTCTCTTTGGTCGCTTCCAAACTATATATTTTGATTTTTTCAATCACAGTTCCCATGGCCCCATTACTTCTTCAGTTCAGTGTGGTTAAAGTGTTTGACACTTTGTCTTTGGTTCCAGAAACAGCTTCAAAACAACTTGTGAGTGATACAGTTGAGAGACAATTATTTGCTACAACGCTGGGGCACTGTCAGCCTGAGAAAACAGTCCACTTGACCCTCTCATGACCTATTTCAACTGCTCCTTTTTCTTCCTCAAGGCAGACTACAAAATTTCTCTTCAAGACTAGTCCAAAAGAACTATATATACTACCTTCTTTCTTGTCTTTTGTATTGGAGCCAGCCTTATATAAAGCAATTTTCTAAACGTTTTATGTGACTGCACACTAAGACCTTCAATTTCAGATGGGTCATATCACCGGCCAGGAAGGACATGAATAGCCTTGGTGGGTTTCTCTAGGCTTTCAGGCTCTTGTCTAATGCCGTTTCTGTAAGCTGCTGATACTTCAATTTTATCCATGTAATAAAGGCTCCTTAAAAATTCAAAGGACAGGATCTAGAGAATTTTTGGGTGTTCAACACCAGAGGCTTACAGGAATGCAAGCAAAACCCCATCCCCTTGCTGGGATGGCGATGTCTCCAAACTCTACAGATAGAGCTTGTATATTAGGGACCCTGCTTGCTCTGACTATCTACCCTCTACCAACCTCCTTCCCTCTGCTGACCTGGAGCTTTATAACAACCTATGTAACAAATCTAGAGTAGAAGCATTTCTCTGAGTTCTGAGAACTTCCTTAAATAAGTCAACCAAACCTAATGAGCAGGTCATGAAAACCTCAGTTTATAGTCAAGAGATGGATGGTCCAGAGGCTTCAATCTATAAAATCTTGAGTCTCCATAGACAGGTGATTTCAAAACTGAATCGACTTACAGCATGTGCAATGATGACAACCTGGCTTGCTAGTGGAAAGAGATCCACACGTCCAAGGCCATGGGAGTAAACAGTGCTTTAGGCAATGAGGGAAGGGCTGGAGGCTGAAGCTTTCCCTCCCTGTTCTCAGAGTGTTTCTCAGTATTTCCTGGTCTTTTAGGATTTTGATTTTAAAGGGATAATTATTTACCAATTCAGATTTGCCTCAGGATTTACATACCCATGGCAATTTTCAGTGAACCATGGGAAGTATACGATGCTGATGGGTCACAGGACTAGTAAAGCTGGCCTGCTGGTTGGAAGCATTGGCTGGTCTTCCAGGGGAGCAGATTTAGATTCTAAGGAACCACATGGTGACATACAACTGTCTCTACCTCTACTCCAAGGGATCTACATCCTTGTCTATGAGAGAAACCCTGTCTTGGGAGAGAAGGGATGGTTATGTTTAGGAAGTGATGATTAACATTAAAGATGCTTGAAAAAAAAAAAAAAAAAAAAAAAAACCAGTAATCCATACTATTTTATGCTTTGTTTTTTGTTTTGTTTTTTTGGTTTTGTTTTGTTTTTGTTTTTTTTTTTTTTGGTTTTTCAAGACAGGGTTTCTCTGTGTAGCCCTGGCTGTCCTGGAACTCACTTTGTAGACTAGGCTGGCCTCAAACTCAGAAATCTGCCTGCCTCTGCCTCCCGAGTGCTGGGATTAAAGGTGTGTGCCACCACTCCCGGCTACTATTTTATGTTTAATTAAAATTACACACACACACACACACACACACACACACACACACACACACACACACACACTTAAATGAAGTTATACCACTTGGGATGACAATATTCCTTTCTAAAAGCCACAGACTATCTAAAAGAAAACCCAAGTGTCAGACATGGGAAACCTCCTCTAGACTTGTCCTTCAGGGGGAGGCCAAGAGACTGTGATCGAATAGTATAGTTTCCTGCTGCTGACCAGAAACTGAAGACACCAGCAGTATGGCAGAAGGCCTGAGGAATCTCCCTGGATTAGACCTGAAAGTCTCCTCTGAGGACTGGCCTCTGATGGAGCTATGCAAGCTGCCCAGGAAGAAAATCAATCGTCTTACCACAAGTAATGCCTATGACCACAATGACAAAAACGACAACAAAAGTTGTTCTCAAAAATTCAACAGAGGCATCTTTACCCTAGAGGTAACCAAAAGCCATCTAATTGGACTTAAGGACAGTTCTATAGGAGAGAATTTATGCCTGATACTATAAAACTAGCCTAATTCCGGTATCTGGTAAGGCCATGGACACCAGAGGAAAACTTACTACTGCCACTTCACTGAACCAGTATAATTTCAAATTGCATTCTAAATATTTATCCTTATACCTCTAATCCTTCATCAAGAAAATGTCTCTTTTCAGCAGACAGACATAGCTGGTCAAAATGCAAAGAACAATTGACCCTGGGATACCCAGCCCCAAATGATACATCTGTAACATAACCCCTAATCTAAGGTCAAAAGAAAATCACAGAAGAGGTGGGAAGGGTATAAGAGTCAGAGTACAAATCATAGTACCAGGATGTCAGCTGCAATATACCATCTTCTATAGTTGACATGGCAACTGTCAGAAAATTTCAACATGCCAACATAGATGGGAAAATCTCACAAGGTTCTACTGGAAATAAAGAGGTTCATGTAAGACGCTGCTGATGGAGGGAGAATCAGTTTTCTCTAGGGATAACCCCTTAAACACACATATATAGCACTAACTTAGTTATATGTATGCACACAGACACACACACACAAATAAAGGATAAGAGGCCAAAGATTTGAGGAATAATAGGTACAAACGATGTTGAATGGATTGTGTGTGTATCTGTGTGATGCAAATATAGTACCACATATGAAAATCTCTAAAACATAAAAGGTCATAGTCATGTTCTGAGTCACTGTGTTAGCTTTTTCCCCTGCCACCTCTCCTCTTCTCCCCCCGTCAGTACTGTCATTTTAAAGCAACTATAAAGCCGTTTTAAAGTATGTGAAAAATGCTAAGGCATTTTTACATGCTCAAATAAAATGAAGACGCATCCTGAGCTCACCATTTCTCTAACTGTGACCAGCAAGGTAAGAGCTAAGACAGGAGCCCTGTGGAGCTAGACATATGGCTTGAGTGAGTCAGGAAACCTATTGTACTCAGAACCAACATGACACAAATCAGGTTGTGCATTTATCAGCATATTAGCAGAACCGAGCTCCCACACAAAGTGTTCCTTCCTGTTCATAAGCATGGTCACCTTTCTTATTTATGTGCAGCACACTTACCTTTCCAGATCCAAACACTGCCTCTTGGGCATATCTGATGAGACATTCTTTGCAGAACAAGTGAGCATCGGCGCATTGTGTCAGCTCCTCAAATGGAAACTCCCCATAGCAGCAGCGGCACTCAATCAGCTGGCCATCCTATAAGTCAAAAAAGATAGATGTTAATGCCCCATCACCCATCCCCAAGAAGTGAGGTCTCCTCTACAGCCCTATACACTTCCTTGCCCCAGAGACACAATGAGGTCAGCACCAACTCCTACGAGACACTTAATAACAAGAAACATTTAAACCTAGCTCAGAAGCTAGGTACCAACCATGGCAATGTATGTGTGACAACAGTACTAAGGATACTGAGAAAGGGGGAACTAGAGTTTGAGACCAACCAGGGCTATGGAGTAAGATCTTGTCTCAAAACGTAGGTAAAATAAATAAATAAATAAAAAGACTAATTCAGGATATCAGTGTAACAGTACACCATAAGACAACAAGCAGCGGCTCCGACAGATGCTGACATGACTATAAAAGGGTTAACAGCATGACACATTGTCCCAGAAGCTTTCTAGAGCTGGGCTTTGCTCCCCTCGTCAGAAGCCAGGAGTGTGCAGAGATCTTAAGCTCGTCCTTGCTTTTGGTTAAGAGACTGAGGAAAGCAACTTAAGCCACGTCCTTAAGTACATGTAATGTCAGGGTTCACTGACGAGACAGGGCCAGCCAGAGGCCTGCTCACTCTCAGGATGCTCACAAAGGCCCCGAAGCAGGTTGGCAGATACAGCATGGAAACACATGGCCCAAGGCTACATACAGTGAATCTGTGTTCTACATTTCCATCTAGAACTGACGAGTGGATTTCTGTAGCTTTTTTTTTTGGGGGAGGGAGTAAAAAAATTTCATTTATTTATTTAATGTATATTATATGAGTCCACTGTAGCTGTTTTCAGACACACCAGAAGAGGGCATCAGATCCCCTTACAGATGGTTGTGAGCCATCATATGGTTGCTGGGAATTGAACTCAGGACCTCTAGAAGAGCAGTCAGCTCTCAACTGCTGAGTCATCTCTCCAGTCCCCCAAAAGTAAACATTTTAAAATGTAAAAATGTCACATTTTGCTTTATACTGTTTTCTCTGTAAATGTATAAAGCTATTTTGACTGTGGTTTTTCGTGGGTTCTTCTCTTATCTGTCTCCTAACAGTATCTTCTCTGGCTCAGCTGTCAGCGATGTCTTCACAGTGCACTACCCCAGCTACCTTAATTGTCTTTCATTCACCCTTCCCTCTTTCCCCTGACCTACCCTTCTGTCGTCTCCTGACTTTTGCCCACTAATACTACTCTCTCCAACTCCTTTCTTCCTCCTCCCCTCAGCCTCTGGCTCGATTTTATAGCCTCTCCTGTTCCTACAAGTCCAAACACGAACTGTCACTGAAGAACATAGGGTCATTTAAAGGGCCAGACACACATAAGATTTTGTACTATGGATTTCTGCTCATGCTCTTTAAGAACATATCTATCTCCTCTAGTTTCGCTTTGGTTTTGTATATAGACAGCCTCCTCTAGCCCATGTTACTGACTGACTTGAGTGAACCACACAATGACAAGTCAATAGGGGATTTTATATAGAAAAAGTTTGATTTCAAAAGCCCAAATGAGAAAACCCAGAATAAATTAACTTGGTGAGATTTCAAAATACCTTTTGATACTGTTCTTCGTTCATCTGCAGGGCAAGCAAGAAGTCTTCATGCTGAGGAAGAAAAGCATCACACATTCAGATACACATGTACAAAGAAACCATAAACCATTAGCATCTCATGCACATTACTAAAGGTATCGTTTCTGTTAACAATCTTTAGTAGATGAGAAAGCTACCAGAGCATAAATCTACAGCGTGAATAAAGGAACACACCAACACAAAACACTCTGGAATAGCACAGAACAGCAAAAGCAAACACAAAGCTAAAAGGGCCAAAGCCAAGTTTGACAACACACTTTGCAGTTAAGTTGGGAAGGAAACAGCATTTGCGTATTGTATTGTGTATTGCTGCAGAAGACAGGAACTAGCTAACCATAAAGGAGCGGTGTGGTAGGAACTCTCAACTCAGCTGACAAGCCCCTCTCCCCTCCTGAGGGGAGTTTTCATGTCGCTCTGAGGCACACTCGCTCTGAGGCACACTCGCTCTGAGGCACTCCTGGACTTCTCATCTTGTTCCACAGAACTACTTCAAAATTTGCCAGAAAATAGCAACAAACACTACCTTGGACTTTCATCAAAGATATTTCCACGCGAAAGTAGTTTTTCTTTTTGCTTTTTTTAGAGACAGGGTCTCCTTATACAGCTCAAGCTGGCCTTAGTCTCCCCAGTGCTGGGATACAGGTGTGACCACCATCATGCCTGACTGACACTGCACATTCTATTATTTTCATGGTGGTCTGGGAATGGGACATAGGACCTCACTTACACTAAGTCAAATGCTCTCCCATTCAGCCACATCCTTGGCCTTCTCTTATTATCTAGGGTAGTTTTTATTATTTTGGCCCTGGTTCCCAAGGTACATTCCAACACATGGAGAATATTATCATCTTAAAAAGTGTGAGTACAGAGAGACTACTCAGCCACCACCCCACTGCTTGCTACACATTTAACAGTTTTTTTTAACAAAAGAGCAAATTCTATTGTTGTTAGAAATGTGACCTAAGGTTGTATACACTTTTAATTCCAGGCAGAGAATAGACCTTTGTGAGTTTAAAGTCAGCTTGGCTTACAGCTGGGCTACACAGAAAGAGACCTTGTCTCCAAAAAAAAAAAAAAAAAAGTGAAAAAAAGAAAAAAGTGTGATCTCTTTGGGAACTCAGTACCCGAGGCCACCAGAGCCTAGAAGGTATTTTATTAAATAATTTATATATGTGCATTCCAGTTGAATTGAACGTTTAGAAATATTTGGGAAAGTATAGAACTAAATAAAACTCTTCTTTGTTTTTTCTTCACTTGAACTATTTTACTAAGTTTTCATATAAGCCTCTTTAATGCAAGGCTAGCATACTCAATCCCTGAAACCTGAGTGGAGAAGAAAAAAGCTGACATATCATGGGACATGTGTGCCCACAAACACAGACATGTGCAATAAATGGAATTAAAAAAAAATTCTGTCAGTCTGATTTATGAAACCATGAAATTAGTCACTATCATTGCAAATAGTTGTTTCTACTTAAAAGCCTTTCTTTAAAAAAGGAGTGCATGTGGAATCCTAGCTCAGTGATGGAATCCTAGCTCAGCAACATCCCTAGCACCCAAAGGAACTCATAAAGCCAGCCATGTAGCACACTCCAACGGGGAGCTAACTACAACCCCCAAACCATATTCCCAGATCAGAGCACAGCTTCCTACCTCTGCCATCTCTTTAATTTTCTGCTCATAGAATTCCTGCTCTTGCTGCACAGCTGGAAGGAGGGCCTGATGATCATAGTACCTACAGTGTCGGCGCTTGTTTTCCAGAAAGAACATCCTCTTCTCTATTTTTATGTCACCTAGAAGACATATCAGAGTGAGATTACAGGGACAACTACTGACCAGGAATCCAAGTCAACAATGCTGTCGTCAACAACTTAGCTCCCCCAGTCCTGGAGCAGGACACTATGGGTCCCACAACTCATCTTGCCACTGGAGATGGCGTGCATCATCATGCTTAATCTGTGGTAAGGCTTTTCCTTCCTCATTTTTTCTTTGTGAGAACCAACTGCAAAGCCTCTCCTGTTCTGACAGCACTGTACTGTGAGCATATGCCTTATAACCCATGTAAGGATAGTGGTTTCACAGTTTTGAACTATTACAGATACAACTAGAACGGCCTGTGTTGGTTCATTGGTCAATCCGCCAGTCAAATATATAACCAATTCTCACATCTCAAGAGCAGTGTTCATCTCTCATTCGCAGCATTTGTTAGTCCATACATGACATTTGCTACTGCACACATCTTCCTCAATAACATACCTAAGGAAGGGGAACCAACATCTGCAACTACTGTCTATACGTTGTGATGTGCTGTCCAAGTCAGTTACTCTTAGGCCTGTCAGGTCTTTGTAAACCTCGGGCTACAACTGTACATGCTGTCACCAACATTCAGCTTTCCATTACCTTGCTCAAACTTGAAATCTATGAAAGAATACTGATTCATTTCTTTCCTCTTTTTCCGTTTTCCACTGGCTTCAGGTGACAACTCCTGCCATTTCTTAATGGCATCGGAAAAGGCCTAAAAATTGAGAAGGGAAAGGTTACCATCAAAGAACACCTACAAAGAGGCAATCTTTGAGTCTCATCTTCCCTCACAATGCCAGCTCTGCCTAGAGTGACACCGTCAAAATGCTTCCTAACAGATTAAAAGGTGACAAAAGGAAATGAAAGCTATCCATGCACAAGTACAGCTAAGTTACATGAATGCTTGAGCGCCACAGCCTACAGTGTTTTTGGTAGCAGTCCCTGTCTAGCTCCCATTAAGCTTCCTTCCTTACACACCAAGGCTCTTCACTGTGTGCTGCAGTCTGAAGTCATTAAACCAGTGTCCATATTTTTCCTTCCCAAACCCAGCTTTATCATTTCTTAGTTTGATCTTTATTTATTTTTATTTTTTGGTTTTTCACTGTGTAGCCCTGGCTGTCNTGGAACTCACTCTGTAGACCAGGCTGGCCTTGAACTCAGAAATCNGCCTGCCTCTGCCTCCCAAGTGCTGGGATTAAAAGCATGTGTCNCCACTGCCCGGCTTTTTTTTTTTTTTTTTAAAAAAGATTTATTTATTTTATGTGTGTGAGTACACTTTAGCTGTACAGATGATTGTGAGCCATCGTGTGGCTATTGGGAATTGAATTTTCTAGGACCTCTGCTCGTTCTGGTTGGCTCTGCTCCCTCAGTCCCTGCTTGCTCCTGCCCAAAGATTTATTTATTATTATACATAAGTACACTGTAGCTGTCTTCAGACGCACCAGAAGAGGGCATCAGATCTCATTATGGGTGGTTGTGAGCCACCATATGGTTGCTAGAATTTGAACTCAGGATCTATGCTCTTACCCACTAAGCTATCTTGCTAGCCCTTCTTAGATCTTTCTTAACAGCACTTGAAAAGACCGAATTTCTCTTTCAGCTCTTAGCCCCACCCCTCTTTACCTCTTTGTGGTCAAAGAGCCATCAGATGCTATTTCACCCCCTACTGTCCCAGGGCATGAGCAAGGTTAAGAAGTCAGGCTTCCAACCCAACTTTTATTCAACCCATATACTAACAAGGGGCCAAGCACACCCCTCCACGTGAGTCCTTCTCTCCCTGATCTCCCTGGTAACAGGCATGTGCTAAAGCTCCCATCTACTCTACTCTTCCTCATTTCTCTTCTGGCCCTCCCTGCCCCCCACGTTGTAACCCTGACATACCCTTTAGGAATCTCAATGCAGGTTTGCCTTCTGCAAACTGGTAACTATCAAAATCCTATCTCTAGCCACTTCTCTAACCTTTTCTGTCCATCCCAACGCATAATATGTGACTGTTTGACAAATACTACCCATTAGAGTGGCATCTTACTCTTCCCTTGCAAGCCTGTTTTTTTTTTTTTCTTTCCCGTTTTCCTCCCTCTAGCAATGCTACATTCTTCCATGCCTACTGTTAAGTCCTCTATAAATATACTGTATTTTTATTCTTTCAGAGTACATCTCAGTCATGAGAGCATAATTATTTGCTTGCTTCTCTGCTTCATGTCACTTCTTCTACCAGACTGTGAGCCTCTGGAGGACAAGAAATGTTGCATAGGTTTCTAAAGGAAGGGCTAGCCCAAGTCAAACCTGAAAAAGGCTAGATTTTCCAACAGTACAGTCTAGTAGTTGATGTTCCCTTCTCTGACACTGCCACCTCATACAGATTTGGAGAACCCCAAAGCCCACATAGGGTAACATCCATCACGCTACCTTTCTGCTCTCCTCCTTTGGGTGAGGAATTCCCCATTTCTTCTTTCTGGAATTTCCAAACCTGAATGCACCAATCTTAAAGTCACAACTTAGTTTTCAGGTGCTGGAAAGATGCCTTAGCAGTTAAGAGCAATGGCTGCTATCTTTGCTCTACAGCACCCACATGGGGGCTCACAACTGTCTATAATATAACTCTGGCTGCAGGGAATCTGACACCTTGTTCTGTCCCCCCAGGCACCAGGCAAGCATGTGGTACACCGACATATATGCAGGTACAACACTCATACACTTTTTTCTTTTCCTTTCAAGATTCAGCCATTAAAGCAGAGGTGCTATCTGGAAGGTGAGCTCATAGCTCCTGAATGGTGGTGCACTCACTGGCCTGGGGCTGAAGAGAGGAAGAAGCTCCAGCCTGGAGCCCTAAGCAGGTTGTTATTCCACTTACATATTGGCTTTACATAGCCGTGAGAGGGTCCCACTTAAAATGAACACTCAGTACTTGTCAGTAAACCATTCTTTTAAAATGTCATACAGTTAGTTACAGGAGTATCCAAGTTCTTACTTGAACAGTTGTGTTAGTAATCAGCACGTCTATTACACTGGGCCAAATGCCTCGTGTTACAGACCAGATGTCATCAGACTGCCCTGTGACCATGGCACATAGCCTACTTCCCTGCCTCTCAGGCTGTGGTGAAAGTATCTTTCCATCAAGGTGCTCTACTCTAAGTGACCGTCCATCTTTCCCAGCTCTCTTATTTGCCCTTACCACACGCTGTGCCCCCACAGACTAAAAGCTCTTTGGAAGAAAGCTACTCTGTCTGAGCTCCACTCTTACCACTCGCTTCCTGACCTACTGATCCCCAAATCTTAGGGAGCAGCCTGGTTGGTGTGTACTAGTAAGTAAGGAATCAAAATGACCTGCCTAGGAATGACAGGAGCTCAAAAAGTAATATTCTTTTAGTTGTCTAATCTTTTCCCTAAATTTATTTACATTTTTAAATTAAACATCCACTCATATGATAGTTCTAAGTCAAACATACAGTCAGTCTGGTAAGGTTTTTAAGACTTCTAAAACAAGGGCCAAAGTTACCTTAAGAGATACCTAGAAGATCTTAACAAAAAAAAAAAAAAAAAAAAAAAAAAAAAAAAAAAAAAAAA
>NC_034612.1:33173450-33182231 GCF_900095145.1 Mus pahari
ATAGATTAAACGACTGCCTGCTCCATTAGAAACTTTAAATGTTACTTTCATGTTCCTGTATCTGGTGCATGAGCTAGGGCAGGCAACGAACAAAAAAAATAAAATGGTCATATAAAAACAAAAAAAAAAAAAAAAAAAAAAAAAAAAAAAAAAAAACCCACCAAAAATCAAAATTTCAAGATGTAAGTTCATAGTATGCAAACCAAGAGAGGTGTCTTGGTCAATCTTGGTTGAATCTAGTATCAACAACAACGACAAGAACCCCCTGGACAGATATATATAAGGGTATTTCCTGGAAGAAGTTTCCGAGAGGAAGTTAACTGAGGCTCCCCAGAGTAGGTAGTGCCCTCCAGCAATGGCCCGGGGAAAGCTGCAGGCTTTGCCTTCTTGTCTCTGAACTTGCTGAATTATGCATTAGCCTGCTGCCACTGCCACTGCTAGTGGTTAACTTTAACTACAAAATCCCCCGAAAGCTCAACAAAGAAAACATAGGAAAGAGTACATTATCTGTCTTAATAGCAAATATATTCCCAAAGTAAATCCTGAAAAACAGAGATTTTCCAAAAAGTACATGTATAAAAAAGGGTGTGTGAGCCAGGCTTAATCCCAGCACTTCAGAGGCAGTGGCAGGAGAATCTGTTTGAAGCCACCTTAGTCTACAAGTGAATTTCAGGCAAGCCAGAGCTACCCAGTGAGACCTCCCTCCCCAAAAGCAAGCAGGGTGAGGTGGTGCACTCCTTTAATCCCAGCATTTGGGAGGTGTGTCAAGACAGTCCATACAAGTTCCTGGTGACACAGTGAGACTGCCCCCAAAAAGGAGATGTGTATGTGTGTAAGAGCTCTAACCACAATGAGAACTGAAAACAGGTTTCAAAATGATCAAACATAGGTCTGTGTCACGAAGGCAAATGCTACAAAGCCGATCAAAGCTGTCTCAAGAGAGCAGAAGCAGCCCCAACCTGCCACTTTAAAACTGCATGCAGGCATTTAAGTGATACTTGGTTTTTCTGAAGGCTTAGTTTATGTTATGTGTATAGGGACTCTGCCTACATGCACAGCTGTGTACCATGTACATGCAATGCCCTCAGAGACCAGAAGAGGGTGTCAGACTCCCTGGAACTGGAATTACAGACATAAAGTATGTTAGGGCAAGGAACTACATGAGGCAGGTACCACTAGATACAGCTTTATACTATCATCTAGTCTTTCTAATGGATGTACAAGAGATCCTTCCTATACTGCATGAAAATGAAGTTCAGTGTATACCAGACGTTCGTTCAAATCTCACACAGTGTATTTAAATTCGGGTGGGGGGAGTTATCACCCCTAAGTTTTATCTGATACAAGATCTATAATTTAAAGGAAAATGCAGGGGATATAGGGACCAGCTAATAACACCTAGAGGTACAGATGACAAAAATCTAGACTCTTGAAACCTATAGGATAAATAACTCTTTTTCTTCAACAAACTTCAAGAAAAAATAAAGCAGGAAGGAGACACTGAGAACCCATAGATAAAAGACTTACCAACCAAAGACTCTTAACCTGGAGGTTGGTATAATTGAACAAACTATGAAACAGGTAGACACAGGTCACACGCTAAGCATCTTGCTTCTCACAGAATAAATAGGGCCTTATGGAGACTTGAGAGGCCCTACGTCTAAGTAGCACTTCTTCTCGCCCAGTGACTCCTAGTCTGCAGCTACTTCCCCTGACAAACTCTGAAGCTTTTTGCTATCACAAGCCACCCCAAACTCTGTAATCTATACCTCTCCTGTCTCTTCAGGAGAATCAAGGAATGATCCCAAAAGCAAGCCCAAGGGTGCACCTTTCGGGTGATTGCATAGTGTCCTTTGAGCTCATGCAGGGCCCACTTGATATCCTGGCTGCTAAGCATCTTGAAATCAGCCATCAGAAGGTCAGCAGCTTGGATGAAGCAGCGCTGGTCAAGTGGCGTCAATTTGGAATAGTCAAAAAAGTCTATTTTAGGCAGCTGAAATGAGAGAAAAAGCATAAAGTTAGAGGTGATATAGCACACTCATCCATGAGGAGGACGACGGAGGCTGTCTAGAAGGCCTCAACAGTTAAGAACATTTGCTGTTCTTTCAGAGAAGCTGGGCTTCATCCCTATGACGTACTCATAGCTACCTGTAACCCAGTTTCAGGGACTCCCAGGCTACCTTCCAGTAGCCATGGGCTTGCATGCACATCATGGTGTGCTCTCGCGCATATGCACTAGAGCACACACTCAGTCCTCACCCCACAAACAGTAACAAATAAGATGGACATGATGGTGCACATCTTTAATCCCAGCATTCAGGAGACAGGGGCAAGTAGGTCTCTGAGTTTGAGGCCAGCCTGGTCTCCAGACAGAGTTCTAAGATAGCCAGGCCTACACAGAAAAACCCTGTCTCAAAAAAGCAAACCAAACCAAACCAAACCAAACGAACCAATCAACCAACCAAATCTTTAGTATATATTACAAGAAAGACTCTTCTTTGGGCTCATAATTACTCTGTAGGGTAACCAGACTAAAACAAAAATAAAGAAAAGATAAATATCTGTTAATTCTGGCACTAGAAGGTTGCGGCGGGGATGGGTGCTAGTGCTGGTGGTCTTGGTGAGTACAAAGCCAGCAGAGGCTACACATTAAGAAATCGTCTGGGGGTGGGGGGGAGTTTACCATACAACATACCCAACATTAGTGTAGATCACAATTATTGACTAAATATTAAAGTTTTGAAACTTTTGACATCTTGATACGGGATTTGGCTAAATGGGCTAAACACAAATTTTTTTTTTTTGGTTGTTTGTTTTTGTTTTTCGAGACAGGGTTTCTCTGTGTAGCCTTGGCTGTCCTGGAACTCACTCTGTAGACCAGGCTGACCTCGAACTCAGAAATCCGCCTGCCTCTGCCTCCCAAGTGCTAGGATTAAAGGCGTGCGCCACCACAGCCCGGCCAAACACAAATTTTTTTAAGAATGACTATTTGTGGGCTGAAGAGATGGCTCAAAGGCTGAAAACAGTTCCCAGCAACCACATGGTGGCTTCATAACCATCTATAATGAGATCTGGCGCCTTCTGGCATGTAGGCATATATGCAGGCAAAACAGTGTACATAATAAAATAAATAAATCTTAAAAAAAAAGAATGGCTATTTGCATGCTGAAGTATTTGCAGGGAAGTGCAATCATGCTTTTGTAATTTAGAATTAAAGTATTCTAATAAATGGCAATAAGAGAGAGATGTAGAATAAAGTAGCCACAAGAAATTTAATAGTGCTAGTAGTGGGATGCCAACACTGCATGTGAGGTAGTGGGATGCCAACACTGCGTGTGAGGTAGTGGGATGCCAACACTGCATGTGAGGTAGTGGGATGCCAACACTGCATGTGAGGTAGTGGGATGCCAACACTGCATGTGAGGTAGTGGGATGCCAACACTGCATGTGAAGTAGTCAGCTTTATATAAATTCACAAGAGTAAAATATAAAGGAAAAGAAACTACTAGGACAACACAAATAATCTTGGCTAATTCTTTTCCCTTAACTTACTGTGTAGGATTAAAGGCACAAGGATTTGCTTAATTCTTTATGGGATTGGGAAGATGAACAAAAGGAGCCTTCAGGAGTCTGTGAACATTATAAACTGCTATTTTCCCTGCTTGCCCTGTGCTAACAGCACTTTGATGCTGTCAGGATGACAAGGAAGGCAGCAACAGAGCGGATCAGGTCCAAGTGGCAAAGCCACAAGGAATACTTGCCTTCACATCATCCTGGCTGGCAAGCAGGCTGCTGCTGGGGTGGATAATCCGGTCTTCTCTCTTTGGATAATCTGGGTTTTCCAGAAGAAAATTACAAAGTCTGCAAAAAAAAAAACCCATACAATGTTACATAGTACTTTCCAAACCCCTTACTTGCCCTCTGAATGATAAAACACTTGGGGGAAAAATGTCTCTAGAGCTACAGGACAAGTAAATTATCAAGGAGTTAAGATGTACCAGCGGTGAGACATCCCTGCAGTCCCTACATTCAGGGGTCGAAGCAGGGGTCTCAAACTTGACATTATTTCAACTTAGGGAAAAAAAAAAGAGTTAAGATGTCGTATTTATGGAAAAACTAGCAAATAATAAGGACAGCGACATCAGCCCTCTGATTTCACTTGGCTAGATGTGGTGGCACACAAACATAACCCCAGCACTCAGGAGGCTTAAGTCCTAAAGTGGAGGTTGCACAGTAAGACTCTAGCTCAAACAAAAACACTGAACACACTGATAAATGCAGACTCCTCTGAGCTTCATCTTCAAGAGAAAGACACTGAAAGGAGTGCCACTTAAACGGCACGGGACAAGAGCATATAGAAGGAAAGTAGCCGTTCTGTGAGAAAACTGTGAGCATATATAAACAGGAGTTTTTCACATTCACAATCAAACACATTTGCTATGAGGTTTCGTTGCTGAACAAATAAATGAACTCCAAACCATCAATGTCCTCTGGATCCTGTGGTAAAGCAAGCTTCTGGCCACTGAGTCCGTCTCAGCTTATTAGCAGACCATGTCTTCTAGGACAGATTCTCTTTGTGACAAACCCATAAGGCTTTTTCTATTCACTGGTGAACATATTCCTCTATATCTCTGTTGAAATACTTTAAAGCTAAGATGAGATAGCACAAGCTAACCCATGACAACGTATCAGTCAACTCAAGCAAAGTCAAATACCTAGGCTCTTCATATAGTGACTAAGCCAAATCAGAGGGCTGGACAGAAGGTGGCAGGCACAGCAGTCAGCGTGAGCTTGGCCCGGGTGGGGCTCGGTAGCAGAAAAGTGGATCAAGATGTACAATTCTAAGCTCCTTCAGTACCATGTCTGCCTCCTGCCACGATGATAATGGACTACACTTCTGAAACTAAATGTTTTCCTTTGTAAGTATTGCTGTGATCATGGTGTCTCTTTATGGCAATGAAACCCTAATAAGGACAAAGAAAGAGAAAGAAAGACACACACACACACACACACATACAAAACACACACACAGAGCGAGCGCGAGGGTATGATAGAATACTTACACATTCAAATCATAGTAATTTTTCAAATGAATTATTTCTTCAACATATCCATTTGCTACATCTGGAAATCTTGCTTCCTAGAAAGGAGTAAATATTATTTATATTTTGTTCCTTAGAATTGAAAAGGCAATTAAAATTCAAATGGCAGAAAGTATACAAAATGCCCAAAGATCTGAGAATGGCTATAAAGCAGGCTCTGTGCCTAGCTTAAAGGTCAGCCAAGAGAACTAACTGCCTTTAATCTTAGAACTAGAGAAGCAAAGGTGGATCTTTGAATCCAAGGCCAGCCTGGTCTACAGAGTGAGTTCTAGGACAACCAGGACTGTACAGAGAAAATGTTGTCTTAAAAAAACACCACCAACAACCATTAAAAAACATATATAGGGGCTGGCTGGAGAGGAGGTTCAGGTTAAGAGCACTGGCTGCTCTTCCAGAGGACCCAGGTTCACTTCTCAGCGCCTACATGACAGCTTACAACTATAACTCTAGTTCCAGAGGATCCGACACCTTCACACAGACATACACACGCAGGGAAAATAACAATGTACATAACATAAAAAAATTATATATCGGCTCCTAGTTCCCAGATCAGCAGGCACGGATGAAGCCTACAAAGAGGCCATCTATCACGTCACATTAAATAGCTCCACTCTCCATCCTTCCAACAAATACTGAGTCTATAGGCCAGACAGAGATGAGAAAGGCATAACCCTCATGCCTGTCTTCAAGCTCACACTCCACAGGGTCAAATAAAAAGATCTGGCAAATTAAGATTAAGAGGCTCCGGGAAGGCAAGTGACAGCTGAGCTGGGAAACCCAGGGCCTGTTTTGCTCTCTACTGCAGGTCCCCTCCAGAGTGACAGCTACTAAGATGACCGACCACTAGAAAAGGAAGGTCACTTGTCAGTTGTCAGAGCTTTGTACTACCCACAGTCGCTACTGGCGGCTCTATCAGATGGCCCAGAGCTAGGGAAGCCGACAGGGACAGAAGGCCTTTGACAAACTGGAGTTGACAAGAATGCCAGCATCAGGCACCATGAGGTACAACTAGTACCAAGAGCCCTTCCTAGAGGTAGACTGCAGTCTGGGTTGCAGGTTATATAGCTACCTGGATTCCTTTCTTTCACCCTAGATATGTACTTCTTAGGAGAATAAATTTTATTGAAATGACAGAAAACAAAGGTATAGAATCAGTATAAGTAGTATAGCATTATTTAATAAAAATAAACGGCCAGGCAGTGGTGGCGTACGCCTTTAATCCCAGCACTTGGGAGGCAGAGGCAGGCAGATTTATGGGTTCGAGGCCAGCCTGGTCTACAGAGTGAGTTCCAGGACAGCCAGGGCTACACAGAGAAACCTGTCTCAAAAAAGAAACAATAAATAAATGAATGAATAAACGTACCGTTTCTTTCACTAATAGTGGAATGAGGTCTTGATCTACTTCAGCAGCTTCTTGTTCCCACATGTTTGCCAAGTTGGCCTCCTGAGGTGCTGACAGGGGGAAGGCTGGGCCAGGGTCTTCATCAATTGCTAACTGCTGGTCTTCAAGCTCTCCTAGAGGATGAGCTGGCTGTGGAGAGGCAGGGCCTGGAATCCCCTCCTGCTGGGGTTCTGGCCTTGGAAAAGCTGGCTCTGGGAAATCATGGCGGAAAAACATTGGGCCCATTTCTGATTCTGAATGTCGCTCTTGGGGCACAACCTGGTTTGTTCTTTCCTGAGGCTGTGGATTCGGAGCCTGGAAGTATGGATGGTCAAGCCAGTACTCTTCTCCAATTAGCTGGTCATCTACGGAGGCAGCTGGCTCTCCAGAATTTGATAAGAGATCTGTCTCCGAGTCTTCGGATGATTGGTTCTGAACTTCCAAAGGCTCACTTTCTGGGAAAAGAAGAGCATTCTCTCCCAATATAATGACTTTCTGCTCCAATCTGGGGTTGACAATATTGTCTGCTGTCTGCTTACTGCTTGGTCCAGGTTTGGCTTCTCCCTCTTTTTTGCCACTCTCAAGATCCAGAAATCCACCATATTCATCCTCAGAATCATCCTGTGCCCCAGAACCAAACAATGAGTTGTTACAAAAGGAAAAATAGTTGTGGATATCTGCTTCAAAGTCTGCTCTAGATTTCCTAGGCCTTTCTTCTCCCAGGCTGTTCAGATCTTGCCACTGGGCGGCTGGTTTGATGGGATTGGGCCGGGGTGTCTGAGGCTTATGTGTCTAAGAAAAAAATGAAATTTTAATAATAAAATTCAATGTCCTTCCTGTATCGATGCCTGCTTCTGGACTTATAGTGAAAGGATAGAAAGAAACAAAGCCAGAAGCATTCCAAGGAAAAAAACTATACCATCTTTTTTTTTCTTTTTTTAAAAAAGGTAGGACGGGACTCATGGTATACTCCTGGCTGGTCTTGAACTCAGAGATACACCTGCCTCTGTCTTCTGGGTGCTGGGATTAAATAAAGGCGTGCAGCATCATAAATACCATTCACATTTACTTTAGTATCGAAAATTGACGAGATCTAAAGTAGAGGCTAGAAAGACAGCTTACCAGTTAGTTAAAAGTGTTTGATCCATAAGCACAAGGTCGTGAGTTTAATGCCCAGCACACAGATAAAATGCTGCTGGGTGGGACAGTACATTCATGATTCCAATGTCAAGGAGTCAGAGACATGCAGATGGCAATGGCTTCCTGGCCAGCCAGTCTAGCCAAAATGGTGAGTTCTGGGTTCACAGACAGACACTGCCTCAAAAGAGTAGGTAGAGAACAACAGAAAAAGACAGCAACCTCCTAAGATTTTCACATGGACCCTCACATTGGTCCACACACACACATACAGGCAAAAACAGAGAAAATTAGAAGCCAGTGAGAATGCAAAATCATATAGCTGCTGGCAGGATACAACAATTTCTAAGGGATGCAGCAACTCTACTTGGTATATAAAAATAGAAATGAAATAGATAGTCACACACAAACCTGTTTACAGAACAACTACAACATGATAATCAAAAGTATAGTTCAGGGCTGGTGAGATGGCTCAGTGGTTAGGAGCACCGACTGCTCTTCCTAAAGGTCCCGAGTTCAAATCCCAGCAACCACATGGTGGCTCACAACCATCCGTAACAAGATCTGATGCCCTCTTCTGGTGTGTCTGAAGACAACTACAGTGTACTTATAATAAATAAATAAATAAATCTTAAAAAAAAAAAAAAAAAAAAAAAAGTATAGTTCAAAAGACCATATTGGTCATATACTTAAGATACCTGCAAAATTCTCAATTTACACTGAAACCATTAATGTGATCTAAAAGCATGCATAATATGCTTGAATCATTAAGTTATAATGAGGTGTAATAAAAACATGCAGCTGGGTGTACACGTCTTTAATCCTAGCATGCGGGAGGCAGAGGCAGGCAGATCTCTGTGAGTTAGAGGTTAGCTTGATCTAGTGAGAAACACTGTCTTGAAAAAGAAAAAAAGAAAAAAGAGGCTAACCACATAATGAAAAACTAAAGTAGTAAATGAACCACATAAGAAACCAAGTGTGGGGGGCTGGAGAGATGGCTCAGCGGTTAAGCACACTGATTGCTCTTCTGAAGGTCCAGAGTTCAAATCCCAGCAACCACATGGTGGCTCACAACCATCCCTAATGAGATCTGATGCCCCCCTATGGAGTATCTGAAGTCAGCTACATATACTTAAGAAATAATAAATAAATCTAAAAAAA
>NC_034612.1:33183305-33192517 GCF_900095145.1 Mus pahari
AAAAAGAAAAGGAAAAAGTTAAAGAAAAAGAAAAGGGAAAAGGGGGACTAAAATAATCAAATTAGAAAATCTACAGAAGTAAAAAGAATAGGCTTTAAATTTTTTTCTACTTATATATTCAAAACCATAATGAAATAAAACTCAAACTATTTTTAAAAAGTCAGCATCAAGTTCATAAAAATGCTATCAAGAATAGCATAAGTGGGGAGTAGAGACACCTGAGAACTATGAAGGAATTGAGTTCTATGTTATAGTGAGGCACATCATATACAATATAGATTAACTGCAAAGAAGTGAGAGTAGTAATGTGTTAACACAGAGAAAGGGCACGACCACATAGAGTGTTAAAGCTAAGACACAAGAGGCAGATGGAACAGGCCGTTTTTGTTATGGGCAGTTTGAAAGCACTCACTTCTGTCAGGATGACATCATCATCCGGGTCGTCCTCCTGTTGCTCTGTAGCTGGAGTAACCAGCATTGGAATCCCCTCCTCATCAGAGGAGTCAGATATGGTGATGGGCCCCTCTCTGACAGCCATCCATTCTACAGGGAGGTAGAGACACGGTCACTGTGGGGTCAGCAAGAGCTCATTCAGTTGGCCAAGTCTCAACAGCTCACCTACCACCTACGTGCACACAGACTCAAGCAGTAAGAACTGTTTCCATGTTGATTTTTGCCAGTAAGATTGAGAGATGCCAGGCAAAACGCATAAGATGTACCAACTTTTTATCTTAGGTGAGAGAATCTTTGTAGTTGGGTGCATGCCTGAGATTCTAGCACTAGGAAGGCCAGGGGTTCAGGGCCATGGCTAGGCATAGAAAGATATAGAAGCCAACCTGAGGGCGTGAGAGTTTGCCTCAAAAAACAAACACAAAACCAAGTCTCCTGAATGAGCTACGTCTTCAGACCAGATGCAAATTTTTTTCATGTATGAAATTATTTTATTATGACACTGTCATAGAACTGTCAGATTCTTTAGAGACGCCCCATGCTTACTCCTTATAGAAGAAATGAGACTGGTCTATTAATTTAAACAACTACATCTGAAACAATCATCACTCAAAATTAGTAATATAGCCACTTAAGATTTAAAAATCAGCTTACTTTATACAGAAACTATTTAAGCAAACATTTCCATTTGAATCAAACACTTAGCATCTACCTAGCAATCATCTGGCATCTGTGACACTAGGCAATTTAACTTGCCTGCTCTCATTTTTTTTTTAAAGAAACCATGCAGCATTTTTTAGACTTATTTATTATATATACAGCATTCTGACTGTACATAAGCCTACAGGCCAGAAGGTACCAGATCTCATTATAGATGATTATGAGCCACCATGTGGTTGCTGGGAATTGAACTCAGGACCTCTGGAAGAGTAGTCGGTGCTCTTAACCACCAAGTTATCCCTCCAGCTCCACCCACTCTCCTTTTAAATGTAACTGAAGTGGAAACTTTGGGGTTCTTTGGAAAATCAATTGAATGGTGTTTTGTTGGGACAAACATTTGAAGGAACGTTTACTTAAAGTGGACACAGATGTGAAGGACTAAGGCAGACTTATGAAGGAACATTCATTTTGCTGAAGCAGACACAGGAGGATATTCTGCTAAAGCAAGCACGTGAAAGGACACGTGACGAAGGATTATTGCTACTGACACACACGTACTGGTCCACCTTACACTTCGTAGTTGAGCTGAGAGAAACACTCCAAAAACTCCTGGTGGTGTACAGCAGTTTCTTGCCGCTTCTGCGGACTCGTGGATGCACATGCTGAGGCAAGAGCCACGCTGAGGCAAGGCACGGAGGACACATGCTGTTAGACACGTGCTGTTAAGAGGGTAATAGGACTCCACGGCCTGAAGACAGAGCTTGGCTTGCTGGTATAGCTAGCTAGCTATGTAACACTTATGGGTCTCACATCTTCGCTAAGAGAGGCACAGCCGAGAACTTCTAGTATATCTGTTGACCCCTCCTGCTGACTCAAGCTGAGGCTGAGGCCTGGCTGTCTCCGCTCGGTCCTGTCATCGCTGTTGCTAACCCGACTCTACCAAACTGGACTGCTGATGTATCCATGAGGTGTTTGTGAGTTGATCAAACTGCCACTGACTGCTAACCTGTTAACTGAACTGCCGATTTCCAGACAACACAGGCAGGAGTTGCTCTAAAGAACCTTTCTAAACAGGTCCACCCCACCTCCCATCCTTTTTTCCCACTACCTCTGGTGGGTGGTGGGCTCCAAGAGAGGTTAAAGCGTTTAAGAACCAACACTAAAAATAAGGTTTGAAAAGTTAAAGTTACATGTAACTACAGCTAGTTAAACCCAAAGACCCAGTTCTGAAGGTGAAGAAGGCTGACAATAGTTGTTGCTCTTGCTACTCTGGGCATGTGCGGATTCATCTTTCTCTACTGTGTGTGGATCTTATCAGTTACCTTCTTTTCTTAAAAGAAAAAGTGTGTGTGTGTGTGTGTGTGTGTGTGTGTGTACACACGCGCGCGAGTGTGTTTAGTTTGACTGTGGAGTCCCCACAAGCACTGTGTGTGAAGGCCAGAAGTGGAGTATCAGGTATCATCCTCAATTACTCTCCGCATTATTTTCTGAAGACAGTCACTCACTAAACCTGGAGCTTTCTCAGATTCAGCCACACTGACTAGCAAGTGAGATTTTGGGATCCCTCACTGTCTCCAAATCCCCGGTGCTAGGAATATAGATACACATTGCCATGTCTGGCCTTTTTAAAAAATAAATATTTGTGGTACATGTTAGCACAGGAGTTTGGGTGTGAGTGACATCAGGACACATGTATTATTATGACACAGGCCAACATTGGATGTTATTAGTCCCTGCTTCCACCTCGTCCGAGATCTCTTGTTCACTGCTGTGTATCCCAGATTAGCTGGCCAGCAAGCTCTGAGACGTTCCAGCCTCTACTTCCCATGTTGCTGTAGAACCACGAGGGTTATAGACATGCACTATGTGGATTCTGGGGGATTGAGGGGGAAACCAAACTCAGGTCCTGCTCAGCAGGGCAACTGTACTCACTCCAGGGTTGCAGAGCTTTCAGTGCTAGGTAAGAGCACTCTCACTGAGATAGATCCCAGCCCTAACTTTGTTTTTGGTTGTTCTCCCTTTTACACAAGGTCTTACACTGTAGTTCCCACAAGTATGGAGCTCAGGTAGCCTAAGCAGGCAAACACTACAAGTCAAGGGTTTAGTTCCATGAATAGTGGAACTAAAGATGACCATGTATCTTTGACAATATCAGGAAACATTTCTAGACCATTAGCAGCCTTCTTGTGCCTCTTCCCATCACTGCTCTCTATCCCCTTCAAAGGGAGGATCTTCTAACTCTACACGTTAGTTTTGGTTGGTTGGGACTCCTCTGAGTCTCACTTTCTTGTAAATCACATGAGTAGAATACATCCATACCGCTGTGGTGACAGTTCTCTTTGCTGCACGTGAATCTGCTCTGTGAATACATCATAAATAATTCATTCTTCCTTTGATGGACATCTGAGTTGGTGCTAATATGAGCTTTTTTGGATACTACTGTTACACGCATGCTTTGAGCTGCTCATTCCAGTTGGGAACATTCTAGGAATGGAAATGCTGAGTCACAGGGTAAGCATATGTTCAATCTTAGGAAACAAATTGTATCGCTAAGTTGATGCAACAGACACACATGGTCTGCTATCTGGACTTTAACATTTGCTGATCCCTGACTTGTACTCCTGATTCCCCAGCCTTGATATACAATACATGCACATTTTTATGCCTGAAGTTTTCTCTAAAACATGGATTTCCTTTAGGTTAGTCAGAAGTCTTACTGCCCAGCCTGAAGTCTATTCCTATCTTTCACATATACAAGCATTTTTAATAAGAACTTGGGCTGGAGAGATGGCTCAGTGATTGAGAGCACTGGCAATTCTTCCAGTGGTCCTGAGTTCAATTCCTAGCACTCACAGGCTCATAACTGTATAAACTAGGATTTAATGCTCTCTTCTGTTGTGCAGTCATACATGTAGACAAAACACCCAAGCAACCTTGTAACTGATTTATGTCTTAATTCTAATATGCTGGGAAAAAGAATTCTACCAAAAATAAAAAATTTTAAAAAGTATCCTGTGGCTCTATTTATAGGAAACTGAGTAGTAACACAAGTATGTAGTTGCCTCCTGATGTCAAAATGGAGTGAGGCACGGCGAAGAAGAATCTCATGGAACAGCAGAAATGGTGTGGTCACAATTCTAAGGTTGTGTGCTCACTTTTCAGAACTCTTCAGGAAAAAAAAAACCTTAAGAGATTGGCACCGTAAATATTGCTAATGCAGCTGATGCAGCTGACATAAACTAACTCTACATACCTGACAAACATCCTCACAATGGGTATAACGTGTTTATATTTGCTGAACAAAAAATACATTTCCAAAGCTCGCTCTATCTATCTAGGATTTTTTTTTTTTTTTTTTTTTTTTGGAGACAGGGTCTCACTATATAGCTTTGGCTATTCTAGAACTCTCTATGTAGACCAGGCTGGCCTTAAACTGACAGAGATTTAACTGTCTCTGCCTCCTAAGTGCTGGGATTAAAGCATGTGCCACCACATCTGGCCTAGTAGTTTTGGAAGGAAATTCTGTTCAATTATATTTAAGGCCCAATTAAAAATTTCTAACATTCAATATGCATATACAAAAATTTCAGAAATGAGCCTGTGTCTATACAAATTACAGCTAAGATCTCTAACTTTCTGAATCACAATGAGCTATGACTATGATCACTACCAAGTTGTGACAGAGTATTAACAAAATTGTAACTCAGTATTTCTTTTGTACATGTAACTTGTACAGTTTGAATATTTGTTTTCCCTAAATTTACTCACTTAATAAAGTTTCCCACACTTTGAACATGCTGAAGGCAATTATATGACTTATTTCATAGTAGGAAAAAAATCATCTTCATCACTACAAAATATCAAGAGAAAAAAACAAAGCTAGCTGAGCCTCTTTGTGGAATTTGTACTCACAAGAAGGGAATATATTAAGGATTCTCTTTATTCACCAATATGATTTTTTCTTTCAGACCAAGTATAAATAAATATACATTAGACTTGACAGAAAATTTTACATATATTTAGGAAATGTCTTTGCAAACGAATGAACCTGTCAAAGTTTTAAGGACTATAAAACAACTATGTCCTAACATTCTCAATAAGACTAAGCCAGGATCTCATAGCAAAAAGAACAGAAATGAAGTATTGTAAGAGCAAGAATGCCTAGCACTGCAGATGGTATTTTCGATTCGACCCACTGCAGTTGTTCCTGCGTGATCGCCATTCCCTCAAAAACTTCCAGAAGCAAATCCCTACCGTATGAATCTACTTATGATGGCTGAGTCATTAAATTTCATTTCTGCTGCATGTATCATTATGTGACATAATTCTAGTTTGACATTTTATGTCTAACAGTAGAATCGCTCTGGCTAATAAATGATACGAAACAGGTTTATTTCAAAGAAGATACTGCCACCACACTAAAGAGAAAGCACTGGGTAAAGGGAGAAAGGACAGCAACTTACCCTTTCCCCGGTGGCAGTGAAAGTTGTTCAAGTGAATGACCTCCTCTTTGTTGTTTCCCTCTGCCATTTTCAAATTCAGATACAAACATATGTGATTGCTAGTAACCAAACATGGTGATCATCTGTTCTGCAGGGTTTGAGAAGCAAGAGAAGACAGCATTAACAACAGCAGCACAAGCCAGGCCGTGGAGCACACATCTTTAGTCCTAGCACTTGGAAGGCAGAGACAGGCTGATCTCAAGACCAGCCTGGTCTACATAGCAAGTTCTAGGACAGCCAGGGCTACACAGAGAAACCCTGTCTTCAAGCACCAAAAACCAAACAACCAACAAAAAAAAAAACATACAAAGGAAGTATAGACCTAATATCCTTTGAATTGAGTGGTTGAGGCAGGATGGCCATTGAGTTTGGGATAGAGCTCAGTGGTAGAGCTCTTGCTTAGTAGGGATAAGAGTCTAGGTTCGCTCTTCAGTACCAAAAAAAAAAAAAAAAAAATAATAATATAAATAATTTTTACACTATAATCCTTTCTTTCATTCTTTTATTTTTGGAGGTGGTTGAAACAGTTCAGGCTATCCTGGAACTTTCTTTACAGAGCAGTCTGGGATTAAAGGCATGTACCACCACACCCTGCATGTTACAGTAGTCTCACAACATGATTTAAATTTATTACTTAAGTATTTTAATAAAATATAATGGTGTCATAACAAACTTTTAATTTTAAAATTATTGATCGATAAACTGAAGTGTTAGGGAATTCAAGGCCTTGCATGCGCTAGACAAGCCATCTCTCTATCACTGAACTATTTCCCCATTACATACAGAAATATAGACCTCTTTTTTGGCTTAAAAAATAATTGCTTTTTGAGGTTGAGTCTCACTGTGTAGCCCTGGCTGGCCTTCAACTCAAGAGTCTCCTACCTCTGCCTCCTAAGTGTTGGATTAAAGGTGTGCACCACTATGTAGGTTTTTTGTTTGTTTTTTCTTTTTGAGACAGGGCCTCACTCAGACCCCAATACAGACCTTTAACTCATAGCAACCCTTCAACCTCACTTCTGAAACACTGAGATTACAGATCTAACTAGCTAGAGAGACTAATTTTGAATGACAGAAAATCAAAAGCTGTTTTGTGGAAGGAAAGGTGACCACAAAGAACATGAAGCAACTTTGGGGGGGGGGGAACAATAGAAATGTTCCAGAGCTTCAAGAGGTAGTCTATTACATGCATCAGTAGAGATAGATTGAGTTGGCAATGGGTCCAACTGTGCCTTCAATTATCTGCTCATGTCATTGTATATAGATTATACTCGGAAAAAAAATGTTAAGGAGAAGTTAGTCATAAAAGACAAACATTCTACCACAGAAGTGCTAAAGAATTCAAGAAATAGAAAAGAATGCTGTAAAGCAGTGGTCTCAGCCTGTGGGTCCCAATGCCCTTTGGGAGTTCAGGGGGACAAACAGTCCTTTTACAGGGATCACCTAAGACTATTGAAAACAGGTATTTGCACTACAGTTCACAACATTAGCAAAATTACAGCTATGAAGTAGCAACAGAAACAATTCTATGCTTGGGGGTCACAACAACATGAGGAAACCATTAAAGGGTTGCAGCATTAGGAAGGTTGAGAACCACTGATATAAAGGGATATTTTAAAAGATAATGGCAGAATTTTTTTTTCTGAGTTGTCACAAATTTATACATTTACATCATTATTTGTTGATCAGTTTTGCAGAGGCAGATGTCAAGTTGTCACAAATTTATACATTTACATCATTATTTGTTGATCAGTTTTGCAGAGGCAGATGTCACTTTAACATAATTGCAAGGACACGAATAGGCAGCTCATCCTCTGGCTGAGTATACCCAGGGAATATTCTGTAAGGCATATTACACACTTTAAAACCTCAAGGATCAGGGCTTCAATCCCTGGATATGGAGTGAGATAGCCAGGAAGAGCCGCAATCTGACAGACTGCATGGCAGGCCATGGTACAGATTAAGACTGTGGAGCTCTGAGCTAGAACAGACAAGCTCACAGATGAGTGACTATGAGGGGGTGCAGAGTGTGGAAGAGCAAAGCTAGAGCTCCGAGGGACAGCACAATGGTTCCTATTTACAAAGCCTGTGTTAGCTCTTCAGCCTCACTCAGTCCTCACCCAGGAGGAAATAGTCACAGCAGCTTGGACCTTAGAGACGCTATGCTATGTATGCTCTGGATTCAGATCCATAGCTGTCTGAGGAGGACACCTGCTCTGTAACTCAGAATAGTATAACGGATGTCCAGAGTAAATAAAGTGCCTTCACGGTAAAGTAAAGACCAGGGTGTGGTTGGAAGAGAAGGAAGGAGGAAGAGACAAATAGACAAAAACACCAACACCTATTCTCCCCAAATTTCCCACCATTCCTGGATGAAGAACTAATACAAAAGACACTGATAACATGGCAGTATCACACAGAGCCACCTGGGCTTCTCTGTGGTACCAGCGTCTATGGATGGTATCTTGCTTATTTGGAGCCAAAGAGGCCAAAGGACTTTCTAATCTGCAGTTGCTGATGCTTCTTAGCTCCAGAAGACAGTCATCTCTAGGACTTCCTGGCTATGGGCTCCAAATTCTCAGGTTTCTTGTTTATGTTTTGTTTTTGTTTTTTAAATTTTTTTAATACTTGTTTAAGAAAGACATCCTCTTCAATGGCTCTTTTAGTAATCTGCTGAATTCTCTCAGGCTTTTCTACAGCACAGTGAACCTGGAAACTGACAGAGTACTCATAGTGCCCCAGATGCCCTTAGTTGGGAACTGCTAGCAACAGTGCAATAAGTAGCAGTAGAGCCGTCTGTAGGCCTCTGGACCAAGTCTACCTCTGGCAGCAGGGCCATGTGCAAGTCCCAGGCCCATTTCTGCTTAGGATGCTAAACCCAGGCTCTGGTTTCTGTCCTTGTGAGACAGGGTCTCACTGTGTAGCCCTGGAGCATGGCTTAAATTCCACTATGTAAACCAGGCTGGCCTCAAACTGACAGAAATCTGCCTGCTTCTGCCTCCTAAATATTGGGACTAAAGTTATACTTAACCATACCTGGCTAGGATTATTTTATTATTTATTTCTTGATTGAAAACACAACTATTTACCATGAATAAAAATAAAAGCATAATGTGTTATCATAATGACATAGAATGCCATAAAAACTGCTGGGCAGTGGAATCTAGAATGTCTCCCTGCTCCCAAATTCCTGCATTTACTCTAGACCTTCTCTCACTGAAAACTGGGACTCACCAATATGGTCAGGCTGGTTAGCCAGCAAACCCCAGGGAGCCATCTGACTCCAATCCCCCACCACTAGGATTACACCGGTTGCTGCTGTAGCCTCTCACAAGAGTGTGGGGATCAACCCCAAGGCCTCATGCTTTCTTAGCCAGCACTCTACCAACTCAACTACCCCACTAGCTTCTGTAACTTTAGCAACAGATATATTATCTAGCAAATGAAAGCTGAGTGTGGTGACCCCAGTATTTGGGAGGCCAAGGCAGGAAATTCAAGGTTATCCCCAACTACAGTGTAAGTATGAGGCCAGCCCGGGCTCATTAGACTCTGTCTTTAAACATACATACATACATACATACATACATACATACACACACACAC
>NC_034612.1:33193257-33202596 GCF_900095145.1 Mus pahari
CTGGAACTCACTCTGTAGACCAGGCTGGCCTTGAACTCAGAAATCCACCTGCCTCTGCCTCCCAAGTGCTGGGATTAAAGGCGTGCGCCACCACCGCCCGGCCTATAAAAGTATTCTAAAACAAATAAAATCTCAGTAAAGAGTGCATCATCTTTCAGCCTTCAATGAACTGCTAACTCTAGATAATATCACTGGCTACTAGAGAAACCACTATAGGCACAAGATTCAGTCCCACCGAAGGAAAGAAATGTTACCTCATCTAGAGAACAGAATCCAAGTCTGGTCAAGCCACATTTTACAACAGAAGCCAGAGGAACCTTTCATTACACAGTATTTACCAAGAGCAAGACATGTAGAGAAATAAAGTCTAAAAAGGCTCATCTGAGGAAGTGATACTTTAAGACTAACAAATACTTATCAAGACTGGGAAATTTTAGGTATAGAGGTTCAAGTTCAACAACAGATAAATTCTAGAGAAAATAATATGGGAGGGGAAACCAAGAAATGTTTAAGATAATGCATTTTTAAATGGATAAGATTAAACAATAGTATCTGAGGATACTGCCTTGAGTGACAAGACTTATTTACTCTTGAAAATGATGAAGAGAGTAATGGTTTTAGGAAGAGGGCACCAGTTATAATCTGCATAGAATACTAGACAGGTAGGACCTTGGATGAATAGTTCCTGGGGGGGGGTGCGTCTATTTCCAACCCAGGTGGTGGCTTGAAGTTCACTATTATAATTAAGCTACACATTTGCTTTGTATATAGATGTTTCAAAAAACAATTTCAGATTTCAAAACTTGCAGTTTCAACTCAACACCAGAGTACTTGTACTTGTGGCTGTCGCTAGCAAGTCACTCTCTTCTCACTCCTCTACTCACGTCACTCTCCAGGTTTTCTCTTTATACTCCTAAAGTCACACTGCCAGATTCCAGACCACTTAACGGAATGTTCCTTGTGTTCCAGAATTCGTCCACAAATATGCCTGTCATGCTGCAGCAGGATTCTGGAGTAAATAGGCTTCAGTTTAGTTAGCACTGGTCTCAATAATAGCCCAGGCTAACCTTGATCCTGCTTTCCTTTCACCTCAGTCCCATCCCTACACTAAAGCTGGGATTATGTTAGTGCAATCTCTCTCCAACTAAGACTTTCAAATGTAGTGAATAAAATCTCTTTTATTTTCCAGTGAGAAGTGGGCAAAAACAGGGAGGAACTGCCAGGCCTCTTTCCTGTTTCTTTTCTTTTTGTTTTTAGTTTTTAAGATTTATTTATTTATTTTATGTATATGAATACACCATTGTTCCCTTCAGACACCAGAAGAGGGCATCAGATCCCATTACAGATGGTTGTGAGGCACCATGTGGTTGATGGGAACTGAACTCAGGACCTCTGGAAGAGCAGTCAGTGCTCTTAACTGCTGAGCCATCTCTCCAGCCTCCTCTTTTCTGTTTCTTAATGCAATGATTACTGCTGTTCATTCTAGCACTAATTGATCAGATTAATCATTCACTGTATATCCATACTTGGTAAGTTTGTGTATCCTGATGTTAAATCAAGACATTAAAGGTTTATGTCATGGTTTTTATGTCCACATATTTTCTGATTTTTTATGCTAAGCTGATATTTCCACTAATGATTTTAAAAATGCATCACACTTATTTACACATGTATGAAAGTCAGAAGATATGAAAACTGGTATGAAACTGCAGAAGTCAGTTCTATCCTCCTCTGGGTCCCAGGGATTAAACTCAGGTCGTGAGGTTTGACAGCACACACCTTTACTCATGGAACCATCTCACTGGCCACAATATTAGTTTTAAAAACATTAAAGAACTCAGCAAATATTTAGTGTGGGTTTGCTACATGACGAAGACGTTATAACGCATGAGGAATATACACAAAGAAAATTCAACATGAACACTGCTTTATAGAACTTGAGTTAGTGGGCAGTAGCGCTGCACACCTTTAGCCCTGTCACTTGAGAAGTAGGGCAGGCAGTTATCTGTGAGTTTGAGGCTAGGCTGGTCTTCCGACTGAGAGACAGCCAGGGCTACACAAACAAACCAAAACCAAACCAAAACACACACACCTAACAAACAAATAAAGCAAGCAAGCAACTTGGAGCAGTGTGAGCTGTTGTGATGGCTCAAGACTTTAGGGCACTAAAGTTCAATTCCCAGTACTTAAAAGGATGTCGGAGATCCACCTAAAACTCTAGTTCCAGGCAATCCAATGCCCTCTTCTGGCTTCTGTAGGCACTGTACCCACACAATATATAGATATACGTGAGAGCAAAACACCCATACTTTGTAAAAACAGAAAAAAAAAAAAAAAAAAGAACTTAGAGCAGCGAGTGAAAACATGCAAATAAATCATGATATTATATGCATTATTCATACAATTAGTAATTTTAGACTGGGGAAACAGGTCAGCTAATAAAGTGTTTACCATGTAAGCATAAGATCTCAATGATCCCCCAGTGTTGACACAAAAAGCCATGTACGGTGGCCCAAACTTGCAATTCCAGTGCTGGGGAGGTAGCTCTGTGGGGCTAACTAGACAGGGTAGCCCAGGTCGCCAAGTTCCTGGCTGTGAGAGAACAAGCTGGACAGCTCCTGAGGAAGTTCAGTTTTGGTCTCCACATGGACACAATACACATGTGCACACATACGCAGTCAGATAGACAGGATAGTTTATTATTCAGAATACACAGAGACAGGACAGATAGACAGGGACAGTTTAGCAAAGCCAACCACCTTTGAGTCTGTGCCAGAGCCTAGCTTAGCTTTCAGAGCATAGGACCTTTTATCTTGCGGTCTCCTAAGAAGTCATGATGGTCTGTTGGAGTCACATGGAACCCCCTCCACTACACAGACAGCACAACCCAAACTTTCCAGCAGTCTCTGACCTCGGACAAGGCATGTGAATGAAGAAACCATATTAGGAGTTGTTGGTCATCCCACTATGGCCATCTTGGCTGACAAACCCCAGACACGACTGTAAGAAAGCTGGATGCGGTGGTGCTTCCCTGTAATGCTAGCATTCCACATGCAGAAGCAGGATCACAGCAACTTCAGCCTCATCGACACGTCAAGACCCAGACGCAAAACAAACGCACTCCTGTCAAGAGATTATCCGTGGTGCTAAGCCTTTGGGGGTAGTTTGTGCTGTTGGTAGGAAGCTGAGCTGGAGTTCAAGCTGTATTTTCCAGTCAATGGGAAACAGAACAATGACTGCTACACATTAGGAAAACCAGCTTTGCTGCAATGGGGAAAAGTAGGGACATTTTGTGCCAAGAAATCCAGCAAAAAAGAGCCAGGCAAGCCTGAACTAGAGAAAATGGTATGGGGGGGCCACAAGGTATGGAGTACAGAATTGGTGGGGGGGCACAAGGTATGGAGTACAGAATTGGTGGGGGGGGCACAAGGTATGGAGTACAGAATTGGTGGGGGGGCACAAGGTATGGAGTACAGAATGGTGGGGGGGGCACAAGGTATGGAGTACAGAATTGGTGGGGGGGCACAAGGTATGGAGTACAGAATTGGGGGGGTTTGAACTGGCTGTCAGAGGAAAGGCGTCTAAGCTGACCTAGATGCTAAGACCAGGCTGCAGCAGAAAGGCACAGCCCTTAAGAGCAAGCAAGATGCTGAGCTCAAAATTTAAAAAATTCAGTATATTAATTTTAATATACAGACAAAATGAAATTAAGGTATAATAACATCCACATTTACAAATATTAGTAGGTAGATAATGATGAGTTTAAGCAGTTTAAACAAAATCTAAAAATCCTACTATCAATGGTTTTCTATACTAAGATTCACACCAAAAATTAAATTCAATCAGGTTGGTTAGCTAAATATTTTGAAAAGTTTTATTTATTTTTAATTTATGCATAAAAATGTTTGTCTGCACATATATATGTGCATTATGTGTACCTAGTGCCTACAGATGCCCAAAGGAGGCATTGAAAATGCCTGGAACTAGAGTTACAGATGTTTATGGGCCCCACATGGGTGCTGAGAACCCAAATCCAGATCAGCTACTAAAGAGCTGCTGCTGCTGTTCTTTAATAGCAACCATTCTTTCCAGCCCCAACTTAGCTTTAAAATTTTAACGTAAGGGCTGGGGTGTTGTGGCTCACAGAATGCTGCCCAACATCCAGGAAGCCCTGAGTTCAATTATAAGTACCACATAAACCTGGTTGGTGGTACAGATCTGGTTGGTGGTACAGATCTTTGATTCCAGCACTCAGAAGAGGCAGAATACTGTTCACGGTCATCCTAAGTTACATTGCGAGTTTGAGGCCAGCCTGCACTGTTTTAGAAATTGTTTTAGAAAAAGTAACATAAAATGCTAAAATTTTTCTTAGCCATTAGAAAATAGATTCTGAAATGCAAGCAGGTAAGTGAACACACCTTTGATTTGTTTTTGATAGTGGGGTACAGTGCTGGAATTGAACCCAGGGCCTGGCAGGTGCTGTGTCATACTCCTGAGCTACAGTCCTAATCCTCAAAGATCTTACAAATCCATTGTCTAGGAGCTTATCACACTTTGTTCTTTTAGCTCAAGTTCTGCCTTCTAGGCTCCATACTTTGGCCTCTTCATACAGCACTAAGCGTTGTTTTGTTTTTGTTTTGTTTTCCAGACAAGGTCTCACTAAGTAGCCCTGGCTGACGCAGAACTCACTATGTAGACTACACTGCGCTCTTGCTGGGGTTAAAGGCATGTACCATCATGTCTGGCTGTTTTTTAAATTGCACATCCCATGACAATCCCCAAGTCCTTACCACAGTACAAAAATCACAGCTCATCAGGCTTTTGCTGACTGTACTGCCTAATTTTGTGTCAACTTGACACAGGCTAGAGTTATCACAGAGAAAGGAGCTTCAGCTGTAAGGCGTTTTCTCAATTAGTGATCAAAGGGGAGGTCCCCTCGTGGGTGGTGCCATCTCTGGGCTGGTAGTCTTGGGTTCTGTAAGAAAGCAAGCTGAGCAAGCCAGGAGAAGCAAGCCAGTAAAGAACATCCCTCCATGGCCTCTGTATCAGCTCCTGCTTCCTGACCTGCTTGAGTTCCAGTCCTGACTTCTTCAGTGATTAACAGCAATGTGGAAATGTAAGCTGAATAAACCCTTTCCTCCCCAATTGTTTCTTTGTCATGATGTTTGTGCAGGAATAGAAATCCTGACTAAGACACTGACCCAGGTAGTGTCACTTGATAGTTCTTTCCCCACTCTAGCAATGGGTTGGTCCCTTGATCAGACCAAATTGTCTTTAACTGCACTCGTCTCAGGCTGTATTCTCCTAGTAAGACTGCCTCTCTATGGCCAAATTACCTGTTCGTCCCTCAATCCTCCACTTCCTCAGAGAAAAACCTTTCCTGACTATCCCTTAAATGCCCTGTTCCATGTTCATTCACAAAACATCCCTCAGTCCCTCAAATACCACATGATCACTTCAAAATACTTAACATTAACATCTTCTGCTGGAACTAAGTTCCAAATGCACAGCACCATGCCTTACTCAAAGCTTCCAAAGTCTGGAGACAAGGCACCAAGAAGCTAATCTAAAAGACATTGTAAAGGTATAGCAGGATAATTAGAAGCAAGGATTGTGTAGCCATAACTGTCCTCTGAGAGGCTCCACCCAGCAGCTGACTGAAACAGATGCAGAGTCCACAGCCAGACATTAGATAGAGTTCAGGGAGTCTAGTGAGAGAGTTGGAGGAAGGATTGAGGAGCCTGGAGAGGATAGGGACTCCACAGGAAGATCAATAGAGTCAACTTGGGATCTGTGGGGACTCCCAGAGACTGAACCATTAACTAAAGAGCAGACAAGGGCTGGACCTAACCCCACCCTATATGTAGCAGGTGTGCCGCACAGCTTGGTCTTCATGGAGGTCTCTCAACAACTGAAGTGGGGGCTTACCCTGACTCTGTGGCCTCAATGTGGATACTGCTCGCCTAACTGGGCTGTCTTGTCTGGCCTCAGAGAGAGAGGATGTGTGTAGTCCTGCAATGTCTTGAGGTGCCAGGGTGGGCTGGCTCCTTGGGAGGAACTCCGCCTTCTCAGGAGTGAAGGGGAGAAGGGAATGAGGCAAGGGGCTGTGTGAGGGGGAACTAAGAGGAGAGGAGGGCTGAGATCGGGATATAGAGGGAATAAATAAATGGGGAAAAATCTAGCCATTAGATAGCTCCCACCCATGCTCATGTGAATGGCCCTGGTTAAACTCAGCGGATAACAACAAAAAAACAAAAAAAAATTCATGACTGTGGGAATGGGAAGTGTGTGTGTGTGTGTGTGTGTGTGTGTGTGTGTGTATGTGAGTTGATGGGGTAAGAGTCAATAATATACATGAAATTATCAAGGAATAAATGTAATTTAAAAATTTTACAAATTGTGTAACTGAGTTCTAGAACCAGCTCTGAACCTTTGTATCAAGTTATTTTTCAGCACCTCTCCTCCCCCTCCCCCACAACAAAAGCTATTAGAGAACACTGACAGGACTAAGGAGAGTTATCCCTAGCACTTAGCACCAAGTTATTGTGCAGCTAAGGCTGGTGAATTAGCTCAATAGGTTAAGGGCATTTGCTGCCAAACCTGACCAACAGCCTGCAGGGAACCCAGTCTGGAACCCATATGGTAGAGGAAAACTGACTTCCAAAAGTTGTCCTCTGACCATTAAGTGTACTTAAGTATCCATATACATGCTATTTCTTTAATGATTTATTTTTACTTATGTGTATTGGTGTTTTGCTTGCATCTGTGCAAAAGTATAGGATCCCCTGGAACTGGAGTTATACAGTTGTGAGCTGCCATGAGAGTGCTGGGAATTGAACCTAAGTCCTCTGGAAGAACAGCCCCTACTCAGGAGGCAGAGGCAGGAGTATCTCTATGAGTTTGAAGCCAGCCTGGTCTACAAAGGGAGTCCAGGACAACCAAGGCTCTGTTACACAGAGAAACCCTGTCTCAAGTAAATAACACAAACAAACAAACAAACAGGCAGGCAGGCCCGCAGACAAGCAGTGGTGGCGCACACCTTTAATCCCAGAGCTTGGGAAGCAAAGGCAGGCAGATTTCCGAGTTCAAGGCCAGCCTGGTCTACAGAGTGAGTTCCAGGACAGCCAGGGCCACCCAGAGAAACCCTGTCTTGAAAACAAATACAAAAAAACAAAACAAAACAAAAAAAAGTGATGACAAAATGAGAATCCCTATGTCTGGAAGGATCTAGAATATACCCGAGTATGGTAAACACAGAACACATTACACTGTAGTTAGTAAACACTCGGCAGATTTCATAAACTTTCAATCTCCCTGAGCCACACTTTATTAAATTTCTCCTCAAGAGCTTTTTACTATCTGCTCTTGTCCTTTTTAGATAAAAGTCTAAAGTCGATAATGCAACAGGCTCACAGGTGTCCAAAAGCCAGGCTCAAGAGTCTCAGCAATCTCAAGTTCACCAGCCTTCTCTGCCCTCAGAAGGCAAAGCTTGGCTATTTCTTAAGTAGGATAAGCTAACTAACCTAAGGTCATAAAAATACTGCCCCTCCCTCCAAGCAAGGGCAGTGACAAGCCCCTTCTCTGCATATGTTAAATAACAAGCAGGCGGGGCTTTAGTAAGGTGGGGATGACACTTGACCCTGATGCACACAGACTCCTATACATAAATCTTTCACCCTTGCTCTGTAGGAAAACCCAATAAATCCATTATTCTCACCCAAACGAAACCAACAAAAATCCAGCAAGGAGCTGAGTGTGGAGCTCAGAGGCAGAGCAGCTGTTGAGTAGGAGAAAAACGTCGAGCAAGGTGACACACGCCTTTAATCAGGAAGCAGAGGCAAGCAGACTTCTAAGTTCCAGGCCAGCAAGGGCTACAGTTAGACCCTATCTTACAATAACAATAACAACATAATGGCGAGACATGGTGGCCTACACCCAGGCAGAGGCACGAAAATTCCTGAGTCCCTTGGGCTCAGCCTCGTCCACTTTTCAGGTTTCAGGCTAGCCTCGGCTATGCAGAAAGATTCTTTAAAAAAAAAAAAAAAAAATGAAGAAAAGAAACGAATCCAAGGCAAACCCCAGCGGAGATGGCTTCCAAGACACTTAACACAATGGAGAAGAGGATCCCAAGTCATTGCACCCTTTGGGGATGCAGGGAGTTCGGGATCACCGATGAACCGACCCCACGAGGGGCCGCCTCGTCCACTCGAACGTGGGTCTTGCCGCTCACCGCAGGGTGCCACGCGCACGGGAGCGCTCCCTGCCACCGCGCACCGGGACTCCCGACTGCCGGAGTTTCGAGTCCCCTTCGCTCGGTCGCTCGGACTGGGCTGTCAGGCGTCAACTCGGACTCCAAGGGGACCCCCCCCCACACACACACACACACTGGCCCGGGCTGGAGTGCCAAGTCGCCAGTCGGCCGCCTCTTCCGCTTCCCCAGGCCGCGGTGAGGAGCGCGGCCACCAGAGCGAGCCGCCAGCGAAGCGTCTCTCGGCGGCTCGACGCCCCCCGCGCAGCAGGCCGGCCCGAGAAACTTCCTCCAAGTGGCGGGAGGGGAGCCGGCAGGCCAGCGGTCGGCGGCGTCGCTCCCCTCCCGACACCCCCCGCGCGGTCCCCCCGGGTCCCCCGAGGCTCGCGAGCGCGTCCCCCCCTCGGCCCCCGCCCCCACCCCGGTGGCGCCCCGGCGGGAGGCCACTCTCCTCGCTCGACCCGCAGCCCCGGGGGACCGCGCGCGCGCGCGCCCAGCACGGACTCGCCACACAGCCAGCCCGGCCCCCGCCAGCGCGGCTCGACGCCCCGGGAGTTCAGTCTCAAGTTCACCTGAAGAAGCAGCTGCTTGAAACGCTTCCCCCGCTGCTGCAGCCGCCGCCGCCGCCACCGAGGCCGCTACTGCGTTCCTTCCGGCCTCGCCGCCGCGTCCACCTCGCGCCTGCGCGCAGCGCCCCCTCCCGACTAATGACAGGAAGAACCATAGAGGGACGCGGACAGGCGGGGAGGAGGGACCTGGAGAGCGAGACCATAGAGATGGGTGCCTAGCCGGCCTCCATCCAGGCTCCGCGACTGCAGAGCCTCGACTCCTCCTTGCTGCGGGAAGACAAAAGAACAGCTGAACCCCAGGGTCACTGTAGCCGCCCCAGGCCAGCTAGCCTTGAAATCAACCGATTAATCACGTGTCTATCCCCTCTTGAGGTGGTGTTGTGTACCAGGTGAGACAGGTAAAATGACCCAACTCAAGCTGGGTGGTGGTGGCGCACGCCTTTAATCCCAGCACTCGGGAGGCAGAGGCAGGCGGATTTCTGAGTTCGAGGCCAGCCTGGTCTACAGAGTGAGTTCCAGGAC